>NW_028244805.1:0-424194 GCF_964263255.1 Lissotriton vulgaris | reverse complement strand
CCAAAACCTACCGCTTCCATATTTCTTCCTCGCAAGAAGGTACCCACCTCGTCCTCGACCTCAATTCGTGGTGGTGAAAGTGCAAAACGTACTGAAGTTCGGCAATCCACATCCTCCACTTCATCTGTCATTAGCAGCAGGACCACCACCACCAGTATCGACGCCTCCTCCGGCGGCGGCCCCCGAAGACATTTCAAGTCTCCAGTTTGGGACTTCTTTAGTGTTTGCCCAAAAAAGGCAAACGTAGCCATTTGTAGCCTTTGTAAGCTTCGATATAGTCGTGGTAAGCTTGGTTCTAACTATGGTACCGGAGGCCAGAGAGGTCATCTTGAGAGAAGGCACCCTCTCGAATGGTTTCCGCACCTAGAGGCGGTCAAGAAAGCCGGAATTGCACGTAATGAAAACGTTGATTTGTCATCTGCTGATGACGAGGAGGTAGAAGAAGACGATCCAAACACTTCACTTACACCCAGTTCCCATGTCAGCAGCACACCCCATGGGAGCCACACTAAGAGTGTGGGAGAGAGTGAGACATCAATGCGGAAAAGTTCATCAGCGAGCGTAACTGGGTCGAAGAGATCATCATCCCGTAAATCATTGGTCCAGGGCAACATTAAAAAGATGTTGTTTACAGAAGCGCAATATGAACGCAACCACCCAATGACCCGTCTGTATAACACTAAGCTGGCTAAAATGCTAGCTCTGGACCTTCTCCCTTTTTCTTTTGTCGAAGGGGTTGGTTTTCTAGAATTAGTGGCAGTGCTCTGCCCTAAATGGAAGGTTCCTAGCCGGTTCTATTTTGCCCGAGTTGCGGTTCCAGCACTACATGAAGATGTTCTGAAGGCGATTGGGGCAGCTTTGCAGAAGAGTGCTGTTCACACTATACATCTGACAACAGACATGTGGACCAGTGGCGCAGGCGCTGATTACATGTGCATCACTGCACACTGGGTCTCTTTTTCAGGGGCTAAAGCAAAGCTAAACTCAGGTGTTGACACTAACACTGTTTTTAAAGGTGCTCGGAAACATGCAACACTAGCCATGTTTGGTTTGGAGAAACGTCACACAGCAGAAAACATTTTGGATGTCTTTAACACAAAGGTCCTTAACTGTCTGTCCCCACTAAAACGCAAGGTTGGTTATGTTTCCACGGACAATGGCTCCAATATAGTTAAGGCCATGAGGGACGGTTACTATTTCAGAGTGCCGTGTTTGGCGCACTGTATAAACCTGGTTGTCCAAAAATTCTTGGGTAATAAAGACAGTGCAGCGTGCAGTGTATTGGAGAACTGCCGAAAAATTTGCAAGCATTTCAGGCATTCTTTTAAGGCCCGCAAGCAGCTGAGGAGCATGCTATATCAATGTCAAATGCCAGTGAAAGCACTCATCCAGGAGGTGGTAACACGTTGGAACTCAACCTTCTACATGCTTGAGCGTCTGTATGAGCAGTATACGCAACTCGATCAATATTTCTTGAAAGAGGGTATAGAGGAGCTGAGGATGGGTGGGCCGCAATGGAACATAGTTGAAAGCCTAACACGCATGCTTCGTCCTTTTGAGGTCTTCACGCGTGCAGTCAGCAAGGAGGACTCTAATTTGGGAAAAGCTATCCCATTGTTGTACATGCTGGAGGACCAACTGAAGGAGGTGTGTTCTGTGTTTCGAAAAGATGACAAAAAGAAAGGCTCTTCTTTGCTTCTGGCTGAGCAATTATTAGAGCTCCTACAAGGTGATGAACGTCTTCAAAAGATCCACTCAGAACAGCATTACATTTGTGCTACTATTCTGGATCCACGCTACAAAAAGGCGCTGGCAGGCAGAGCATTCTTTGCTTTTGCTGATGAAGATGTTACAAAGTACAAACGTTGGCTAGCCTTGTCAGCCAAGAAGTTTGAAACAGAACGGCTGGAAATTGAAGGAAATGGCAGTACATCAGCAGGCCATCCCCAGTCAAAACAATCCACTTCTGCACCTGTGGCTGTGGCACAAGTGACCTCTCAGCCGTTAAAGACACCGGCAACCGCATCATCTGCACGAAAGACAGCAGAAACATTGGAGGCTGAAGAGGATTGGCTAGCTCTGCGTGGGTTTGGTTCTCAAAAGGCCAGAGGCACAGCAAGAGCTACGCAAAGTGGAGGAACCTTGGAGGAGGACCTTGAGTCGATGGTGAAGGACTATCTGAATGACTCCACAGAGGTCTATGTTAATTCTGACCCATTGGCGTATTGGCATGGGAAAAAAGAATTGTGGCCACAGCTCACCAACCTGGCTTTAAACTACTTGTCTTGCCCACTCGCAAGTGTGTCTTCTGAACGGGTTTTCAGTGCGGCTGGTGGGATTGTAACTCCCAAACGGAGCCGCCTCTCGCCCAAAAATGTGGAGAGGTTAACAATGATCAAGATGAATCAGCACCTCATACCACCAGATATAAGAGTACGAGAGAGCGTGCCGGATGAAGAGGAGGTGGCCAGCACCATAGATGAGGGAATTTCTACTCTGTCAGGTGGCACTGACCTCACCCGGGCTGAATTCGCAGAGTATGATGACGAAGCCTTATTCTTATTCCTGGACCGTGATTCCGACTTCGAGCCCTGAAAATGAGACAACGAATCAATAACTTTCTTTTTCATCCTTATTCACTTTTATTCCTGTGTGTCTGTCTTTCTTTGTTGTGCACAGTTAATATAATTCAAACTTTAATCAGATTATCACAAAGACAAGCCCATCAGCAGAACTGTCTTCACTTGTTTGCTAATTTATTTGAAGGTGCCGCAGTCTGCATTCCTCAGGTTCACAAGTTCAGAAGAACATGCTCCTCTATCCTCCTCCTCCAGACTCCTATTTCCATCAAAGCAGAGGGCTGGTTTACGCCCAATGAAGAAAGACTCAGCACTTGTGGGGGTGTTGTTCTACCTCTTTGCAGGTGAGTTGACGGGTCTGGGGCCATTGCTGGGAAGCACTAAAAGTGGTTTGTGCCAAATCCGAGGCGGAAATTTTTTTGTGTTTTTGATGACTTGCTTGCCTTTGAGGTGCTCTTAGGGGGGGTTCCGTCTGTTTGTGGGTGAGTTTCATGGTCTGAGAGCATTGCTGGGACACTCTAATCTTGATTGCATTTGCTTTTCAGGAAATCCGTCGTGCCAACCCCGACTTATGGCCTAGCTACGCAGCGCGTTTGGACCGAAGGCCCAGAAATATTGCAAGTATGAGATTTTGCTTTTGGCCTGTTTGGGGGTGTTATGCTTCTTGGCGGGTGGGTTGCCGGGTCTTGGGGCATTCCTGGGAAGGTCTAATACCGGGTAGAAGTGGTTGGGACAAAATCCAGGCCGATTTTTTTTTGGGCTATTTCAGACATTTTGCTCTATGTAGCGTTTTCGGGGGCCTGTTTGGGGGGCTTGCTGGTGTTTGCGGGTGAGTTTCGTGGTCTGGGAGCACTGCTGGGACACTCTAATCTTGATTGCATTTGCTTTTCAGGAAATCCGTCGTGCCAACCCCGACTTATGGCCTAGCTACGCAGCGCGTTTGGACCGAAGGCCCAGAAATATTGCAAGTATGAGATTTTGCTTTTGGCCTGTTTGGGGGTGTTATGCTTCTTGGCGGGTGGGTTGCCGGGTCTTGGGGCATTCCTGGGAAGGTCTAATACCGGGTAGAAGTGGTTGGGACAAAATCCAGGCCGATTTTTTTTTGGGCTATTTCAGACATTTTGCTCTATGTAGCGTTTTCGGGGGCCTGTTTGGGGGGCTTGCTGGTGTTTGCGGGTGAGTTTCGTGGTCTGGGAGCACTGCTGGGACACTCTAATCTTGATTGCATTTGCTTTTCAGGAAATCCGTCGTGCCAACCCCGACTTATGGCCTAGCTACGCAGCGCGTTTGGACCGAAGGCCCAGAAATATTGCAAGTATGAGATTTTGCTTTTGGCCTGTTTGGGGGTGTTATGCTTCTTGGCGGGTGGGTTGCCGGGTCTTGGGGCATTCCTGGGAAGGTCTAATACCGGGTAGAAGTGGTTGGGACAAAATCCAGGCCGATTTTTTTTTGGGCTATTTCAGACATTTTGCTCTATGTAGCGTTTTCGGGGGCCTGTTTGGGGGGCTTGCTGGTGTTTGCGGGTGAGTTTCGTGGTCTGGGAGCACTGCTGGGACACTCTAATCTTGATTGCATTTGCTTTTCAGGAAATCCGTCGTGCCAACCCCGACTTATGGCCTAGCTACGCAGCGCGTTTGGACCGAAGGCCCAGAAATATTGCAAGTATGAGATTTTGCTTTTGGCCTGTTTGGGGGTGTTATGCTTCTTGGCGGGTGGGTTGCCGGGTCTTGGGGCATTCCTGGGAAGGTCTAATACCGGGTAGAAGTGGTTGGGACAAAATCCAGGCCGATTTTTTTTTGGGCTATTTCAGACATTTTGCTCTATGTAGCGTTTTCGGGGGCCTGTTTGGGGGGCTTGCTGGTGTTTGCGGGTGAGTTTCGTGGTCTGGGAGCACTGCTGGGACACTCTAATCTTGATTGCATTTGCTTTTCAGGAAATCCGTCGTGCCAACCCCGACTTATGGCCTAGCTACGCAGCGCGTTTGGACCGAAGGCCCAGAAATATTGCAAGTATGAGATTTTGCTTTTGGCCTGTTTGGGGGTGTTATGCTTCTTGGCGGGTGGGTTGCCGGGTCTTGGGGCATTCCTGGGAAGGTCTAATACCGGGTAGAAGTGGTTGGGACAAAATCCAGGCCGATTTTTTTTTTGGGCTATTTCAGACATTTTGCTCTATGTAGCGTTTTCGGGGGCCTGTTTGGGGGGCTTGCTGGTGTTTGCGGGTGAGTTTCGTGGTCTGGGAGCACTGCTGGCTATATATACTTTACTTTGCAAGAGGTTTGAAGCAAATCCATGGTGGCTGAGGGGACTTAGGGCCTAGCTGCAGAGCGCGCGCGGAGTGATTTGGGAAATTTGTGAAAAAGTGACTAAGTCCCCATTTTTGTACTTTTGCTCTTTGGCTGTTTGGGGGTCTTCTACTCGTTTTCTCCTGGGTTGACGGCTCTGGGGCCATTGCTGGGAAGCTCTAATACCGGATAAAAGTGTTTTGGACCAAATCCCAGGCGGAATTTTTTTTGTGTTTTTGATGACTTGCTTGCCTTTGAGGTGCTCTTAGGGGGGGTTCCGTCTGTTTGCGGGTGAGTTTCGTGGTCTGGGAGCACTGCTGGGACACTCTAATCTTGATTGCATTTGCTTTTCAGGAAATCCGTCGTGCCAACCCCGACTTATGGCCTAGCTACGCAGCGCGTTTGGACCGAAGGCCCAGAAATATTGCAAGTATGAGATTTTTCTTTTGGCCTGTTTGGGGGTGTTATGCTTCTTGGCGGGTGGGTTGCCGGGTCTTGGGGCATTCCTGGGAAGGTCTAATACCGGGTAGAAGTGGTTGGGACAAAATCCGCGCGGAAAAGCCTTTAGTTTTGGCACTTTTTGTAACTTAGGGTTCGTTAGGGTTAGCCCTAGCACCAGGATTGCATGTGTATCGGGGTGTTCTAGATTTTTCAAACTGAGTTCTGGGGTCTTAGAGCACTCGTGAGAATGTGTAATTTTGGTTGCAAGTCATTTGAAGAAAATCCATGGTGGGAAAGGGGGGATTTGGCATAGTTAAAGAAAGCCTTTGCCACTATTCTTAACTTAGGGTTCGTTAGGGTTAGCAGTATTTCTATTGCATGTGTTTGAGTGGGGGGGATTTCGAGTCTTGGAGCGATGCTGGCTATGGCTACTTTTGCTTGGTTGCTTGCAAGTGGTTTGAATACAATCCACGGGGGGTAATGGGTAATTAGGGTACTTCGGCCTACTTTTACTTTCAAAGTAAGTTTTGTCTCCAGTTTTCTGCTAGGCCTCGTTTTTTGGGTGGGAGCACTGCTAGGAAGATCTATTTTTGTTCTAAAACACAGTTTACAGTACACCTAGCTTGAGGGGCAAGATCCGCTACATTAATTTGCCCATACTTACTTATCCTTCAAAAGGTGACTCAGAGTACGCACTTTCAAAAACATTGTACTGTCTGTCTACTAGGAAAAACAAATTGTGACTTTTTGCACTCCACAGCCTACATACCTTATATTTATTTATCAGTGGTGTTGTAATATTATATCACTTCCTGTTTTTCGTTGAATAATTACAGGCCGGGTTTCAGTCTCTGCAATGGGGAAAAAAGGATGGAGTCAGGCTTCACAGTAGCGAGCCACAATTCAGCATCAGGCAGGCAGTGGACAGGGTGTCTTCTGGTGACCAACATCGGTGGACGAAGCGTCGGCTGCAATGGAGGAGTGCCGCTAATAGGAGGATTTTTTTTCTGCGGGCAACTTACTTACCACTTCCAACAGGACCACTACAACCACACATAGATACAGTATCCCTTGCCTTTTTCTCTGACTGTGACTGCATTTCTTTGCTCTCTCTCGGCTTCTACATTGATCCCTTAACACATCACTTAGTCCACTCCACTATCTGCACCACACATAGTCATTTGTAAGTGCTCCTACGTAATTCGCAAGTCGCAGCACGCCCCAGGCCGTAGAGGACTGGGATGGCCCCAATGATGAAGCATGTCACCAAGGGGCAACCCTGGTGAGTGAGGGGACACCTAGAAAAAAAGCAATTTCTCCTTTTCTATCTACTATACCTTCTGTCAGGTTACGCAGCCCCTAAGCGCCTACCGTACTATGAAACTACATTTCCCATGAGTAGGCGGGAGACTTGCAGACTATTTAGTGAGACTATATGAGAGTACCCTTGTATGTTAGGACATCACTTCACTGATGCCTGTCTTGTCTTCTCTTACAGGTATCCTTTCCCTGCTGACCCTACCTTTACCCATCCCACATTTTTTATTTTAGTTTGTTATTTTTCTCCCTCGCCTAATGCCTCGAACACCCTGTGTTTACACTTCTGGGTGTTGGTGACATTTGGAGGTGGAACCATATTTGCATCGACTGGATCACGGGGAGTAAACGTGACACCTTCCAGACCAACCCCATTGAGTGTTGTTGTGAATGGATTTATAGTGACCAGCAAGGCTCTCGGGTATCTGGCTACAGAGACCTTATGTTGAATATAGTTATCAATAATTCCACACAGGCCCTGTACTGTCGCATTCTTTCTTTCCACAGTTGTCGATGATATATTCTTACTCTGCTTGACAAAGAACCATTGCTAATGTGAAAGAACTTCAACCGAATTAGTAGTTATACTTTACCATTTGTTAGGCTACAATGTGGCACTGCTCTACTGTACTTCTGTCACCTGCTATATTCTCAGTTGTACCGTTGAATTGCTCAGGAGGACAAACCAGATTTCATTTTCTTTTTTTTCATAGGCATGCAACTGCCACTGTGGCACACCACTACTACCACCGCTATGAGGAAATTTTATCCGACCAAGATTGCCAACGTTATTCGGTGTTTCCCGTGGAGCCAGCCCTGGGCCTAGCCCTACTTTCAAACACAAATTACAGGTAAGATAAGCGTTTGGTGGTTTGGGGGTATAATGGAGTATTAGTACGAGAGACGAGAGCCTGAAGGTAGTACTACTAAAGTCCTAGGACTCTTGGATTCACTTCACTTAGTCTGTGAGAGGCACTTAGTGTTGAAAACATTTGGGCATTTACACTTAAAGGAAGAAAATGGAACTAAACTTTCAGGAAAACAGTCAACGTTAAACCCCCACCCACCAGGCAAGCAGTAAAAAACAGGTATGCTCAGATAAAGTTTGAAAAAGTATATTTATATCCCTAACAAAATAATCTCCCGCAAGACCCTCCCTAACCCCAACGATTGTCCTTCAAAAGTCCCCAAAAACCCAACTCCCAATTCCCACCCCCCAAAAGTCTCTAAAAAAGGGGCAAGGGACACTAGGGGTGGATGCTGTTCACTTTTTGGGCCAGGGCATCATGCTCCTCGCGGAGCAAGGCGAGCTCCTGCTGAAGGCGGGACACCATCAGGGTGGTGCGGCGCAGGCGTGCCTTCACTGCCTTGCAGGTGCAAGGCCTGTGAGAAGCAGCTGTTGGCCTTGCTGCTCGGCGGTGGCGTTTGCCTTTGGCAGCCCGGCTCAGTCTCGGTGGACCACTGTGCTGGGTCACGGTGGCAGCCGGTGAGGCCACGGAGGACGACGTTGTCGTTGTTGTCGACCGCACACTTTCCACGTCCTCCAGGGCCACCAGCCGCCGATATTCCGCAACAGTGGCCTCGATTCTCCGTTGCCGGGCCGCTCTAGCCAGCTCCTTCCTCCTTGTTCGTTTGGAAGGAGAACCTATATGAAGAAAGAAAGACATAGTCTGTAACCAATGCTCTTTAAGATTAACTCAATCATTCAGCAGAAATGTGTGCTGCAGTACAACTAGCAACTTGCAAGCGCATTACATAACTATTGAGGCCAGTATCTATCTAACCTCACACTTCTTCATCCTTGCTCTAACATTAGTGGGAGTTTAAGGAACAAATTCTATGAGCACTGTGGACTTCCATTGGAGTCGACTATGAAAGTACACCAGTCTTATTCTTCTTCTTGTCTCTTGTTTTGGAAAATTGGTACGTTATTTTCTGCAAGCCGGCATAATGCCAGCGCGGTAAACTTGCACCCGAGAAAAAGAGACGCACGCCATGAGGAGTGACCTAGACTTGCGTTGCCGTTGCGTTACTGTACCCGTCCAGTACATGCAGGTGGTGAATCTCTTACTTTTCTATTACGGGTGGCACTGAGAATACTCTGTTACAACTCAAGGGCTACTGCTTAATTAATTTAACTTTCACCCTACAGTGGAAATGAGTACTAGAAATGGAAAATTGAAGAAGATAAATAATCTGATTATCTATCACTTCACATGGGATGTTTTTGCTTATATATGGGATGACTTTAGGTGCTTTGCTTTTTATTGAGTGACAGGCAGTGATACATCCACACATGAATGACTGAGTACTACTAAACTTATTAAGAGAGGTAGGGAGTGGCCACCATAATAACCGGATCTATGCAGTGCTTGCAATACAAACTACTGCTACTATTTATGGTAGTATTTGGACAAAATTAAAAGTTCTTTTCCTTGCCTTTCCTACACTGGAACGGACGTGCGGGTGCAGTGTTAGTGTTACATGCTCTTCAAAGTTACACTTACTTCATCCACTGACCGTCTACTCTCTCTAGATCATGGGTACTCACAAACTTTCTCTCAGGGGCTACATTTACAGTGTAGTTTGGGGCCGAGGGCCGCACTGGTGGGGGCGGAGTCAGAGGGGGCGGGGCTAAAGCAAAACGATAACTTGTGACCATGAGGTTGCACACAGGTCCCTGCAGCAGATGCCCTCATCCACTGAGCCACCAGACCCAGCATTTACATACATCTCTCTCCCTCCTGCTGTCCCTCCTGCCCTCCCTCCATCTCTCTCTCCCTCCTGCCCTCCCTCTCCCTCTGTCATCTCACTGTGTGTGTGTCTATCTGTGTCAGCCTTCAGCCCGGGTTGAGACCGCTTCCTCAACGCGCACACACAGACAACAACACCAAAGTACTTAACAGGTCTTTAAAAGACCATTAACATATTATTGAGGCTTTGTTTGTTTTAGCGCCCCTGCTTCTCCACCCTGACAATCACTGCTTGCCCGGCCCCACAGAGCAGAGGCTTAGTTCTATTTCACCTCTTTGTGGCCTTGCATCTCCACTCTGCTCTGTGGGGGCCGGGGGAGCAGTGATTGTCAGAGTGGAGATGCAGGGGCGCTAACAGGTGAAATACAAAAAAGCCTCTGCTCTGTGGGGGCCGGGGGAGCAGTGATTGTCTGCAAGGTCAGCGCACCGCCAACGAAGGCTTGCCGGGCCACCACCGGCCCGCGGGCCGTACTAGGAGTACCCCTGCTCTAGATACACATATGCTATCTAAGAGTCAGATAGTAGCATGATCCAGGTATATGGACACATACAGTTTCTGTGTCACCCACCCAGGCTGTTGTCCTTCCACCCATCATTGCTTCATCATTCACCCAGCCATGCATCTCATATTCTTGCCTTCCCAGCTAGTCTTCAATCTCAATAAGTAAGGAATATATAAGAGCTTACCTCTGGCCGCCACCACCACCGTCTCAACTCTCACAGCTGCCGCCGCCGCCTCCTCCCCTGAAGCATCGCCCGATTCGCCCTCCGCCTCGGTGTCGAGCACCACCACCTCCACACTGGCCCCGCCACCAGATGTTCCACCTACAAAGTACATTTAAGAATGTTAGAATAAAGCAGTCACTAGTATTTGGTCTAGGAATGAAGACATGTGAAAACAATGTAATTTGTGACTGTCGTTAAAGTTAAAAAAAAAATGTCCCTTTTTCCAGGGAAGGTTGTCTTGCTGCACTTTTTGGCACAACTGATGAAGGCTGTTTTTTTAACACGCACCATTTTTCTCCACACAGACAGAAGATGGACTTCTAACAACAAGATCAAGTTGAAACCAGGTGAGAGCTCGGCTCGACCACAAGAAATGTCTTCAATTAATCGTCAGCACTAACCACTTTTCCATTATCAGTTAAACGTTTAGTTTTATTATGACTTCATTTTAATAAATGTGTTTACTTTTAATAAAGCTTTTAAACTTAAATACAATCTGTGTTTTTTGGTCCAGACTAGAGTGACTGAGCGAAAGGTTTTGCAATTTTTGCAAGCATGAGTCCAGATAGAACACTTCAAAAGACATTATGGACAATCCCAGAGGACTGCACTAAGTTGATAGAGCTATTGCTGACTAGAATCATGGGAGTTTCGCCAACCGTGCAATCTTAGTTAGCTACACAGACAGACTAATAAGAATAATCTAGTAATACCACAGGGAGTCATAGTAGAGGCAGGATAAGAATTTAGATACAGTCTACAAGAAGAGCAAAGACAATTTTGAAAAAAGTCAAATGAGGAACGCTAGGAAAAATAGGTACTAGTCTAAAATGAAAACTTACTGGGGCCAGCAGAGGAGCCCTCGCCTGCCCGATCCTGGCCCTGTTGATGAACAGCATCCGCCGCCTGCTGCTCCTGTGTCCTCCTCTCGCCCCTGGGGGGAGCTGACGTACAACATGAAAGAAAGAACAGAAAACATGGATGATTGTTGCTTGTCAATGTCAACCAAATCAAACATTTCAAAAGAACAATAACAAAATATTTCTGCGAAATTATATTGATTATGGTTACTTTTCATTTATATGCGGACCTGTGACTTCGAAAGTCACGTAACTCACTAAACAAAGTACTGAAACGTTCACCTAGGACTGGCAGGCAGCAGTCCGCAGGCAAGACGCAAAGTGACAGACAAACTCCATTGTGATTTCAGTCAGATCAGTGACAACACTAACAGTTGCCTGCTACATTACCAGTCATTTAAATATTCAAACTATCAATCCACCGCCACTATTTTTCTTATTGTCAGGGTTACAAAGGAAGGGGCAGATTTAAGCCCTTGCGGCTCTTTTGCGCCGTTCTTGCGTGACTTTTGTGACGCAGCAGCTAAACAAAAAAGGGCGCCATGGTGCGGCGTATAATATTATAACAACGTGACGCATTTGGGAGATGCATCCCGTTATAAAGCCCTGCGCCATCAGGGGGCGTTCCGGCGCAAGGGAGGGCATTCCTGCGCTGGAACACATCCTAATAGTGGCTGAGGGAAATCTACAAAATATCAATCAGTCACCTTTAGGACAATGATGCGTCACACAAACCCTGCACCTGCTTGAAGCAGACGTACGGCTTGACCCAGCATTGGGGAGATAGGGTACCCCAGAGCATTGATGGAGCTGCGCCATCGTTGCGACGCAACTCCAGCAGTAAAGCTTCGGTGACGTTTTGGGCCCATGGGGCGCCGCCGCCGCATTGCAAATACGGCGCACCATGTTTGGTGGTGGTAGCGGGCCGCACAATTAATGGCGCATCCCTGCTACTTTGCAGGGATGCGACGGTAATTGCAATTCTGCCCCTTAGGGGCATACTTACTTACGCGTTCTGGCGCATCTCCAGAGATGCGCCAGATCAAATGCGTCACGCAAAACTACCCTTGCGACACGGCAGATGTGCCTCATTTACAATGCGGCGCGCCCTGGCGCAAGGGTAGGCACTTGCGTGACGCATCTCGTCACGTAAGAGCGGCGCATCGCTGGAGTCACGTCGCCAACGCAATGCAACTCCAGTAATGCTCAGGGCCACCCAATACTTTACATGCTGTGTCAGTCCTTTCGCCTGCTTCGAGCAGACATAAGGAATTGAATTGACGTAGCAGCGGCGCAGAAGTGCCTGCGTTAAATCTTGTAGATTTCACGCAGGCAATTTTGCGAGGCGCACAGCCGCTGGACCGCCCACCCTGCGTACTAGGAACGCACCCATTGTGGTGCAGGCCCATGGCTTTATAACGTGACGCATCTCCCTAGATGCGTCATGCTGTAAATGACTTGCAGGGATGCGGCACGTTTACGCCGCTGTTGCGTCACGCAAGGCAACGTAAACGTGGCGCAAGGGGCTTGTAAATGTAATCTGCCCCCTAGTGTCTAGCATTACGCAGTTCTGTTAAGTACACTCATACATAATAGTTACTCAGGCCAATGAGACCACGAAATAGAAAACAAATAAGCATAGTAGCAACCCCACTGAGAAGGAGAGCAGTGCACCTGAAATGCACAGAAGATTTTGAAATATAATTTAACTACAATGTAATCGTCATCAGCGGCATTATTGGCTTGCTCCATGTAAAAAACAAATATTTGCAATACAACAACACAGAGCAGGAGAAAACATCATAGTAGTGAGTGATTAAATGCCAATGGCTACTACTACTCACCAAGGCCGGGGATCTCCAAGCCGAGCTGGTCCAGCAGGTCGCGCTCGCGGTCCAGGAGGTCCGTCCAGCGATGGGTGACCTGGCTGTAGGTGCGCTGGACCCCGTAGAGGTGGGATATGGCCCAGCACACCTTCTCCCACCGCTTCCGGCGCTCCCGCATGTTATAGCCGCCGGCCGCGATCCTGCCGCCTCCCGCGATGGTCCTGGGCAGGCGGCGCTGGACAAAGTACACCAGCGCGCCCACTTCCTCCGGGCTGAATATCTCCCGGCGCGTCACCTGCTCCCCCCTCGATCTCACGCCTGCTGTCCTGCCACTGGGTCCAGCACTACTCCCCGCCGCCGCTGCGGCCCTCAAGTGCCTGGGCAGCTTCACGGCGCCTGGCTTGACCATGGTCTGGGCAGGTAAGGTAGGAAGAAGTAGAAAATTAAGAAAGAATAGGATAGGGAAGAAGAAAAGAAAAGAGTTTACAAAAGTAGTTTAAAAGTAAAGAAAAATAGCAGAAAAGACAAAAATATACAGCTAGGAAAAGAGAGGGATAGATAAGAAGCAAAATCGTAAAAAAAAAACTGAAAACAAGCAAAGGATGGGAAAGATATCAAGAGGATTAAACACCATGCCCAGACACAGGAAATGAATGAAAAACAAGATGGCCGGCGCCCGTTTCCGAGCGCGAAAGTCAGTTCGCGCGAGATTTTCCTCGCGATCTCGTGCGAACCTCTAGATTTCCCGCGCGATCTCGTGCGAACCTCTACTCGCAATGCGCTTACTGCGCGAGATTATACATAGCGGGCGGAAACGGAAATACGTCACGCAAACAAAATGGCCGCGCCCGTACTCGACCTTGGGGTAAATTCGCGTGTTGCGCTGCAAGCGGCTCGCGAATACTGCAAAAAAACTCGCGAAACAACAAGCCGCAAAAAAATAAAATGCTCATTCGCACGAATTGGCGGCTTCCGCGGTCGGTTTCGCACGACGCCGCGCCCCGCGAATAGCGCGAAAAAAACCGCAAAACGATTTCAGCAAAAGCAAAAGCAATGAGCAGGTGCAAAAGGTCAACCTCATGATTTGTAACGATTCTTTGTATTGCTTCCTGAGGGGGCCCTCCAGAATTCGGTTGCCTGCTTGCAACTATTGTGTGACCCTGCTCTGACCTTAACTGTATGCCACAAAGGTCCTGATTTACAGCTAAAGGAGCAGACAAGCAGGTGCCAGGCTGGAACTTTAAATTCTTTCAGTGACACATTAATTAGCCCCTAATTCATTATTGTCAGTTGGGGCAGGGCAGGTGTTGTAACTAATTTTGCAACAATGAAAGCACTTAGCAAGTGCAAAAGATCACTAATCAGGGCGCACTAAGGAAGCAGGTGCCAGCTAAAAAAATATTCTGTGACACATTAATCAGCCCCAAATTAATTCAGGTCACTTGAGGCAGGGAAGGTGTGCTTTGCTTTGCCGAAAATAATGTACACTGGACAACCAGAGGGTGTGGTGATGAAACAGAGGGTGGCATGGGTGGGCCAGAGGGTGGCATGAGTAGTCAGAGAGTGGCAGTGGTGACAGAGAGTGGCAGTGATGAAGAAGAGTGTCCCAAACAGGCTGGACATGTAGAAACAACAAGTTCGCAAAACTTGCGACCCGACAGGTAAGTTCGCAAATTGCGAAATTGTAAAAACCCTCGCGAACTGGCAGAAACACGGGCGAACACAAAAAAAAAAAAAAATCCGCAAATTCGCGGGAATTCGCGGATTTTGCGGATTGCGAATCCGCAAATCCGCAAAATTCGCGAACGCGAGATCCGCAAAATTCGCCCATGCTTAGTGTAGATCAATAAGAAGTGCGAAACCAAAAAAGTTCTTTTCTTTAAATGCACACAGAAATATCTCCAAAGTAGAAACGGTAAGACTTAGCATACAACCACTGTCCTCCGCTCTCTTAATTTGTTTCCACAAGATTCCAATTCTATTTTCCTCTCCAAATACGGCAAGGTGTAGGGCCCCACTACCTTACGCTTTGACACTGAAAAGAACAGGACACTAGTGACCTTCTTCTGAACGGTAGCGTGTAGGAATGACCTCCCACTACGCTCCGCTCTACCGCTGTCCTTAATCCAGGTAAAACTGCACAGCCGTGCCAGTTCAATAAAACCACAGGCTCTGTCCCACAAAAAAAAGAATCTATAACCTTATAATGCAATTCACAAGACACGCGTTAAACCCACGCGCTGTCTTTGACTGTCGGGAAATGTTAGTAACACCACTCCGCTTCTACTCACTGTCTCCTTTTCCTCGCCGGTAGAGTTTGTCAGCTCAGAGTTCTCTGTAAATAATCCTCTCTATGAATGCGTCTTTGCTCCACTCTCTCTGCTTGTAACAGTGACGCCAGCCGCTTCTTAACTACAGTTCATTAAAGCAACAAAGTAGCGAGCTCCGCTCTCTCTGCTTGTAACAGTGACGCCAGCCGCTTCTTAACTGCAGTTCATTAAAGCAACAATGTAGCGAGCTCTCTCTCTCGCCTCAGTATTTCAGCCTAGAAGCAGCTCTGTAATATATCAGGAACAAGAACCTGAAGTGCAGCTCAAACCAACGGACTCCGATTCTCCATGAACACCAACAGTACAAAATCACGAGCAATGTCAGGTGGTCCCTCCCATCCTTTTATAGTGCCACTCCCACTACCAGGGCTTCTGGGAGATGTAGTTTAACAGTTTAGGTAGGCGCCTTGCTAGTTCCTGACAGTATGTCCCCGTCCCTAGCGCCTCCTAGGACAATGCTTAGCAGGAAACCTTCGATGAAAAGTCCGCACCTCCCCAGGAGCAGGCACCTCGGAACAAACCACCCTTTGCATGTACTCCTCCTTGACCTCGTTCAAACACACCTGCACCCCCTTGTGAACCCTCTTCAGCATTAATACCTTTTCCTTAACAGATGTCTGAAAATGGAGATTAACAGGAATAACAACCGGCAATGTGATGGCGTCAATTCCGGAATTAGCTAGGAAGGGTAGCACTCCCTTGGAACTATGCCCCGCCTTCTCACAGGACCTCTCCGCCCTCACCATGCAATTAACCTTCCCTGTAGGAATGATAGACTGTTTATCGTCCACTCCCTCCTTGATTGGCAGTGTCTGTCGGTTTAATGTGTCTGTCTTCTGACTTCCCAACCCAGTGCAGATGGTGACCACCTCTTTCTCCGCCAATGTGGCCACCCTGAACTGACATGCGGCTACCGATAAAGATGAGGATGCATAAGACACCAGATGTTCCTGACAATACCCAGACAAAAAATGCACTGTTCGGGTTTTCCAGTCTATAGAAGGATTGTGGTACGTAAACCACGGCATCCCCAATATGATCTCATATTGAGGAGCTTCTATAATGTTCAACGTTATCTTTTCCACATGTCTCCCTTCTGACACATCTATTGACAACACTACCTCAGCTGTTTTCTCAACTATTAGACCTGATTTAATAGGCTGTCCATCTACTGCCAAAACCTCCTCTGGTATATCTCTAGGTACTCTGGGTATAGCTAAGCGAGACACTAACCCATTATCAATAAAATTACCTGTGGCTCCAGTGTCCAACATAACCCTAACTTGATGAATTTTCTGCTCACACTCTAAGGACATGTTAAGAACCAGGTGTGACTCGTTCACTCCTATCCCAGGTGAAGATAGGGAAGTAAGTTTCCAATCAGGTATATCTTTCTCTCGGGATGAAGGTGCTAACAAGTTGTCTGTCTCCCTTCCTATAGTGGAAACAGCTACTCTTTTATTCTTGTTCCAACTAGAGGGGTTCTTGGGCTTAGAAGGGCATTCACGCACGTAATGCCCTTTTTTGCCACAGTACATACAAAGGCCTAGTACTCTTCTGCTTTCTTTCTCATCATTGGACAGAGGGGGTCTAAGAGCTCCTATTTCCATAGGTTCTGACCCGTCCTCCGCTGTCTCTATAGCTCCAGGAGGAGTACACACTACACGGTTGTGGCCCCTGTCCCAGTTTCTTCTATCTCCACTCCGCTCAGTCAGTCTACCATCCAGCCTTAAAACCAGATTCACCATGTCAACACACGTAGTGGGTTGGGGATCTATAAGCGCCACCCCATCTTTTAATTCATCCCTTAATCCCTGATAAAACAAAGACATTCTTTTTCCCTCTGGCCATTCTGTTTCAGCCACCAATCGATTAAAAGTTGTTAGGTACGTTATTAAATCACTTCTACCCTGACGCAAAGTCAACAACTCTTTATCGGCACTGAAGTTTGTGGCCCTCCTGTCAAAAACCTTTTCAAATTCGTTTTTGAATGCTGTCCAATTAGACAAGATAGCATCGTCTCTCTTTATCAGAGGTACTGCCCAGTTAGCGGCATCCCCCACCAAATACGAAATAGCAAAGGCAACCCTTGAGTGATTAGTGGGGAAGGAAGCTGGTTTACAAGAGAAATGGAGCATCACCTGAGTCAAAAACACCTGTGTTTTACGCGGATCACCTGCATACCTTTCTGGGGTAGCCAACGGAATAGGGGGAGGAACTGTAACCTGTATTTGAGAGGGACTAGCAGAAAAAGGATTCTTGGATAACTGCTCTACTCTGTCTTTAAGTACAGCAGCCTCGGTCTTGGATGATGCCAACTCTTGTTGAACCAGGACCAAAGCCCGCATCACGTCCTCCAAGGTGGCCATATGTACAACAACCGGACCAGGCAGAATGCAATTCGTGGGCTCGTGATTCTGTCAGGCTCCACGCTGCAGGATCCGATTGTAGCACATAGGGCTCCACCTCCCGACCACACCAACACACTGACGTAAAAGCACAGTGTGTTCGAGGGATAGGGCGAGGGAAAAAAATAGAACAAGGAGGGGACGGAAGGGGACTGCAGGGAAGGGACAGCTGAAAGACAAGAAAAGGAAACACACAGGTTAACGTTATTCACTACTCAACCTACTCTCATTGCATTCTCGCTAAAAGGACAACCATGTTCACCTTTGTGAGTGAGGTATTCTCCTCCTTTCCTTGTATTTAGTTCACGGGTATCAGTACATCTAAGTCCTAAAGAACACAAGACAACAGGTTATACTCTGACAACAGAAAAGAACTCCACCTAGTATTTGTTGAAATCTTGGTAGAACATACCCCTCCTTGTATATATTGGTATCCTTATGCTGCTTCCATGACACCCTGCATTCCCCAAGTGTAGATCAATAAGAAGTGCGAAACCAAAAAAGTTCTTTTCTTTAAATGCACACAGAAATATCTCCAAAGTAGAAACGGTAAGACTTAGCATACAACCACTGTCCTCCGCTCTCTTAATTTGTTTCCACAAGATTCCAATTCTATTTTCCTCTCCAAATACGGCAAGGTGTAGGGCCCCACTACCTTACGCTTTGACACTGAAAAGAACAGGACACTAGTGACCTTCTTCTGAACGGTAGCGTGTAGGAATGACCTCCCACTACGCTCCGCTCTACCGCTGTCCTTAATCCAGGTAAAACTGCACAGCCGTGCCAGTTCAATAAAACCACAGGCTCTGTCCCACAAAAAAAAAGAATCTATAACCTTATAATGCAATTCACAAGACACGCGTTAAACCCACGCGCTGTCTTTGACTGTCGGGAAATGTTAGTAACACCACTCCGCTTCTACTCACTGTCTCCTTTTCCTCGCCGGTAGAGTTTGTCAGCTCAGAGTTCTCTGTAAA
Organism: Lissotriton vulgaris; assembly: GCF_964263255.1. Lineage (NCBI taxonomy): Eukaryota > Metazoa > Chordata > Amphibia > Caudata > Salamandridae > Lissotriton > Lissotriton vulgaris. Next base: position 405,696 of record NW_028244805.1, on the reverse strand, counting down.
TAATCCTCTCTATGAATGCGTCTTTGCTCCACTCTCTCTGCTTGTAACAGTGACGCCAGCCGCTTCTTAACTACAGTTCATTAAAGCAACAAAGTAGCGAGCTCCGCTCTCTCTGCTTGTAACAGTGACGCCAGCCGCTTCTTAACTGCAGTTCATTAAAGCAACAATGTAGCGAGCTCTCTCTCTCTCGCCTTGTAACAGTGACGCCAGCCGCTTCTTAACTGCAGTTCATTAAAGCAACAATGTAGCGAGCTCTCTCTCTCTCGCCTCAGTATTTCAGCCTAGAAGCAGCTCTGTAATATATCAGGAACAAGAACCTGAAGTGCAGCTCAAACCAACGGACTCCGATTCTCCATGAACACCAACAGTACAAAATCACGAGCAATGTCAGGTGGTCCCTCCCATCCTTTTATAGTGCCACTCCCACTACCAGGGCTTCTGGGAGATGTAGTTTAACAGTTTAGGTAGGCGCCTTGCTAGTTCCTGACAATCAGGGCTTGATCCAACACCGTTTTTTAGCTCACTGCACCATCCCAGCTCAGAACCTGGCTATATGCAAATTAGTCTGTCCCTGGCCCAGTGCATCATGGGAACAGGGCAGACCAAACTACCAAGCCAATTCTTTCACTGGACGGAAACAAGCTTCAGGGGACCAGTTTCTGGCATTTCAGCCGTCGTCGGCCCGGCTTGCCTGAATCCTGATGGTGCAATGAGCAAGGGACTCACGTCTGAGTATACCCTTCCACGCTTAGGGTGGACAAAATATTTAACAACAAGGGGTGGTGATGGACAGAGTTTCTGAATTAAGCAGAATACTCTCACCCAGTCAAGAGATCAGGGCTTGATCCAACACCGTTTTTTAGCTCACTGCACCATCCCAGCTCAGAACCTGGCTATATGCAAATTAGTCTGTCCCTGGCCCAGTGCATCATGGGAACAGGGCAGACCAAACTACCAAGCCAATTCTTTCACTGGACGGAAACAAGCTTCCGGGGAGCTAAAAAACGGTGTTGGATCTAGCCCTGATCATTGCACCATCAGGATTCAAGCAAGCTGGGCCGACGACGGCTGAAATGCCAGAAACCGGTCCCCGGAAGCTTGTTTCCTTCCCAGTGTAAGAATTGGCTTGGTAGTTTGGTTTGCCCTGTTCCCATCATGCACTGGGACAGGAGCAGACTAATTTGCATATAGCCAGGTTCTGAGCTGGGATGGTGCAGTGAGCTAAAACACGGTGTTGGATCTAGCCCTGATCTCTTGACTGGGTGAGAGTATTCTGCTTAATTCAGAAACTCTGTCCATCACCACCCCTTGTTGTTAAATATTTTGTCCACCCTAAGCGTGGAAGGGTATACTCAGACGTGAGTCCCTTGCTCATTGCACCAACTAACTAGTACAGCTATAGATTGGAAACTGGTCTTTGAGGGTGAAACCCAGTTAGCATGCTCACTGCTATGCCCTACCCGACCCTTCACACAGGAGATAAAACCATAAACAACAACAACTACTGGGATGTATATAAGGGACATTCACCCCATTTCAAGACTGTCTGTGTAGGTTGTTCAGCCTGTGTTTGGGCTTTATTCTTGCACTATTTAAGGGTTGTAAATGGAGCTCTTCCCCCACAGCTGTGTTGTTTATTGCGGGGACATGCACCCCTTTCTTGCAGCACGTGTTCTCAGGATCTCTTTGCCTTGTTTGATGTTTTTGGCATCTTCACGCAGGCTCAAGTCCACACGTGCTAAAAATAACTCAATATCCCCCTCTTTCCCTTCCATTTTGTGCAAGGGGTTTAGGTGTGAACATTCCTTCTGGCAGGCACAACAATAGTGATTCTCTCTATGCACTAATGAAATGCCTGACCAGAGTCAAGCATGAATCCTTCATTTAAAACCACAAGTGCAGTGTGACCAGCAGAAGCTTAAGATCCCATGACCCCACCGGCAAGGCCAAAACCTCAAGTCTCAGCAGGCTACAGTGAAGAACTACGATTACACAACAGGGAAAGTAAAATGTGAACATATTCAGCTTGTGGCCAACCATAGGCTAGTCTTGAGGCAGCTTCCAACAGACTCAGGGGCAGCTGTCAGCTTCTGTAGTTGCCACACAGCATCCCTGCACCAGCGCTGGGCACTGATAGGCCCTGCAACATCATTGAACTGAGTAGGTGGCCAATAGGAGGAGATGGGCTGGGACCAATAGCAGGAGGTTGGCTGGGAGCCGATGGAGAACAGTGTGGAGGCGTGGCCTAACCCCGCCTCTGTCTTCTGGTTACACTCCAAATGACCAGGTCTAGTGCAGGGTGCACAGTGCTCCTGAGAAAGATTTCTATTTACTCTGTTCTGGCTTCTCAGCCAAATCTTTCACAATGTGATTTTTTCCTGATGTTTTCTAGACTCTATCTCCATCCTGTGTTGGTTACACGCTGTTAAGTAACACATGCAGGTGATATTGGCTGTACCTCTGGGGGAGAGGAAGAAGAAAGACCCCATCATATCCATTGCACTTACTTCCTCAAACCCTAGGATTTAACCCCTTGATCTGAAATGCACCCGACACTAACTGCCCCTACCCCACCATGATGCCTCGTCACCAGAAATGATTACTGGGCTACCTGCAGGGGGTCCTCTACCACATATAATGCTATGACACTTCAAGAGCTGATCCGTTACTGTATTTGTTTACTACTTCCGATCCCAGAACCACATCTTGCTATGAGGATGTATTTATGGGCCTTTCATCTTCTATGAGTTGCCGGATGAGTGAAGGGCCCTTTTCAGGTCTGGCTTTGGACAGCTTTAAATGTTTGTTGTGGCTCCTATAATCAACACACACAGATACCTAGAGAGACATGTGGAAAAGTCAGCCCATACTAGTATCGATGCCCGGGCTGCTGGCGCAAGACGCCTCTTAGTTCCCATTCTGAATAATTACCAAATAAAGAGACGGGCGCTGGAAGCCGGAATCAAAGGACAGAGTTTATTTCTCATGAGGAGAGCCAGTCATTTCGGACACGAAACACAGTGTCTTTCGGGAGGTGCTCTAACAAGTGAGCTGAGACTCCGTCTTTTATACCTTACAAAACACTTGGCATTACAATCAGGACATTGTGACACAAAGAAAAGACATCCCTATAATCCTCGTGTCAATCCTACCCCACATATGTTATCAATAGAGACCCTTGAACTATAGATAAGGGAGGGGGCAATGACGCAGCTGAATGTTCCGCTGATTATTAGGATGTGTGCGCCTGATCGTAGCCCAGTGGGTGGGGAAGCCAGGATCAATAGTGGGTCCTTTGAAGAGGAGTGACTCCATACAATAAGGGGCAGTAAACAGTATCTTCCGGCTTAGGCGATGGCCTCGGACATGTGTGGACAGTTCATCGAGGAGGGAGGGTTTACTAACAGAGGGGTTATTCATGAAAGGAAAGGAGGTGTTGGTCAGGCGCGGCCGTGACTCCCAAGGACAGGGTCTTGCAGAGGAGGAAGGTTTATGACTTGTCCATGTGAGGGAGAAGGAGGGGGTCAGGGTGCGCGCAGGGACAGAGTCGTACAGAGAGAGAGAGAGGTCTTATGACCCGTACATGAGAGAACAGGGGCAGTCTGATACAGCTGGGGGGGTTATGTCAGCTGAGGCGAAGGATGCTTCTTCAAGAGGAAAGGGGGGGGGGTGCATGGGCCAAGCAGGAGGGTTGCCTTTCATAGCAGGGTCGCGCAGAGTGCTGGGTTTCATGGTCTATGCATGTGAGAGTGGGAGGGGGGTGCTCAAATACGCGCAGAAGAGAAGCCAGTGATTCTAATGAGTGGGCAAGAGGCCAAGGTGCCTAAAATGGCTGTCATGTACATATAGGCACGGGCTTTTACTGGCGGAGTGATACGGTCAATATTTTATGGTATCCATAGTGCATACAGGGAGAGGAGTGGGAAAAAGGGAAATGAACGCTGCTTATGTACATCAATTTTTCTATTTTCCACAGTCGCCCCTTTTTACATAACAAAGTTCATTTTCCTATTTTTCCTAGTTGATGGGCGTACATATAAACATGTAGTTGATGAAATAGCATTTGTCAATACTAACATTTGGCATATAATCGTGGACAGTCGGTGCGATTGGCAGAATGCAGTACATAGGAAATTACATTTGCAAACGTACTACATAGCATAAATGCTTCTGACTTTCAAAAATGTGACCAATGAACATTTTGACCAAGTAGTTGAGGGAGGAATTCAGTCCAACAAGTGCCACAAGATCTCTTCGTCACAGTGTCTTTTTAGCAGTGAGCCATCACTGGTAGGCTCTAGTCCGTGTCCTTTCGTTGGCGCTGTTGAGCACCGGCGGTGGAGCTATAGGTCCAGCTCGGTTCTATCCTTACGCGTTGCAGGGTGCGGTCAGTCCTCTGCTGTTAGACCACAGTCCTGTTCCCTAACCAATCCTTTTAGTGGCGCCTTAAGCTTGGCACCTATATTTCCGTGGCGTAACCCCATTTCCATCTATTTGCTGTTCTTCCTTTCAGCAGAGAGTCGCATGGAAAAGAGGGTGTGTTGTTCAAATAGTCGATGGGAGTGAGAGGGCGGAGTGGGGGCAGATTTCCTGGGATACACCAAAGGGACCAAGGGAGCAATGGATAACAAGCAAGCAGGCCCATCAATCGGGCTTTGAAAAGGGGGACGGAGGCTCCAGGCACACGTGGGTTGGCGGACAGAGAGCTTCAGGACAGCCCTTCATCCTTTCTTTTACCGCCTTTGAAAGTGCTGCCTCGTCCCGTTTCTTGTTGTGCTGCGGCTCCACCTTTGGTCGATGTCGCATGTGTCCCATGATCTGCGGCCAGGCTGTGCGTCACGTCCGGCCCTTCTCCTCCGGTGATTGAGTATCTTAAAATGGGTAAAAACAAGTTTTAGAGAACTGGCAGGAGAAGAGATTCTTACATTTGAATTCCACTCGCAATCCTAGCACCTGGCGTTATGCTCATTGGTCATAGTCAGAAGTCTATTAGCATGAAGTAAGTAGGTGGGTATTTCTACTGCGTTCGCACCAAGTCTAATCGGTGTTCGTTCATGACATATATGGACAGAGGTCAGACTCCTGTCACTTGCGTATTTCAACAAAAACCCCAAGATTGACAACATTCAGGGGAGACTCGTCCTTCTAACCTGAGCCTTAACAGTCTTACATTTCCCTTTAGAGCTGGCTAACTCTTTCAAACAGAGCGGGGTACAATCATTGAAAGACAGTGTCAAACAAAAAAAATTTTTCTCGAGGGGCGGCAGTTACTCATGGTCATCATATATATATATCGGGGACAGTGGCTGGGGTCAATCAAGAAGGAGGGGACGCTTCGGGCATTCGCGCTTGGATGCAAAAGGGGGTGGGGCAATCTGGGCATTGGGGGTCAATCTGGACGTTGGCGCTTGTCTCTAACAATTAAAAAAATTAGGATGCCATTGACATATATTCCCCCTTATAAAAAGGCCAGATTAGGGGATATCAGTCGTCTTACCTGTCCTCTCTTTCTTAGCCAATTCAAGTTCATTCATTTTTGCAGAAAGGAGAGGTAGTAATATGGCAAGATACAATCATTTTAGTTTCTGTCAATTTCGCCGAACACCTTCGCGTTCAATAAGTATCCAATCAGATTGGTGCCGACGGGGCACAATATTACCATATAAAAAGGATGGGACAGGGGGACTCTCGTAGGGGGTGAGAGTCGTCCGCAACCTAAACGAGCCATTCGGTACACGTATGACATGTAGGGGGAGAGAGATGGGAGACGTGTACGGCAACAGGTCGTTTAGTGCATTCATAACACAGAACGGTAGGGGTCAGGTAACACGGAAACACAAGACAGAGGGAAGACATAAAACTCGTACATTACATACACACAAACTCAGACGAAGGGAGACAGTACATGCGTTACATACAAAAGGGTTCATGACAAAACATAAAACAGTTATTGGCCAAACAAAAAGTTTCCTGCATGCTGCGTATCTTTAGTATCCTATTTATCTACGTGTTGAGCTCTTTTTACCTTTTTCCTCTTTTCTCCTCTCTTTTACTATCTTTGCGAGTGTTCTCAGTTGCTAATACTCACACCGCAGTCAGTTGGTCAGGAATTAACCTGGCTGGGCTATTGCCCATAGGTGGATCTTAAACCACTTTTGATTTTCTTCCTTTGGCTGGATGTTCTCCGGGCTGAGGCAACAGAGGGTATCGATCAGGAGAACAGTCGGGCAGTTTCGTTATATCTATAAGAGGGTGAAAAGGAGGTGGTACATTTCGAACATCAACAATATTTCTAACTTCCCAGACGGGTGGTGCCTGGGTACCCTTACCTCAGGACTTTCCCTAGTCCTTTCCCTATCTAATTAAACGTCATAATCACGTTATCTAGCGTGTTAATTTCGAGTCAATTTCCGTCGTACAATACCCGTCAAGTTTCTGTGTCAGTCCATCCTCCCAGTCGTTATGCTCTAATGGAGGAACAGTCATATCTAAGTCTAGCGTCAGTACTATGCTCAAAGCTCCCCCTTCCCTTATCGTCGGTCATTCGATCATCGTTCTTCCATTCTCCGGCAGACGTTCCGACGCGACCTGCAGAAGGGAGGAGAAAGAAGGGGGTGGGGGCAGCATTCAAACCACATCAGCATGCAGTAGTCCGAAAATGTTTTTACTTACCACCTACTCGACCTATCTCAATGTAGTGCATTTCTCTACCATCTCGGCGTTTAAGCCCAGTGGGACCAGTAGTATCAGATAGATAATCATTGATGATCTGCGTATCTACATGAGTTACTTGGTCGCGACCCCTTTAGGTTGCGTGCAAGGGTGGCGGTCAGGTGGCATTTCTGTGGTGTCGTTTAAGGGCGTCTAAAACATTTTTTCGGCTGCCTGTGACACATAATGTAGCTGCTAAATACCGGGCCTTTTTTTTAACCTTCAACCTTAATCATACTTATTCCTCGCTCACAGTAGTAATACATTCATAACTCATTAATGCAACCGCTACAATTATACTTTTCTTTTTCAAAATACCTTTAATAAAAAGTGCTGATGTACAAATACGGGCCTACAACCCAGCGGACCGGCCACGGAGCAGACTGGAACTGTACATAAGAGGAACGGAGTTGGTGGTCATTCATTGCATAAAGTGCAGCAGTGCAATAAAATCGTATCGAACTTTCCTACAGGGCAAGCATGATGCATGTCAAGAATTCAGTTTTTCAATTAATTCATTAGTTCATTATCCAAATGCTCACTCAGTGCCTACATTACACCAATTCACTGCTCCCAATCATAATTAGTACCCACCCTAAATCAGTTAATTGTCCCAACACATGATCAATATCTGTCTTACATTGCTTTCTTCTCTGAGCACATACTCAATATCCTTCTTATCTACTTTCATTGTCCAAAAACTACATACATATCTTGGAGCATCAAGGCTGAGCAATCAGGGTGCAACAAGGTTTATTTAAAAAGTCTCACTTTGTGTCGGCGCCATTTTGGGCGAGGTCAGGCAAGTCCCTGCATAGTCAGATTACCTCCACTGACTCGTGGTAGGACCAGAACCTTCCGTTGGTGGTTTCAAAAGTTTTTCGCAATGGGTTAATCAGCTCAGCAATATGGACCATCAGTCAAAGAGTGGGGAGGGCGGTAACAATTTTTCCTACCGGTTCATTCTAGTGTTCCTCCGGAACTGAACAAGTCTGTGCCTTTGGCTGTATTTTAGCCATTTCCAAACTGAGGCTGGCGCTGGCAGGAGTGCGCCGATGTCGCGGTTCCCGGCGAGGGGGACGGGGGCGCCCATGTGGAGGGGTCGGGGCCCCCCGGCTCTCATAGAATCTTCAAAGTTGAGGAGAGAAGGCATGGGGCGCGTGCCCGTCCTGGGCAAAAGACCCCTTTTTCATATGGACCCTCTTTAAGCAGGAGCGTTGGGGTGTCGCTGGAAGCCTCCACCTGGAGGGAGGTGGGGGAGGCTCATTCGCGCCGCCTCCCCCTTCCAGCGACCCTGCGCCTTTTCTTGGCTCCAGCACTTTGGTATGGCCGTACCAGGCAATGAAGATGGCGGGGGTGGTCGATGGTTGTGGCAAGGCATCCCCGTCCCTTGGCGGCCTGCAAGGCACTGTTTTCCCTGGACCTTTCGTAGCGGCCAGACCATCGGACCAGGCGATGCGAGGGGGAGGGGGGGTCGGTGGCTGTGGCAAGACATCCCCTCCCCTCCGTTGTCTCAGCCATTACAACAGAAAGAAGAAGTGCCGTCGTGTGCAACCCTCCGGCGTTGTCGCAGGAGGGACCACCTGCGACTCCCCAGTGTTATTGCCGAAGGGGGCTACCTGCAACTTCTCCAAACCAGGCGAGACTACCTGCAACTCGCCAGGCGTGGTCATGTGGCGGGACTACCTGCAACTCTCAGGGTTGTCCGACCTCGCCTTGGCTCCGGTCCTCGTTGATGGCCAGATCAGGCAAGAGAGGGGGGTTGGGGGGTGGTCGGTGGCTGAGGCAAGACAGCCCCCCCCCCCGCCGTGGCCTGCAGGGCAGCAGAAGAGGGAAAGGGGAGACCTCCATGATTCCTCGGGCCGTCCGCCCTAAAGCCTCCCCCTTCGACTGCGGCCAGCCGAGCCCTGCACGCATCGAGGCCTCGCCATCCGGATGGGCGTAACCGCGGACCTGTTGCACTTCGGGAGCTTCCGGAATGGGGGTAGGTATATGCTGTTTTGTATCTATTCCATGTTACCGTTATTTGGGTGTGGCAGACAATGAGGCAGACATGTTGGGAGCAGGAATAGACGGTGGAGCCTAGCTACCTCGTGGCTGTCTTGCTGTCAAACTTTTTCGCCATTTTATCTTTCTTATTATGCACTGCTTCTAACGTTTCTTATTTTTAGTGAAGTCGAAAGCTCATCAGGGGGTTACTGACTTAGCCCGATTTCTTTTTATTTTTCATTCCTTTCCTTAGCGTGTTTCGAGCTAAAGTTTCTGTTAATAGGGGACGGTGATCACTTCATATTTTATATGTCCTTTCATTAGGGGTACTCCTGGACGGACCAGGGGAGTTACCTCCAATAAATGGTCCGGGTTGGAACTAGATTATCAATCAAAAGGGGAACATATATTCCTTCATTAGGGTATCATCCTGGACAGACCAAACGATGTACTTCCACTTACTAGGGTAGCCTCCTGGACGGACCAGATGGCCTACTTCCACTAAATGGCCCATGAGTGGGGAGCATATGTCCTCCATAAGGGTAGCCTCCTGGACGGACCATGCGAGCTACCCCCCAAATAAACAATCAGTGGGGAGTGGGTAGGACTGACGAATTCACAAAGGGGCATAACCTACCCTTTACTACTTGCAAAGACTAGACAGAATATTTCTATTCCACGTTGTTTGCAAATAGAAAATACCTCAAACAAAACAATTCCTAGAACAACAATGTCCAGGCAACCAATCAATCAGTGGGGAGAAAAACAGGCATGACGGATTACAACGGGGACAAACGTCTGCATTACCTGCCCTTCGCTATCTACAAAGGAAGACAGAATATTTCTATTCGTCTCGGTTTGTGGACAGGGAAGATCTCAAAGAGTAACAATCGATTATTAATCGATTTCAAACAATCAGTGGGGAGAAAGGTAGGCATGACGGATTACAACGGGGACAAAAGTCTGCATTACCTACCCTTCTCTATCTGCAAAGAGAGACGAACGTTCCTATTCGCCGCTGTTTGTAAACAGAGAATGTCTCGTTCTCAAGAAGAGAACCAATATTTCAAGTAGCATCCAAAGCTAAATGAACCAATAATAACAATATCAGTATACAAATACCGATTCCAATACAATCAATCAATCAATCAGGTGGATAAAACCACCCTACCAATCAGGCGTAAAACGCCCTACTTAATCTTACCCGGACCGGACCATACGGACAGTTCTTCGTCTTCCTCCTCCAGCGCCCGATCGTTCTCTTACTCTTATGCAGCATTCCTGTGGGATTCCAGTCAGGACAGTAGGTCACTCGAGAGAGGTCCGTTCAGAATCGGCGAAGTTCATTCAATCGGCAGCCGGACGAGGGCCCTCTCAAGGCAGGTATACTCCAATCTTTTAGATGTTCACCTCATCGTCTGGACCTCTCTTACTGGACCCTATGTCACTGATGGGCCCCACGTTGGGCGCCAATTGTGGAAAAGTCAGCCCATACTAGTATCGATGCCCGGGCTGCTGGTGCAAGACGCCTCTTAGTTCCCATTCTGAATAATTACCAAATAAAGAGACGGGCGCTGGAAGCCGGAATCAAAGGACAGAGTTTATTTCTCATGAGGAGAGCCAGTCATTTCGGACACGAAACACAGTGTCTTTCGGGAGGTGCTCTAACAAGTGAGCTGAGACTCCGTCTTTTATACCTTACAAAACACTTGGCATTACAATCAGGACATTGTGACACAAAGAAAAGACATCCCTATAATCCTCGTGTCAATCCTACCCCACATATGTTATCAATAGAGACCCTTGAACTATAGATAAGGGAGGGGGCAATGACGCAGCTGAATGTTCCGCTGATTATTAGGATGTGTGCGCCTGATCGTAGCCCAGTGGGTGGGGAAGCCAGGATCAATAGTGGGTCCTTTGAAGAGGAGTGACTCCATACAATAAGGGGCAGTAAACAGTATCTTCCGGCTTAGGCGATGGCCTCGGACATGTGTGGACAGTTCATCGAGGAGGGAGGGTTTACTAACAGAGGGGTTATTCATGAAAGGAAAGGAGGTGTTGGTCAGGCGCGGCCGTGACTCCCAAGGACAGGGTCTTGCAGAGGAGGAAGGTTTATGACTTGTCCATGTGAGGGAGAAGGAGGGGGTCAGGGTGCGCGCAGGGACAGAGTCGTACAGAGAGAGAGAGAGGTCTTATGACCCGTACATGAGAGAACAGGGGCAGTCTGATACAGCTGGGGGGGTTATGTCAGCTGAGGCGAAGGATGCTTCTTCAAGAGGAAAGGGGGGGGGTGCATGGGCCAAGCAGGAGGGTTGCCTTTCATAGCAGGGTCGCGCAGAGTGCTGGGTTTCATGGTCTATGCATGTGAGAGTGGGAGGGGGGGTGCTCAAATACGCGCAGAAGGGAAGCCAGTGATTCTAATGAGTGGGCAAGAGGCCAAGGTGCCTAAAATGGCTGTCATGTACATATGGGCACGGGCTTTTACTGGCGGAGTGATACGGTCAATATTTTATGGTATCCATAGTGCATACAGGGAGAGGAGTGGGAAAAAGGGAAATGAACGCTGCTTATGTACATCAATTTTTCTATTCTCCACAGACAGCCCCCTTCAGTTATTATTTCAATAAAGTGTCATTCGTATTTTGGATCAGGCCAGTGAAGTATTTCTGTCTCACTATTATCTATGGCTTTTAGGTGCCTTGATGCCCTTGAGCTAAGTTGCGCCCTAGAAGACCTACTTCATTCATTCATTCATTCATTCATAGTCCACCTACCTAAAGCCTGTCCCTCATTCAAGTGCAGGGGCGGCAAAGCAGTCATACACTGCGAAGGAGGCCCATATCTGCTCCTAAAAGTGTTTCTTTACTCTTGTTAGTGCTACACCATTGGTAATTTTGCACAAAAGTGTGGCTATGTTCCAAAATGTGATTTGTGCTCCTAAAGGTTTATCACACTCCTGATGATATTTCACCAACAGGCTAAATTTATCTTCACGCGATTTGTATCTAAATGTGATACCAAAGTGCTGCTGATATTACAGTGCTGCTTACTTTAATCGAAGTGTGATTTTACACAGAAATGTGTTTTTGTACCCACGTGTTTTCCACACCTCATTTCTGCTGTTATTACATCAAAGGTGATTTTGCAGGTCAATGAACTTTCCACCAAATGTGAGTTCATACTGATGCACTTACTTCTAAAGTGGTATTATCTCCCTGGGCTCCTTTATTTTACACCTCAAAGTTGCACACACTCACTTCTTTTTGCACCAAGAATGAGTTTGTGCACCTAATTGTGATTTTGTTTTCTTATTGTGCTTTTGCACCTAAATGTGTTCCCATGCCCACACTGATGCTGCACCAACAGTGAGGAACAAGGAGAAACAAATTTAGACATGCGGGCGCCTTGCCGAGCCGGTGGTAGTGACTTACCCCAAACGTGTCTGAGCCATCCCTTTGCCCCTTCCACCTGCACCGATAGGTACAGTGTCTTGGAACTTAATGTGTGACCAATGGCATCAAGATTTGGAAGGACCTGAGGAGCAGAGGCTGTGCGGTGAGGTATGGCCCTGCCCTCTGTTCTTGACTGTGGTCCCATTTATGACAAGGCCTAGGATAGGATTTACTGTAGTCCTTGCTCTGCTTTTAGTTTACTTTGTTTTTTTCAGATCATCATCACTGTTTGGGATTTTTCCATGATGTTCCCTGTAAGGCTGCTACACCCATGGGTTACAGGGAATCTGGTAAGCACATGGTTTCACGCTCACAGAAACAGCTTTATAACAATGACATAAAAAGGTGAAAAATGCCTTTTGATAATAAAGCCAACGTGCCATGTGCCTTGCTTTACCTACATAATGTTATGCTCATACTTGGCGGAGTGTAGGAATTTCACCCCATTTCTTTAAACACCTGTGAGCAAACACGAAGAGGTTCCTTTCCTCAAGCCAAGTCGGTGATCAAAGGGAATGTTTCCCCGTAACGCGTATGGCAATTTGGCAAACAAAATTACGCTGTGAATGCTGTACATCGTCTGTTGCTGCTGGCCAGAATAAACAAGGTGAAAACAAACGTTGAGTGGGTGTCTCCAATTGTGTGAGCAAATTCGATTGGTGTATATATGTATATATATATATATATACACACATATATATTCATTCACTGAAAAAAAAGGTTAAAGTGACATTGTAGTTAGGTGAAAATGTCACCTTTAGCATAACATCTTAAACAAGAAAATAACTGAAATATACCAGTTATAGTAAACTCAAGATACTATAACTTGCGCCCTTGCCCTGCCACTGTTGTTGTCAATTATGTAATTTCATTTCTCATCAGTGATGCTATCAATGATGTCATAGACCATGTCATTAGTATTATAATATGTGAAGTCATTAAGCAGTGCATGGCGAGGGCGTGAGTTGATTTCCTGATGCTTGCATTCAAAACACTGCTTCTCGCATTTGGATGTGTAGCTTTGCACTCAAAATTTACCAGAACGATCCATTTGGGTATAAAATCTACCTGAAATGTTTGTTTAATGATTCGTGTTAAAGGAACTGCCCCTCGCATTCAAAATACGGTCTTTCTCATTCATGCATTAGTCCATGGAGCCTTCAGAGTGGGCACTTAAGAGGTTTTTAAACTGGTTGATGGGTGTGGTGGTGATGGACGTCCATGTATGATTGGTGGAGGCTGACCATTTGTTTATGTCAAAAATGGGTGTTATATGTTGTGGGTCTGTCATCAGGCCCGTGATGTTAATTATCTGCGGTGCATGAAACCCAGGTTTTATCCCCTTGTCTTTTCCAGGCCTTTACAAGACCACCAGTAGGCTTCCATGTCTTGGTCTTGTGCACTTACTAGAGGTTAGGCCACTTGTAAGTAAACTGTCAACAAGCAGGTGGCCATTCTATAGCCAGGCCAAGGAGGAGTCTTCATCAGGACAAAGGCAAAGCACTCTTGGTGCTCTCTGGCCCAGTCAAGTCGGCCAGCAGCACTTTTAGAGCTGATCCCTGGGTGGTTTCTGGGACAGGAGACACTACCCCACATATAACAAATTGTCACTTTAAACAGTTCTAACATATTTGCTTCTGAATGTTTTTCCCCCAAAGTTTCAAGGAAGTACTTTTTCTGTTTAATAATTGTAGATAATGGAATACACCAGATCTGTGGTTTTGAACATTCTAATGATGCTTAACTCAATATCCTCCTCTAACCATGGGCTGAAAATTCGTTCCGCTCGCGGATTTTTGGCAATTTCGCGGTCCGCGCGAAATTGCCAAACAATACGCAATACGTAAGTTCGCGAATTTTTTTTGCTTGTTCGCGCTTTAAAAATACAATCTCGCACGCGCTGCGTTGAATTACCTTGATTCTGAGTTTGCCAAGTTGTTTTCCTCCCGTGAACAAGATGGCCGCGCCCAAAAACGACTGCAAGGGTAAGTTCGTGGTAGCCGCGCTGAAAAAAAACCCAGCGAACACGTAAAAACAAAAAAATCTGCAAGTTTACACAAATTCGGGGATTTTGCGGGCCACGAATTCGCTTTCGCGTGAATTTGCAAATTTCGCCCATACTTATCCTCCTCCTGAAACTGTAAATCTACTCCTTGCATTTGTCACCAGTCTGTCTGTCTTCAGCCTTGGCTTGTTGTCTTTGCAGTGGGAATCCCTGCAGCACAAATCCTCCCCCAGTTGTCTTCAGGTAACATCAGCAGCTTGAAGAAGAAAGAGATTGACAACCATGGACAGGCGTTTCCATAGTTACAGGAAGAAAGCATCCTTCTGTTCTTAGTACTAACTCCTCGCCTCAGAATGTCTTTCCTGTCAGAACTTACAAAAAGACCCACGATGGAGGGGTCTCTTTGGCTTTCTGGTCAGTGAATTGGTGTTGATTGTAGTTTTAGAATATACTGGGGAGGGGGGAGGGTCTAGACACCCTTCTGCAAACAGTGCTACCCCCCCCCCCTCTTTTACTAGCACCAGACATTTCCCTCAGCCATGCTCCTTCAAAACTGAGATGATCAAATCTCTACCTTTGGTCTCATAAACTCATCACTGGGGCTGAATATCGACCCTCTCAACACTGACCTGTTTCTTTCCAACACCAAACTAACCCTCATCCTCCAAAAAGGTTAAAAATACCTCTTCTCAAACTGTGGCTCTCACATCCTGCAGCCGGAGTGGCCCCTCCCATATCTGAAAGGTTAATCCTCTCTTCTCCATCATGGTGAGTACTTCACTAAAGTCCGGCCAAACCCTCATGCGCAGTGAAGCTCCCTCCAGCATTGCTGGGGCTGGAGAGAGCAGGCATAGGCTCCCAGTCTGCCTAGGAGTGCAAGTTGAAGATGCTTGAGCCAACTCTGAAGCTGCTCTCATGCAACAGCAGCTTCAGGATTGGTTGCAGGCACGTTTCTGCGGGAGATGGTGGCGGCAGCTATAAGGTAAGTTTATCTTATTTCTTTTCTTTTTAAATTGTCCCCGAACCCTACCAACCTTCCTCCTCACAAACTCCCTCCTTTTTCCTCCCTCCCTGGACGGGCATCTACTGGAGCTGAAGTCTCATTTCTGACAAGGCTTTCCAAGAAACACACCTTGGTGAAAAGGTGGATAGTATTTCTGTGTATAGTGATTTTTAATAACCATCCCAGCCTTTCTTTACTTTTTTTTACTGTACGATGGTAAGCATTTATTAACTGTTCTCAATTTCTATTCGATATTCCAGGTGCTTTAAATATGTACCAGAGATGTTTGATGCCTAATGATGGATGTCTTATATATGTCACAGAGACTTTTCTATGCCTTATCACCAAAGCTTTAAATATGTCCCAGGGATCCCAGACTTACCGCCTCTCCTACTTCACCTCGTGTTGGTACTTTAATTCTAGTAAAGTATTCTTGGTTAAACCTGCTTGTCTCTTGTTTTCTGTATTGAACTTGATCTCCATTCTTTAGACCCGCCTGGTTGTGTCCTGGCTGCTGCGCTGCTGAGCTAGGAATCAACGCCAGGCTTTGGTCTGCCCTGTGTGTAGCATGCCCAGTGCCCCTTTAATGCCCAGCTTCACAGACTTGACATGGGGCAATGATTGATAATGTTAATGTGTTTTTATATAGCGACTGAAGCCTTTTAATCCCTATGGGTTGGAACAGACCTGCTCTCATCTTGCTTTTTTTTAATCTTCTCGTTTGTTGTCCTAGTTGTTTTGTTTCTGATGTTTCCCAACTGATGTCGCTCCGTCTCCAGGTTCCCTGGACTCATGTCTCCCTCTCTCCTCATTTTCTCTGTCCCACCGAATAATTTTCTCTGGGATTTCCTGTCCCCAGGATTCCTTGCTCTCTGTCCTCCAAGTGTCCCTGTCCTTTACTCTCAATGTCCCAGAGCTCGCGGGGGTGAACTTGAAGTAGGCAGACTTCACAAGTGAGGGATAGAACCAAAAGTTTTGTTAGACAGAGCACATCCCAAAAGATTTGTTACCTCAATGGTTAGAGTAGACCAAACATGCGTGGCATCATATAAAGCACAACTCAGGTATTGTCCAAAAAAACAGAAGAGTCTTTTTATTTTCAAATCTTGATCAAAGTTGACTCATCACAGTTGACACGTAGATATACAGAGAATCACAGCCGACACGTGTTTCGTCTTGGGACGACTTTTTCAAGGCTGTACAAGAATTATATACATCTCATTTAGCTCGAAAAAAACAAATCAAAGACAGACATTCTTCTGTATTATCATGGTGATATTTCCTTAAATCTTGAATAATCCGTACATAAAGACGCGATAATGATTGTACTGAAACTTACAAATCTAGAAATAGTGAGGAAAGGTAAACAAGAAGAAAAAAGACCAGACAATGAACGACAGACAATATTAGTGTTAGAAAATTACCCAAACAAGCATTTGCAATGCAATAGGTCTCGCAGCATTAAAGTTTGAGTTATTGGCATTGTATATGACAATGTGTTGCATTACATCTTTAACAAAGTCTGTATTGGTGTATAAAGATGATTTGCAAGATGATAGCGATGGAGTGGGGATGGATGGATGGGTGGATTGATGGATGGATGGAGTGGAGGGGATGGATGGATGGATGGAGTGGGGGGATGGATGGATGGATGGAGTGGAGTGGAGGGGATGGATGGATGGAGAGGATAGGTCTCGTATTTACACTAGTTTATGCTATTGGCATTATAAATGACAATGCTTTTTATTTATGTTTTGGTTTTAAAACATAAAAGGCATTGTCATTTACAATGCCAATGGCTTAAACTTGCGTAAACGCGAGATCTATTGCATTGCAAATGCTTCTTTAATATGAGTGATTTAAAAGTCTGTGGAGGGCGTTGCCTCAGTTTAATGCATGACTCACTTAAACTTCTGTGGAAGGGATGCCTGTCAAGAGTCTGGGGAGGAGCTAGAGCTGAAATTATTGTTAAATGGAAAGAATGCTGTAAAAGGACGGAAATCCTGATATTGATAATTTCAAGAAAAAGAATGAAGTGAAAATGGCATGAATAAAGATTTTTAACGTTAACTTTTGGAGCCCTAATAAGAGATGCTTCTTTCTGGTTGTGCATGGGACTTTTCATCCAACAGTTGCTCGACAGAGTGGACTTTATACTTTGAGAGGCCCCAGCCGCCCTGCACGCACCCCAGCACCAATTGATTTTCGGTGTAGGCTGTTGGGAGGCACATACTACAGGATAGAGAGGTCTGTCTACAAAGGCATTTATCAGGCCAGGAAGTAGTAATGCACGAATGCTCTTTCACATGCTATTGCACTTTTGTGAAACGGCCCCAAACGTCCAATTCCATATTAGTGAAAGTGCACACACAGAGTGCAGAGCTTTTTATGTGCACCAAGTGTGTATCATTATTATTTTTTTTAATCTTTTGGAGACAGTTCACAATGGCATGTAAAAGTAAGTACCTGCTTCATATATTCCAATATGCCTTTCTGAATATGTCCCTCGGTGTTCTGCCATCGGACAGTGGCTGACTTTGCCCCTTCTCCACAGGGGCGTAACACAGGCCCCCGCAGTGCGGGGGGGGCCCCGGGGGCCTCGCGCTTCAGGGGGCCCCTCACTCAGCAAAGGTAGCAACCAAGCCTCTTCAGTGCGCGCATGCCATGGTCTCTTCATTAATGAAATGGTTGGTGCGCATGCGCACGCCCGGGCCCTGGCGTAACAGATGCCATTTCTAACTCAGGACTGGGCCCCTCCTCGCGCCGCCCAGATCAGACCGGGAATGAATCTCTTGAGGGGCCCCACGCCCCCCACATGCAGTGAGTGTGGCTTAGGGGAGCGGGAGGGAGGCTGCCTAGGTTAAGGCAGACCCAGCCAGGAGCAGCAGGAGCGGTGGCACGTGATCCGAAGGACGCAGTGGGAGGAAGGTGTTAAGGTAAGTTTAGTTGAAATTTTATTTACATTACTCTGTCGCTCCCTCCACACTCGCGCCGAGCTCCCCCCCCCCCCCCCCTTTACCTCCTCTTGCCGGCCGCGACGGGACTCCTGGAACGGAAGGACTCCGAGGCCCAGAGAACCGAAGGATGTAAGGAGAGAAAAAGAGAGACCCCATTTATTTCTTCTTATTATAGACCCAAATGGACGTGAGAACCCAAATATGTAGCAAGATAAACGAAAGATGCAGGGAGGAGAACCAAAGGTTGCAAGGAGAGCAAGAGAACGGAAGAGTGGATGCGCTGAGAGAGGCGAAGAGAGAGTGAACCGTAGGGTACAGGAGGGCCACAGAACCATAGGGTGCAAGAAGGGACCCAGGGCCGGCGGGAGCAGAGATAGACAGACAGCCATAACAGGTCCCAGGACCGATGGGTGCAGGAGAAGAGAGCTGAAAGGTTCAGAGGCCCAAAGAAGCGCATGGTGCTGGGAGAGAGAGAGAACCGAAAGCCGCAAGGGCCCCGAGATCCAAAGAGTGCAGGGTCCAAGAGAACTGAAGGGCCCAGTGGTGAGGAAAACCGAAGGGTGGAGGGGCCAGAGAACCGAAGGGTGCAAGGAGCAGAGAACCGAAGGGTGGAGGGGCCAGAGAACCGAAGGGTGCAAGGAGCAGAGAACCGAAGGGTGGAGGGGCCAGAGAACCGAAGGGTGCAAGGAGCAGAGAACCGAAGGGTGGAGGTGTTTAGAAAACTTGAAAGAGAGCAAATGGAACCAAAAGTTGTAGGGGTGGGGGGGGGGGCGAAAGCTGCATAGGCCCACTGTACTGAAGGGAGTGGGGCCACAGAGAAAGAGAAGGACTGAAGATCCGAAGGCTCAAGTAAGAGAACTGCAAGATGCAGAGGAACCAGAGGGAGGGGGTGAGAGAACCCAAGGCCAAGGGTGGAGGAGGGGCCTAGCGTACCAGAGGATGCAAGGAAAGAGAGAGAGTGAGACGAATGGGTCGTGGGCACAGAGAAACAGAGAGTACAGGAGGGAGACAGAACTGGAGGCCCCAGGGAGAGAGGCCCAAAGGGTCCCAAGAAGGAAGGCGCAGGGGCTAGGAGAACTGAAGGGCCCAGAGACCCAGAGCATCACATGGTGCAGGAAGAGGTACAAGGACGCTGAGAATAGAAGGTTACAGAGGTCAGGAGAATCCAAGGGTGTAGAGGGGCACAGAGAACTGAAGCATAAAGGACGAAGAGAAGCGAATAGCGCAGAGAAAACCACAGGGAGGAAACAGTACGAAAGAGGGCAGAAGGGTAAGGACAATGGAACAAAGGGTGTGCGGAACAAGAGTTCTGAATGATGAAAGGGCACAGAGACTGGTGGTTTGTTTCCAGTTCAAACATGTCTGACTGCCGTCCACTTTTCCTAGTCATGACAGACTCACATGGATTCAGTTATCAGCCAGGGGGTAATGCCGAAAACACTCACGCACTTCTGGCGTGAACAGATGCAGATTGTTCAGCATAGACTAGTGAACTCCGAGCACGCACAAGTGCGCTCCTAACAGCTGCTTGCACCCAGGGATCTGAAATGAACCCATTTTTCTGACACTATACTGAGCGGAATGTGTGGAACACAAAATGATGAAAGGCTGAGATAAATCACCTCCATGATATCTTCAGACCCTGAGAATAATTCCAGATTCGAGCTCAGCTAACCGGTTTTACTGCAGAACTGAGGCGAGCTGCAACTCCTAACACTTATACACTTTTGCAACTTAAGTAATGTTCTCGCTGCCGTGCTTTGAATGTGCTGTGTAGAGGTTGAGTGCTGTTGTATGGGAACACTGAAAGAAATTCAAATGTACACTACAACGAGTTAATCTGCAATTGTTAAGGCTAATCTGCAAGTGTAAAGGGTGGTTGGGAGCTGGGTATTGGGAAATTGGCATTTATTGATCAAATCACTCCAAGGTTTGTGGCAAATATTTATTGTTTTTGAGCATCAGTGCAAAGAGTTAACAACTGAGCTGTAAAGTAAGTGTGTGCTTTTAATTGTAAGTGTGTGTATATATATATATATATATATATATATATATATATATATATATATATATAGCCGTTACTACCCCTGACCAGGTATGGAAGGGACAGTTATGTTAAAAAAAATGCATTAATAGTGCACTGTTAGCTCTGAATCTTGCGTACCCCAAACACTTGATACATATAACTAATAAGGGAACGATTTTCAGTCTGTGTGGCTGACTTCCTTATGTATTTATATCTGTATTGCTGCACTAAGCACATTACATAGATAGTACAGTGTGCAACTGACTGTATGTGAGGCTGCACGTCACACACATATTTTACAGCATTTTAGTTTTAGAAACACGGGCACGTATGCTTGGAGCAGTGCGCGGCATGTCTTTGGGTATACTGAATAAGCAGCTACCTATGTTGTTGAGGGTTATCTCTTTAATAATTTATTCAACAAAAGGAGGGACTGGGGGGCGTGTTTAACGACGTCCATGTACAAGCCCCAAAATGACTAGTAAGCAAAGAGAGTAAGAAGTTCCTCTGTGTGTGGTTGGTAGAGGACCAAGAGGGTCCAAAGCATAGTGAGTCCAACTGGACCACTTCGTGTTTGCAGGGACAAGGGAGGGGGCATTCCCTTATCGTAACTAGGGCTCTTACACACCCAAAGCTAGGTGTCATGCTTCATCATATGAGCCTGCCCCTTGTCAGGTCGGCGCTGCAATACCTGATGGGCACCCAAACCTTTGGCTCTTTGTACCATGAGCTGTGGTGCATTGTACAGTAATATGTACTGTAAAGTACTGTATGTTATAGAGTGATGTGTATTATAGAGTGATGTATGCTGTACAGTAGAATGTGCTGTAGAGCGGTGTACGTTGTAGAGTAGTGCTTTGTAGATTGATATGTGCGTAAAATGTTGCACACTGTAGAATGTTTTGCACTGTAGTGTTGCATACTGTAGAGCAGTATGTGCTATTGAATTGTATGTACTGTATAGTAGTATGCACTGCAAAACAATGTGTGCTGTAGAAGGGCATGTTTTGTAAATGGGCATGTGCTGTAATTAGGCATGCGCGGTCAAGGGGCATGCGCTGTAAAGGAGCATGCGTTGTAGAGGAGCGTGCGCTGTAAAACGACGTGTACTGTAGTACAACATGCATTGTACAATGGTATGCGCTGTAAAAGGCTATATGCTGTAGAAGTTTATGCACTATACAGGGATGTGCACTGTACAGCATTGTGCGCTGTAAAGGGCTATGTGTTGTAGAGGACTGCATGTTGCAGAGCGATATGCGCTGTAAATTAATATGTGCTTTAGATTGGTATGCATTGTAAAGTGATATGTGCTGTAGATTAGTGTGCGTGCTAGAGTGGTGTGCGCTGTAAATAGGTGTGTGTTGTAGAGTAGTGTATGTTGTAGAGTAGTGCTCATTGTACAATTAGGTGCGTCGTAGAACAATGTGCGCTTTAAAGTGTGCATTGTAGAGTGCTGTGCGTTGTAGAGTGGTGTCCATTGTAGAATGCTGTGCACTGTAGAAAATGTGCGATGTACAATACTATGCGTTGTAGAGTGGTGTGCACTGTACAATGGCGTGTGCTTTAGAGCAATGCACACTGTAAAGGGGCGCGCGCAGTATAGAGGCGCATGCAGTATAAAGATGCATGCAGTACCCAAGTGCACCCTGTAGAAGGGTGCATGCTGCAAAGAAATGCGCCCTGTAGAGACGTCTGTGCTATAGAGGGGTGCGCGCTGAAGTGTGTCATGCTGTACAGGAGTGTGTATTTTACAGTGGTGGTAGAGGCGTCTGTGATGTAAAGGGCTGCGCGCTGTACAGTGATGCACGCTATAGTGTTACACGCTGTACAGGAATGTGCATTGTACCGGGATGTGCGCTGTAATGGGATGTATGGTGTAGAGAGATGCGCAATGTAGTAAGGTGCCTGCTGTAGAGGAGTAGGTGTTGCAGACGTTGTGCACTGTACAGTAGTACACGCTGTAAAACACCATACACTTCAAAAGGCATGCAGTGTAGAAGGGCATGCGCTGTAGAGTAGTGCATGCTGTAGAAGCGCCTAAGCTGTAGAGAGGTGCACACTGCAAAGGGGTACGTGCTATAATGTTGCGCACTGTACAAGGCTGTGCACTGTAACAGCATGTACGCTGTAGCGGAATAAGTATTGTAGTAAGGTGCGCATTGTAGAGGGGTGGGCATTGTAGGAAATTTGCACTATAAAGTGATGCACACTGTCTAGAGGTGCACGCTGTGAGGGCGCATGCTGTAGTAAGATGCGCGCACACTGTAAAGGAATGTGCAATGTAGATTAGTTATAGAACAGTGTATACGTAATAAGTATTAATAACGTGTAAATGAATTGTACTTTTCTAACAATATGGCATATTAATTTGAGCATTAGTTGGTTTGTAAGACTGTTTGTGATTTAAAAACTGTGTGGTCATAGACTGCAATACAGAATAATAATGAGAATGTGAAGTTATTTTGTTTAAGTGAGATTGCAAAAGCACTTAATGAATAGGATGGAATTGCTAATATACCTTTCAGTTGTTTGAGCTTTTATTTTGTGTTTCTTTATGTATTTTGCAGCCGTGAAAGCGTAAACTGCAACACATAAAGAGAATGATAACTTAACATTTTTTGTTCAGAAGAATTGTAGTTATTTTTAAAGGCTATGTAACACACACCTAATGTTCTAAGTCCTTTTAAAGAAAAATTAATAATGTCTGAGTTACATGTACGCAGTTTAAAAACGCTTTGTTTGTGCTAAAATGGCTTTTATGTTATAAGAAAGTTTCTACGAATATATAGCATCTAAATGGGCAAATGTTGTCGTTTGAAACAGTTTCGTGTGTCCAAATTGAAGCCAGCTGTCCATGCATGACTGAAAATGAAACTGAATGTGTAAGCACGGCTAAGAACGAAACTAAATGTCTAAGCAAAAACATATTTTGCAACAACAGGGAAGTGCCATCTCGATGTAAATAGCTGTATGCCTTACAATTGTTTAAGCATTTGCCCTTCATTGAAGCTATATGTGCCTTACTTAACAAACGTATTGTTGTTTTAGAAAGCTTTTTTATTGTCTCAAGGATTAGCTTGTAGTATGGTGTATGCTGTAATAGAATGGTATGTGTTGTAGTGGATGTCTGCTGTTGAGTTGTATGTAATAGAGCGATATGTATTGTTAAGGGCAAAGTACATAGTAGTGTAAACTGCAGACTGGTATTGAATGCAAAATGCACATTGTTGTTAAGTGCAGAGTGCCTATTGTTAAGTGCAGAGAGCAGTTTGCTGCTAAGTGCAGGGCACAGATTGTTTCGGAGTGCAAAGTGCAAATTGTTAATGAGTGCAGGGTGCAGATCGCTATGTGTACAATGTTAAATGCACAGTGCATATTGTTGTTAAGCGCAGACAGCAGATTGTTACTGAATGCAAGGTGCAAATTGCCACTGAACACAAAGTGCAGATTGTTGCTGAGTGCAGAGTGCTACAGCGCAACGCTCCACTCTACAGCGCAGCGCTCCACTCTACAGCGCAGCGCTCCACTCTACAGCGCAGCGCTCCACTCTACAGCGCAACACTACACAACGCAGCATTCTGCTCTACAGCGCAGCGCTCCACTCTACAGCGCAGCATTCACTCTACAGTGCAGCATTCACTCTACAGCGCATCGCTCCACTCTACAGCGCAGCGCTCCACTCTATAGCGCAGCGCTCCACTTTACAGCGCAGCGCTCCACTTTACAGCGCAGCGCTCCACTCTACAGCACAGTGCTCCACTCTACAGCGCTCCACTTCACAGCGCTCCACTCTACAACGCAGCAGTCCACTCTACAGCGCAGAACTTCCCAGTATAGCACTCCACTCTACAGCGCAACGCTCCACTCTACAGAGCAGCGCACCACTCTACAGCGCAGCGCTCCACTCTACAACGCAACACTACACAACGCAGCATTCTGCTGTACAGCGCAGCGCTCCACTCTACAGCGCAGCATTCACTCTACAGTGCAGCATTCACTCTACAGCGCAGCGCTCCACTCTACAGCGCAGCATTCACTCTACAGTGCAGCATTCACTCTACAGCGCAACGCTCCACTCTACAGCGCAGCATTACAAAACGCAGCACCCCAGTCTACAGTGTAGCACTTCGTAGCCCAGCACTCCACTGTACAGCGCAGCACTATACAATGCAGCACTCCACTCTACAGTACAGTGCTCCACTCTACAGCGAACTGCTCCACTCTACATTGCAGTGCTCCACTGTACAGCGCAGTGCTCCATTCTACAGCGCAGTGCTCCACTCTACAGCGCAGCACTACACAACACTCCACTTTACAGCGCAGACATTCCCAATTTAGCACACCACTGTACAGCGCAGCGTTCCAGCCCGCAGCACAGCGCGCCACTCTACAGCGCAGTGCGCCACAGCGCAGTGCTCCACTCTACAGCGCAGCACTACACAACACAACACTCCACTTTACAGCGCAGACCTTCCCAATTTAGCACACCACTGTACAGCGCAGCATTCCACTCTACAGAGCAGCACTCACTATACAGCGCAGCGCTCCACTCTACAGTGCAACACTCCACTCTACAGTGCAACACTCCACTCTACAGTGCAACACTCCACTCTACAACGCAACACTCCACTCTACAACGCAGCAGTCCACTCTACAGCACAGAACTTCCCAGTATAGCACTCCACTCTACAGCGCAGCGCTCCACTCTACAGCGCAGCGCACCACTCTACAGCGCAGCGCTCCACTCTACAGCGCAGCGCTCCACTCTACAGCGCAGCGCTACACAACACAGCACTCCACTCTACAGCACAGAACTCCACTCTACAGCGCAACACTAGACAACGCAGCATTTTGCTGTACAGCGCAGCGCTCCACTCTACAGTGCAGCATTCACTCTACAGTGCAGCATTCACTCTACAGCGCAGTGCTCCACTCTACAGCGCTCCACTCTACAGCGCAGCGCTCCACTCTGCAGCGCTCCACTCTACAGCGCAGCGCTCCACTCTACATTGCAGTGCTCCACTGTACAGCGCAGTGCTCCATTCTACAGCGCAGTGCTCCACTCTACAGCGCAGCACTACACAACACTCCACTTTACAGCGCAGACATTCCCAATTTAGCACACCACTGTACAGCGCAGCGTTCCAGTCCGCAGCACAGCGCGCCACTCTACAGCGCAGCGCGCCACAGCGCAGTGCTCCACTCTACAGCGCAGCACTACACAACACAACACTCCACTTTACAGCGCAGACCTTCCCAATTTAGCACACCACTGTACAGCGCAGCATTCCACTCTACAGAGCAGCACTCACTATACAGCGCAGCGCTCCACTCTACAGTGCAACACTCCACTCTACAGTGCAACACTCCACTCTACAGTGCAACACTCCACTCTACAACGCAACACTCCACTCTACAACGCAGCAGTCCACTCTACAGCACAGAACTTCCCAGTATAGCACTCCACTCTACAGCGCAGCGCTCCACTCTACAGCGCAGCGCACCACTCTACAGCGCAGCGCTCCTCTCTACAGCGCAGCGCTCCACTCTACAGCGCAGCGCTACACAACACAGCGCTCCACTCTACAACACAGAACTCCCCAGTATAGCACTCCACTCTACAGCGCAGCGCTCCACTCTACAGCGCAGCGCTCCACTCTACAGCGCAGCGCTCCACTCTACAGCGCAGCGCTCCACTCTACAGCGCAGTGCTCCACTCTACAGCGCAACACTAGACAACGCAGCATTCTGCTGTACAGCGCAGCGCTCCACTCAACAGTGCAGCATTCACTCTACAGTGCAGCATACACTCTACAGCGCAGCGCTCCACTCTACAGCGCAGCGCTCCACTCTGCAGCGCTCCACTCTACAGCGCAGCGCTCCACTCTACAGCGCAGCGCTCCACTCTACAGCGCAGCGCTCCACTCTACAGTGCAGTGCTCCACTCTACAGCGCAGCACTACACAACACAACAATCCACTTTACAGCGCAGACCTTCCCAATTTAGCACACCACTGTACAGCGCAGCATTCCACTCTACAGAGCAGCACTCACTATACA
This sequence comes from Lissotriton vulgaris, assembly GCF_964263255.1. Classification (NCBI taxonomy): domain Eukaryota; kingdom Metazoa; phylum Chordata; class Amphibia; order Caudata; family Salamandridae; genus Lissotriton; species Lissotriton vulgaris. Next base: position 379,487 of record NW_028244805.1, on the reverse strand, counting down.
GCGCAGCGCTCCACTCTACAGCGCAGCGGTCCAGTCTGCAGCGCAGCGCGCCACTCTACAGCGCAGCGCGCCACTCTACAGCGCAGCGCGCCACTCTACAGCGCAACGCTCCACTCTACAGCGCAACGCTCCACTCTACAGCACAGCGCTCCACTGTACAGCACAGCGCTCCACTGTACAGCGCAGCGCTCCACTCTACAGCGCAACACTACACAATGCAGCATTCTGCTCTACAGCGCAGCGCTCCACTCTACAGCGCGGCATTCACTCTACAGTGCAGCATTCACTCTACAGTGCAGCGCTCCACTCTACAGCGCTCCACTCTACAGCGCAGCGCTCCACTCTACAGCGCAGCGGTCCAGTCTGCAGCGCAGCGCGCCACTCTACAGCGCAGCGCGCCACTCTCCAGCGCAACGCTCCACTCTACAGCGCAACACTACACAACGCAGCATTCTGCTCTACAGCGCAGCATTCACTCTACAGCGCAGCATTCACTCTACAGTGCAGCGCTCCACTCTACAGCGCTCCACTCTACAGCGCAGCGCTCCACTCTACAGCGCAGCGCTCCACTCTACAGCGCAGCGCTCCACTCTACAGCGCAGCGCTCCACTCTACAGCGCAGCGCTCCACTCTACAGCGCAGCGCTCCACTCTACAGTGCAGCGCTCCACTCCACAGCGCAGCGCTCCACTCTACAGCGCAACACTCAACTTTACAGCGCAACACTCCACTTTACAGCGCAACACTCCACTCTACAGCGCAACACTCCACTCTACAGCGCAACACTCCACTCTACAGAGCAGCGCGCCACAGCGCAGTGCTCCACTCTACAGCGCAGCACTACACAACACAACACTCCACTTTACAGCGCAGACCTTCCCAATTTAGCACACCACTGTACAGCGCAGCATTCCACTCTACAGAGCAGCGCTCCACTCTACAGCGCAGCTCTCCGCTCTACAGCGCAGCGCTCCGCTCTACAGCGCAGCACTCCACTCTACAGCGCAACACTACACAATGCAGCGCTCCACTCTACAGCGCAGCGCTCCACTCTACAGCGCAGCGCTCCACTCTACAGCGCAGCGCTACACTCTACAGCGCAGCGCTCCACTCTACAGCGCAGCGCTCCACTCTACAGCGCAGCGCTCCACTCTACAGCGCTCCACTCCACAGTGCAGCGCTCCTTCACAGCGCAGCACGCCGATCTACAGCGCAACACTCCACTCTACAGCGCAACACTCCACTCTACAGCGCAACACTCCACTCTACAGCGCAGCGTTCCAGTCTGCAGCACAGCGCGCCACTCTACAGCGCAGCGCGCCACAGTGCAGTGCTCCACTCTACAGCGCAGCACTACACAACACAACACTCCACTTTACAGCGCAGACCTTCCCAATTTAGCACACCACTGTACAGCGCAGCATTCCACTCTACAGAGCAGCACTCACTCTACAGCGCAGCGCGCCACTCTACAGCGCAACACTCCACTCTACAGCGCAACGCTCCACTCTACAGCGCAACGCTCCACTCTACAGCGCAGCGCTTCACTCTACAGCGCAGCGCTCCACTCTACAGCGCAGCGCTCCACTCTACAGCGCTCTACTCTACAGCGCAACACTCCACTCTACAGCGCAACACTCCACTCTACAGCTCAACACTCCACTCTACAGCGCAACACTCCACTCTACAACGCAGCAGTCCACTCTACAACGCAGCAGTCCACTCTACAGCACAGAACTTCCCAGTATAGTACTCCACTCTACAGCGCAGCGCTCTACAATGCAGCGCTCCACTCTACAGCGCAGCACTCTATAGCGCAGCGCTCCACTCTACAGCGCAGCGCTCCACTCTACAGTGCAGCACTACACAACGCAGCACTCCACTCTACAGCGCAGCGCTCCACTCTACAGCGCAGCGCTCCACTCTACAGCGCAGCGCTCCACTTTACAGCGCAGTGCTCCACTCTACAGCGCAACACTAGACAACGCAGCATTCTGCTGTACAGCGCAGCGCTCCACTCAACAGTGCAGCATTCACTCTACAGTGCAGCATTCACTCTACAGCGCAGCGCTCCACTCTACAGCGCAGCGCTCCACTCTGCAGCGCTCCACTCTACAGCGCAGCGCTCCACTCTACAGTGCAGCGCTCCACTCTACAGCGCAGCGCTCCACTCTACAGTGCAGTGCTCCACTCTAAAGCGCAGCACTACACAACACAACAATCCACTTTACAGCGCAGACCTTCCCAATTTAGCACACCACTGTACAGCGCAGCATTCCACTCTACAGAGCAGCACTCACTATACAGCGCAGCGCTCCACTCTACAGCGCAGCGGTCCAGTCTGCAGCGCAGCGCGCCACTCTACAGCGCAGCGCGCCACTCTACAGCGCAGCGCGCCACTCTACAGCGCAACGCTCCACTCTACAGCGCAACGCTCCACTCTACAGCACAGCGCTCCACTGTACAGCACAGCGCTCCACTGTACAGCGCAGCGCTCCACTCTACAGCGCAACACTACACAATGCAGCATTCTGCTCTACAGCGCAGCGCTCCACTCTACAGCGCGGCATTCACTCTACAGTGCAGCATTCACTCTACAGTGCAGCGCTCCACTCTACAGCGCTCCACTCTACAGCGCAGCGCTCCACTCTACAGCGCAGCGGTCCAGTCTGCAGCGCAGCGCGCCACTCTACAGCGCAGCGCGCCACTCTACAGCGCAGCGCGCCACTCTCCAGCGCAACACTCCACTCTACAGCGCAGCGCTCCACTCTACAGCGCAGCGCTCCACTCTACAGCGCAACACTACACAACGCAGCATTCTGCTCTACAGCGCAGCATTCACTCTACAGCGCAGCATTCACTCTACAGTGCAGCGCTCCACTCTACAGCGCTCCACTCTACAGCGCAGCGCTCCACTCTACAGCGCAGCGCTCCACTCTCCAGCGCAGCGCTCCACTCTACAGCGCAGCGCTCCACTCTACAGCGCAGCGCTCCACTCTACAGCGCAGCGCTCCACTCTACAGTGCAGCGCTCCACTCCACAGCGCAGCGCTCCACTCTACAGCGCAACACTCAACTTTACAGCGCAACACTCCACTTTACAGCGCAACACTCCACTCTACAGCGCAACACTCCACTCTACAGCGCAACACTCCACTCTACAGCGCAGCGCGCCACAGCGCAGTGCTCCACTCTACAGCGCAGCACTACACAACACAACACTCCACTTTACAGCGCAGACCTTCCCAATTTAGCACACCACTGTACAGCGCAGCATTCCACTCTACAGAGCAGCGCTCCACTCTACAGCGCAACGCTCCACTCTACAGCGCAACGCTCCACTCTACAGCGCAACGCTCCACTCTACAGCGCAGCGCTCCGCTCTACAGCGCAGCGCTCCGCTCTACAGCGCAGCGCTCCGCTCTACAGCGCAGCACTCCACTCTACAGCGCAACACTACACAGCGCAGCGCTCCACTCTACAGCGCAGCGCTCCACTCTACAGCGCAGCGCTCCACTCTACAGCGCAGCGCTCCACTCTACAGCGCAGCGCTCCACTCTACAGCGCTCCACTCCACAGTGCAGCGCTCCTTCACAGCGCAGCACGCCGCTCTACAGCGCAACACTCCACTCTACAGCGCAACACTCCACTCTACAGCGCAACACTCCACTCTACAGCGCAGCGTTCCAGTCTGCAGCACAGCGCGCCACTCTACAGCGCAGCGCGCCACAGTGCAGTGCTCCACTCTACAGCGCAGCACTACACAACACAACACTCCACTTTACAGCGCAGACCTTCCCAATTTAGCACACCACTGTACAGCGCAGCATTCCACTCTACAGAGCAGCACTCACTCTACAGCGCAGCGCGCCACTCTACAGCGCAACACTCCACTCTACAGCGCAACGCTCCACTCTACAGCGCAACGCTCCACTCTACAGCGCAGCGCTTCACTCTACAGCGCAGCGCTCCACTCTACAGCGCAGCGCTCCACTCTACAGCGCTCTACTCTACAGCGCAACACTCCACTCTACAGCGCAACACTCCACTCTACAGCTCAACACTCCACTCTACAGCGCAACACTCCACTCTACAACGCAGCAGTCCACTCTACAACGCAGCAGTCCACTCTACAGCACAGAACTTCCCAGTATAGCACTCCACTCTACAGCGCAGCGCTCTACAACGCAGCGCTCCACTCTACAGCGCAGCACTCTATAGCGCAGCGCTCCACTCTACAGCGCAGCGCTCCACTCTACAGTGCAGCACTACACAACGCAGCACTCCACTCTACAGCACAGAACTCCCCAGTATAGCACTCCACTCTACAAAGCAGCGCTCCACTCTACAGCGCAGTGCTCCACTCTACAGTGCAGTGCTCCACTCTACAGCGCAGCGCTCCACTCTACAGCGCAGCGCTCCACTCTACAGCGCAACACTAGACAACGCAGCATTCTGCTGTACAGCGCAGCGCTCCACTCTACAGTGCAGCATTCACTCTACAGTGCAGCATTCCACTCTACAGCGCAGCGCTCCACTCTACAGCGCTCCACTCTACAGCGCAGCGCTCCACTCTACAGCGCAGCACTCCACTCTACAGCGCAGCGCTCCACTCTACAGCGCTCCACTCTACAGCGCAGCGCTCCACTCTACAGCGCAGCGCTCCACTCTACAGCGCAACACTCCACTCTACAGCGCAGCGCTCTACTCTACAGCGCAACACTACACAACGCAGCATTCTGCTCTACAGCGCAGCGCTCCACTCTACAGCGCAGCATTCACTCTACAGCGCAGCATCCACTCTACAGTGCCGGATCCACTCTACAGCGCAGCGCTCCACTTTACAGCGCTCCACTCTACAGCGCAGCGCTCCACTCTACAGCGCAGTGCTCCACTCTACAATGCACTACTCCACAAAGCACACTAGTCCACTCTACAACACACCACCCCACTATACAGCGCGGCACTCTACAACGCAGCACTCCACTGTACAGCACAAACACTTCCTAACATGCTCATTGTATTGAAAACACACACATTATTATTGTAGTTAAACACAAACACTTGGACTAATTATCGAAAACACCCACTTTTACACGCACATTATATTAAAAAAACCCATTAAAAAAAAAAATTTATGCAGAAGCTGTTTGCACAGTTGGCAAGGGGAAACTGAAACTGACATGTTCTTCACAAACCAGCCTTTAAAACTGCAACAAAGTAACAAAATGTAGAACTGCACGTGTAAAACTGAAACTGACATGCTCTTCACAGTTGACGCGCGCAACCTAATCCAAGTCGAAGATCTGCGCGTTCACATCTCTTGTCTCTTGTCTGTTCCCCTTGAGTCCTTGAAAACTGAAATGATCACAATAAGTCTCGCAGCGACGAATCGCTTTCGCGATCCGGTTCGCAGGTGCGAGACCTAAAAAGGAAAGTAATCCAAAAAAGATACCCGAAAAAAGAGTGATAAGATTAGAATTATTAGAAGACACAGTACTCAATGAGACTCCCCAAAAAAGATGTGCTTAACACCTTGGCTGCTATGACTTTTCCCCTCCTGTGCTGCATCCCCTGATTTACCATTGTTCATGACGAGCTCAGCTCGTCATAAACACAGCTCCAGTGTGCCTCATGATGAGCTGAGCTCGTCATGAGCATGGAAGGGGTTAAAATGTGATCCACTTATTAAACCAAGGATAGGTCCCAAAGTGTCCAATCACACTTCAATATAAGAAGTAAATAAAGCAAGAAATATACCTAAAAACACACTGTGTAAGCGTTTTTCGGTTCCTCGGCGCTTCCTGAGTGGTTGAGAAGAGACTTCTATATTCAGAACCAAGTAACTAAAGCAGTTAAGACTATCTGAAAACATAAACAAACTGGGAGTCAACAAAAAACCAAGCAGGAGAACATATTCTAAAAGAGCCCAATCATTCATAAACCGCAGAGATCTCTTTCCGCACCGGCCATAATGTAAGAATAGTCTTAGGGTTCCCCCAAAAGCATAGATATTTGCTTTTCACTAGCACGACTTCATTGGCAGTGGTAAATGCAAAAATAAGAGACACAGAAGGGAAAAACAATGATACTACAAACGTTACACCTAAAGATAAAAGACTAATATAAACTAACAGTTCTTAGTCACTTACACAAGACCAGATCTGTTCCAAATATGATAATCTGAGCAAGAGAAGTAGAGTCCTGAAGGTACAGAATCACGCAGTCTGTAATGATAGGACGGTCCCGTGTAGTCAAAAGTATCTACAAAAGTCCAATACAAGGAAATGGCATATAATTGTACCTTACTTATATAACTGAAGAGTGTCAAACATTTGGTTTCAATAGAAGAAACCTAAGGTAAATAAAGGTTATGAGCATTTCCTAGGTCATTATAAGTCACTATTAAGTATTAAAAAAAACGGTAAAATCTCCAACAGTATGGAGACACATAGGGGCATATTACCAAGGGCCTTATCGCCGCTTTAGCGGGAATTTTTCCCGCTAAAGCGGCGATAATTTTATCGCCCTATTACCTAGCTGTCGCTAACACCAGTTAGCGACAGCTAGTAGGTGATAGCGATCATCTTGGGGCCCGCTTTGCATGTTAGCGATATATATCGCTAATGACATGCAAAGTGGGCGGGCCAAGATGTTAGCGACTGTAAACAGTCGCTAACATCGCTATCTCATTTTACCTACAATGGCGTACTTTTGGAAATATTCGCGCTAAGTGCGACTATCTCCAAAAGCTAACGCCTGCCCAGAGCAGTTCTTAGCTATGTTATCCAATGGTAGGTGGATAACATGGCTAAGAGCATTAGCTCGGTAATGCATGAATAACGCGGACTTTTCAGCGATATTCATGCATTTCGGCAGATTTTTATCGCTTTTGAGATAAACCTTGGTAATAGCAAGGTTTATCTGCGATAAAAATCGGCGGAGCTCAGCGATAATAATATTGCCGCTAACCGTGTTAAGCGATGATTATCGCTTGATCTTGGTAATAGGACCCATAGTTCTTAGTGAACACAAGATCCCAGAGCGGTACTTGCAGACAAAAAAAATAAAAAATTAAAATAATCAAATTACGAACCTGCTTTTGTTTAGCAGACGGAAGAATAAAAAAAACACAGCAACAATCATGAGACAGAGCGTCACGATACCCCCTTTAATTAGAATAACTCTCGAGGTCATCAGAAACATGACGGGCAGGATGTTTCCCAAGCATACCTGTGATGGAAAATTCAGAGTGCGGATAACCTTCGTGAAATTAGACAGGTACGATAGACCGTCCTATTACTTCTGCAAACAAAATAAAATGAAATAAACAGCATGAGCCTAAGAGTCCAGGGATCCCCTTCATATAACGCGGGACCCCTAATCTGCTAAGAAACAAAGGCAAACTACATTACGGTACAAATCCACTTACCCTTCCATGCTAATGACGAGCTCAACTCGTCATGCAGTACAGTACTCCTGTGCTCATGACGAGCTGAGCTCGTCATGAACAATGGGAATAAATGAGAGTCAGCACAGGAGGAAAATCTCTCTAGCAGCGATGGTGTTAAAGTCCTGAAACGCTGCGTACAGTTGAAATGGCAGCAATAACACAAATACGGGAAAGGCCACCTGGTAATGGCACAGGAAGTAATACCCCCGGGGCATCAATAGCTGCTGGGCGAAACATAACAGAGCAAGCAGTTAATGTATAAAATTCTTGTTCATGAAATGTGTTATATAAAACGTACGCAAATATAAGGATGCCAAGATCAGAGGACTAAAATGCCTCTCACTACATTTGTTTCAAAGTACCCAAATGCCACAAAATGTGCAATGATAGTGTTAAAAACCAGGCTAGTAAACACTACAGGTGCCGGTATTCAACATATTTAAATTGTAAAGGTGCCACTCAGTTTTACACTTACCCTGTACGGGACAAACTCTCGGAAACGCCACGCCAAACTTTCTCCGTTCGCAGTCACCCTGTGGATGGCGCGGTGTTCATCATTGAGCACGCTGGAGAATATCCCTGTGTATATATCTTTACTATTTAATACAAACTTTTACAGAGGTGCTGGCCAGGATATACCACTGCAATCTTGTGCTTAGTGTAACAAGTGAGGGATAGCACTGCTGCCTTTGATAAACGAGTGATAGCTCTGCTGTCTGTGACAGATAGTGGAACATGTCTGCAGTCAGCATTGTGCAAGGGATAAAACAGCTGAGCGAGTGACAGCTCTGCTGTTGTGGTGTGTGTTTATCGAGTGCTCCGGGCAGGCGAGGGTAAGTCTCTGTCCCAGAGCTCTGCTCGGGCAGACTGAGGGGCACTGACCCTGCGGTCTGAGTTGACATAACAAGGCTGCCCACCTCCAAGCCCACACTACACTGCACAATGTATACTAGGTGTGAGCATCCACACACTAACGTTTGGTGTGTTCAAGAGTGTTTGCAAACATACAATAGAGCAGACTGCAGCTCCACCAACAGAGGCACCCTCCCTCCTAACCCTTCGACTCCTTCCCTCTTCTGGGTACCTACCTCAACCATCGCCGCTAACTCCAAGCTTCCACCCCTCCCCCCTCAAGAGCTCCCCTTCGCACTGAGAGCTGGAATCTCCACTTACACACTCTGGATCCATGAACAGACATTCACTACTCTAAGTCCTCGTCCACGGAGTGATGTTGGATACATAACCAGGTCTGGAAGAAAGCGGCCATCACAGCATGGCGCCAGTTGGAAGACATGGGTCTCCTCCCAGCACAGGTTCAGCAAAAACCCCAGGCTTGTTGCGCCCCCTCAGTGGGTTCCGTTACTCCCTTCTTTAGCTCCCTGCCACTGTCTGTGAGTCACAACCTCTTTCCCAGTCCATCCGAAGCCTTCATTCTCTCCCGGTTATGGAAAGAATACATTTCAAACCACTTTGTGTGGTGCATGAAGGCCTCCATTGGACAGGTCTGGGTTCTTTTCTCAGGCCTCCAATTAAATGCTAGCAGCCTTTGCATTTGCGCCGGGAACACAAGCGTCAAGACGCCCTTGGGCATTCAAGCGCTATATAAATTGGTTACTTTCACAAGCTCCCATGTGCAAACCACACCATGCTCTATGTACAACACACTCTTCACCACCTTCCAACCTCCCCCTCTCCAAATTCAAACAGAAAACAATGGCCTGCATCTTGGTACGCAGAGTCCTGGCAGAGACGGGGCTGGCAGGAGGCCAAGGAATGGCAGGGGAAAGAAGGTGAGGCCTGGTAGAGCCTGTTCTTGTATCCTGGCACTGGCTTAGGATAAAGTTTCTTCAGTCACTCCAGACCTCCCCAGCCCACGACTGCTCCTCTGTCGGCCTGTAGACATTTTGAGCGCGACATAAAGGTAAACTTTACCCAACACTAGAGACAAGGCGAGGGACAAGAGACAGTCTGAGACTGCTTAAGTAGGGGACATTTTCATCTTCCAAACTGCATCAGTGTACAGAATACTGAGTTTTTAATATTGGCCTACAAAAATATTGACTACCAATATATATTAATAAGTATAAATGTACTACTCTAATAGTAATATTAGTAACTCTACTCTACATCCTATTTTGGCCTGTATGTGAGGTCATTTGCACATGCACATGTGGAAACACACACACAATGCCCTCTTGGAACCATCATAATCTAAAATCTATTTTTTGCAAATTTCTAGAACATGGAAATATAAACTGAGTATATTCAAGGTTGAATCACTGAAAATACCTATCATGTATTTAAAAACTGAAATTTAATTGAACCAACAAGCACCTATTTGCGAATCGTCACAACAATTATCATCGCAACAAATGCTAAATTCAAGTCCCAGCCTGACCACCTCGGAGAACCTTGAGGACGCAACAGGGAAAATGAAATTCCATCACTTAGGGCTTATGGCAAAGTAGGAAGAAGGAGCGGCATCCGTCCCTCGCTGGGGTGAGCTGGGGCTTCCCCTCTCCTGCTGCACAGTGGGCCAGCACCGCCCCGTGCGCCAATAAGGGATGCAATATGTAGCACAATGTGGGAGGGACGCCATGAGTGAAAGGAGGTCAAGGAAGGCGTGGCCTCAATGTCTATCCTCATCTGAAATCCTGAGGATGAAGAGTCTAAGAGAGGATATGCTGTACTCCTTGCCCTGCTTTGACCTCTGCTCGTCATCCAAAACATACAAGATGGAATTTATATGCCCGCCTGCGTGTTATGGGATAGTTTGTATGCAAACCTATGTAACATGTGGTAACTGGTATAGCTATAGAGTGGAAACTGGTCTTTGAAGGTGAAACAACGTTCCCATGCTCACTGCAATGCACTACCCGACCCTTCCCACAGGTTATAAACCATAAACAACAATTACTGGGATGCATATATGGGACCTTCACCCCATTTCATAACCCCAATCTATCTCACTCCAATCTCCCCCACCCCGCTCCAATCTCCACCCCAATCTACTCCACCCCAACCCAATTTACACCAATTCAATCTACCTCACCCCATTCTACCCCAATATACTCCACTCCAATCTACTCAACTCTAATCTACCCCTCTCCCTTCCTCAATCTGCCCAACTCTCCCAATCTACCCCACTCCACTCCAATCTGCCCCCACTCCAAACTACACCAGTCTATTCCCACTCAATTCAATTTTACCCTGCTACAATCCATCCAATATACTCCACTCCAATCTACCTCACTCCTCTCCACTTCAACCCACCTCACTCCTCCTCGAGTCTACCTAACTGCGCTGCTATCTACTCCAATCAACCCCACTCCACTCTTCCACAATCTACCTCACTGCACTCCAATGTACCCAAATATATCCCTTTCTAAACATTCCCAATCTACCCTACTCCTATTTACTCCCCTCTAATCTGTCCCACTCCAGCCCAATCTACCCCACTCCACCATAATCTACCTCACTCCAATCTACCCCACTCCATTCTACCGCACTCTTCCCCCACTCCACTCTATGCCAACCAATTGCACTCCACTCTACCCCAGTCTACCCTATTCCACTCAGCTGCACTCCAATCTACCCCCCTCACTCCATGCCACTAACTTTGAGCCATGCTGAACAGCAGCCACACTGGTGTGCCTAATGGCTAAACACATTGCCAATAGCTCTTGAATGTTGAGACCTATTGGCCTTGCCAATGCTTGGTATTTATCTTGAAGAATCACATTAATGAGTCTAAGCTCATTTATAGGTAGCATTTCATATTTGCATCACAGAATGGTCACTTTGAAAATTCAGGATCGCTGATTCCACCACCTTAGACCAAATCGAGCTACTAAAGATTATATTAAGAGAGAGAGAGAGAGAGAGAGAGAGAGAGAGAGAGAGAGAGAGACGGAGAGACAGAGAAAATGTGAGTAAAAGACCAAGAGAGAGAGTGTGTGTGTGTGTGTCCATGTGTGTGTGAGTGAGAGAGAGGTGGGAGTATGTGTGAGAGAATGTATGAGTGAGAGATAAAGAGGGCGAGGGGGAAGTGAAAAGAGTGTGTGTGTGTGTGTGTGTGTGTGTGTCTTTGAGAGAGAGAGAGAAAGAGAAACAAAGAGAGATTGTTACCTATGGCTAACACATCACGCAGTGCTGAAGTTTGTCTCAAAGTGAAGATGTAACTAGTGCGACAGCGAGACAGCAACTTTAATGATGGGATAAGAAGTAACGTGATACTGGTTGCTAGTGGTGGTTGAGTACCGATCAATAACGGAACAAGTTTTATGATGGGAACTAAAGAAGCATTGACAAAGTCAGTTGGTAGGAAGTTAATGTACCAACCCATGCACCAGTAGCATCAAGGTTAGGCACACAGGAGCAAAGCAACAGGAGCCAGCAAGAGAGAGCTATAGTTGGAAAAGAGTAAATCGTGCGTTCAATGCAAGCACTGGAGTTGAGTTTTTGCTCACCATGCCATTCCATGGTTGAACCCAGTCATATGCAAATCAGTCTTGACCCTGTGCCCCATGGGAACAGTCCAGCCCGAACTGCCAAGCCAGGTCCTCCCTGGACTAGAAACAAGCATCCAAGGACCGGTTTCGGGCTTTCAGCCCCTCATCAGCCAGGATAGATTGATTCCAGTGGCATGGAGAGCACGGGACTCACGTCTGAGCATACCCGTCGCACTCGGGGTGACAAATGCACAGTGAGGCACAAGGTCAAGACTGATTTGCATATGGCCATGTTTGAACTGGTGTGGGGTGGTGAGCAAAATAACGATGGATTAAACCCAGATCTGTGACTGGGGGGGTGAATGTTTTGCCAATGTGCAACATTCCGTCCATCATCTTGTGTGTTTTGCTGTTCGTCCTATGTGGGAAGGGTATGCCCAGACGTGCGTCCCGTGCTCACTACGCCACTGGAGTCAAGCTATCCTGGCTGATGACGGCTGATAGCGAGAAACTGGTCCTAGGATGCTTGATTCCGGTCCAGGGAATACATGGCTTGGCAGTTCGGGCTGGACTCTTCCCATGAGGCACAGGGTCAAGACTGATTTGCATATGGCCATGTCTGAACTGGGGTGGCGTGTTGAGCAAAATAACGATGGATTAAACCTAGATCTGTGACTTGGGGTGAATGTTTTCCCAATGTGCAACATTCCGTCCATCATCTTGTGTGTTTTGCTATTGTTACCAATAGGTCAGTTTGCCGGCTGTGCTGCCACAATTTACACTTCAATCTGGTAGTGAAGACCAGAAAATGGTAATTAGTAAGATGCTAAATGTCATTGCTTTATCAAACGCTTGCTCAAGCAGTGCAGAAAGTGAATGAGTTATCATTGAGTGTAGCTGTTTCTCCAATGCCCGGTACTGTAGACATCACTTCTTCTCTTTACTACCTTTCTTTTGGGTAATGTTTGTGTGTTTTAGACATGCTCAGTAGAGGGGAAAAGGCCCAATGGCGGGAGCTGAATGACTGCATTTTAGTCAGTGGTTACAGTGCATTAAAAAAAATTATGGGAACTGTGATGCTGCTCGCTAAGGGGCGGAGTGATTGAGTGTAGGGGCATGGTCAAACACATGGCTAAAAAACAAATATTCCGTAACTTTTTTCTGTCTTTCATCATCAGGTAACTACGCTTATAATACACAGCTTAAATTTAAATTAATTGTGAGTTATGTTAATCAATGTGAAATGTACTATCGTACATTATGAAACCTCTATTAGTTAATGCACTGCACCAGCGAGCCACAAAACTGAATGCTGGTTGGTGCAGTGGAGAATAGTGACTTGTGTATGTTTAGGACTGCAAGGTCCCAGTCTGTGAAAGAAAGCACTGTAAGCATGTCAGTCATCATTGTAAACTTGCATTACACACAGTGTAAGAAAGGCTGCTACAAAATGCGCCAAAAGGTTTAAGATAAAAAAAAGTGCTTCCAAATCATAGATTTTAGTGATGACCAGACTGTATGCAATGCAACTTTTTTAAAGAACTGTCTTTTAAAAGTACACACTGCACAGCCTAGCTGGTAGCTTCCTTACAATACCTATAAAAATGTGTCATCAAGAAGCTTCAAGTGATTCCATCAATTAAAGCCAATACAAGCTTTCGAGCATCCTTTACATTTGCAGATTAACCAGCTAAGCAGAATTTACATTTCTTTCAGGGAAGCAGGCACCCTGGCAAGAAGAAAAGTGGAGGAGGCCCCCTTATCTGTCAATTCTGGGACAGGGGAGGAAAGTTGAAAAGGCAGGGAAGTCCCACTGGTAACCCTTATAGGTTGGTGTTATATGGTAGGCGCCCAAAGTCTTATTTTTTACTAATACCAATCACACAATAATATTACCAAACCTGTTTTTAATAGCTGTCAAGCTCACACATTACTTATATTTTAGCAAAATTAAAAAGAACAGGAAAGTTAGTTTTAGAAAAAATATATACCATTTGTATGGGCGATAGTGTTTTACAACTAAGGTAACAGTTTCCTAAATTCTTTTCATTTATTGGGTGAGAAGAGCAAGTCATCATCTATTCGCAAACCAGAGACCAATGGTGATTGTTATAGAATTTAGTATGTCTTGGGAACACCCATGATATTACCAACTATTAGAGTTTTATAATTGGGGCAACCAACACCACGTTTAATACACTGTTTAGATCGTAACAGTGTAACATCATTCCTATGGAAATTAGATACTGGTATTTACCGGTGGTGACCTTTTCAGTAACTAAAATGTCTTTTACATATACCAATAACATTACCAAAAACTAGAATTAGACTAGTGCCAACTGCGAAATAGCTGGAGTATGTTTTTATACTTCTAGACAACAGGAATTGTTTTAGGATTATGTGTTGTTGTTAAAAAAGATTTGTAAACACAAAAAAGTAATTGTGTGTTTCCTTCTAGAACTTGGTCCTGAAGAAGGTTTTAATTGTTGTCCCAGAACCGAAACGCCGCGTCGACCCCTGTTCTTGTGAACATTTTTAACTTGATAAATGCATAAATTGTTTGTTTACTGTTTATACCAATGATTTTGAATGCTTTTTAACATGTTACTGTAAAATTGTTTTAATTAACTGTGATCATTGTGACTTATTTGTGATTCCGAAATAAACATACAAATGGTATATATTTTTTCTAAAACTAACTTTCCTGTTCTTTTTAATTTTGCTAAAATATAAGTAATGTGTGAGCTTGACAGCTATTAAAAACATCTGATAGTTCTTCAACACAATGTTGGCTAATATGTAACTTAATGAAGCTGCAGATAAGGTTTGGTAATATTATTGTGTGATTGGTATTAGTAAAAAATAAGACTTTGGGCGCCTACCATATAACACCAACCTATAAGGGTTACCAGTGGGACTTCCCTGCCTTTTCAACCCTGGCAAGAAGCACAGGAGGCCCCCTGCCTTACACATTAGCTGAAGCATTTCAGCTCTCTGAGTTAACCATCCCAGGATGGTAGTCTTTTTCACAGGAAGTAGGGAAACAGTTTTTCGAAATTTAAAAAAGTGTGGGCATGTTGTGCCCCTCAGATCCACCCCCCCTCCATCTCGACCACTAATTTTAGTGATAAATACTGTGTGTGTTTTCTGCAAGTCTAAACAGTGTCAGAGATGGATTTCTAGGCACTAGTGGACTTTGCACGGCACTAGACTATATCATTTACTCTTTCTGTTAATTATACACATACTGGACAACAGCAAAGCTACAAGACAGTGGCCTGCAACCCGTTCTGCCTTGCTGGTGACCATTTGTTACTGGAAGTAGGATGACCACATGATCCTTTTTCTGCAGAGTTGCCCCATTTTTGGATAGTCTGTCCCATCCTTGACCAAGCTCGTTCAGGGCACCAAATGTCCTGTTGTTACCCCTCAGTGGCTGCTGAGATACAAGAGTGTGGAGGGTAATATCCCTGGCTGTGAAGACCAGAGGTTTAACTACTAATAGACGCCTTCACCCAGAGGTGTGTGTGTCAGACAGGGGCAGAGAGGGATGACTGGAGCAGAGCCACACACTATGAACATGAAGTGTGTAGAGAAATTGTGAACAGCAGCCTTTGTTTACATGGGGGATGGGAGGCGCTGCATTACAGGCGGTACTGCAGTGTACTGAATGTGTATTACCGTACGGCACCATATCCTCGATGAGGCGCCAGAGGCACACTTGTGTAAGGTTACCGCCCTATGCCATGAGAGCACTTGGAGGGAAGACATCTTGTCTGTCATGTGGCCAGTGTGAGTATTGTATGATGCGGCAAGGACCAGAGATGTCCTGTGTTTTTTGGTGCAGAGCTTTTGCGTATAGTGACGCGAAAGCTGTGGGAGGCAAGAGGCGTGACTTGTGAGATATTAGTGAATGGATGGACAGAAAAGAATATGAATGAAGACTCGGCAATTGGAAAAGTATTTTGGTGTCATGCTTGCATGGCAGAAGTTGCACATATACTGTCACTGCAAACATGCAGCGGTGCTTGTGTGTGGAGTGGAGCATAGGAAGGTGTGAGATAATATCGGCTCCTGCGGTGGTGCCCAGCCTCCTCAAGATGATTTTTTTCCAGTTGAGGGTTGACATGATCCTGAGTTCGAGTCACCCCTCCTAGTAACAAAAAAATATTCTTCCCACCCATTGTAGCATCATCTTGGGAAGTCAAGGCTTCTTCTCCTTCATGAATTCCAGGTGTCTTTGATGCTTTAGGTGCTTCCTGGGCGAGCATTCAAAACCTTTGCACTGGTGCAGAAAACAAGGTTCCACCAATATGTTTCTTCTTCTATGGAGGGATGATCATCCGAGGAGCTAATCTAGAGAAGACATTGTCTTCTGTGAAGAACTTTGCAGCTTGACTTCGGTTTGGAAAGAATATCTTGCTGTCGGTCAACCTGTAGATGATACAGACAGAAGATGACCAGAGGACCTCATTTCGAGCAGAGGGTTGCCTTGTGTGAATATCTTTGCATCTCTACTTGGAGGAAGGAAGGGCTCTTGCTGTAGATGCCTCTTAGGATGATGCAGAGTCTTCAAATCCGGGCATCTGGCATTGGGAAGCCAGAGCAGCGCTTGGAGGGCAGTTAAGGTGTGGTCACATGGATCGATGTGTAGAAGTTGTATTGGTGCCACATGCCCAGGCTCGGATTGGCAAGGTGGGCAATCGGACATGGGCCGATGGGCCTGTTGCCCAGGCCAGTTGGTGGGGCATTTTTTAGGTGGACTAAGCAGTCCAATCAGCCAGGGCCATCCACTGCAAGTGATGACGTAAAAGGGTGTTATTACAGCCTTTGCATCCACACTCTGAGCCGGACCCACCCCAGACCGGCTAATTGTCAGCATCAGAATGACAATGATGGCTCCCTCTGTCACAGCACAAGGTGCCCCTGCCCCCTGGCTCCCTCCAGGTGAGACAGAGGCCTCGGGGAGCTGCTGATGGGAAGCCATGAGCACTCGCTTTGCAGAGGACTGGGGTAGGGAGGAGGACTGGAAAGTTAGGGTGCTGGAGGCTTGTTAGGGCCTGCGAGGGGGCTCCTCAAGTTATTTGTGTAGTCTATGTTGTACTCCTCCTTTTCCTACCTGAGGTCGAGTTCACACTATATAAAACTACAAAAAAATGAATGTTTCTGGAATGTGGGCCACTTTTTTGGAGTGCCTGGGCCTAATTGTGATCCAAATCCGACACTGCACACGCTGCCCTGCTCAAGAGAGCTTTAGAAACACTCATAGCTTTAGAAAGGAGGAATGTTAACACCTGAACAGATGGAGCCTGGGAGGACTAAAGGTCATAACTTCTGGTTCCAGTTTCCACCTTGTACCCTAGACCACAACTAGAATGGGTGGATCTAGTGGTGTGTTCTACGCATTGTCCTCCCCATGGGAATGACAGTGTATTAGGGCCTTTCCCAGCTTTTTAGTACAGGTTTGTGAATACTAGTATATTTTGCAACGGTGGTAGAGGAGATTAAGAATCAAGTCTCCTGTACAGCTGTGGTTTCTTCATTGGTGCGTCGTACCCGTTTGTATTGGTGCCCGTGCCCCACGTTTACTTTACTGAATTAATTTGTTTGAATTCTTTTTTTTAGCTGGGCGTGTGCAGAATGGCTCTGGCAAAGTTTCCCTGCTTTTTTACAGCCTGCTGCAGTGGGCGAACATAAGGGGGTGTGACTGGGAGCTTGATGATTGACAGGCTTCTTGAGGTGAAGTGCGCATGTCGGGTTAGACTGGTGCCTTGCTTTGTCCAGCCCAACATGCGCACTTACACCCTCGCCTACCAGTGCTCAATGTAGGAGCTCAGGGATTGCTGCATCCTTCTGCATCGCTGACATCCTGCACCCCGGGCACCAGTCGCAGGCAGGCGGAGAAGTTACAGAGGGCCTACAGCCAGGTCCCTCGCATCTGCAGGCCTCCTCTCTCAGCCAGCCCATGCCTATGGGCCCCTACAGTCCTCGACCGTCCCCGCTTTCCGCTTATTACCAGCACCCCCAACAGGGCTGCAGCTTTCCTGGGGGGCGCTTCACCATGGGTGTTCAACACAGCCTGTCCCGGCCAACAAAGACCTCATGTCTGGCATTGACAGATTCTTTTTTCCACCATTTTTATATTGATGTCATGATGCTATTTTTTAATGTGTGAATTTTTATTTTGTATGTATTATTTACTCTGAGTAGGAACTGTAATAGGAATTATTATATGAATTAGAGAATCCTAACTAGAGCATATGTTTGTAAAAATGTCATGCAATAAATGAATTTAAAATGTTTTTAACTTAATAAGAATAAAAATTTGAGAGACGAAAGTAACCCCAGTGTTGTGCAGAAATAATTATCCGTGTCACTAACGAACACTAAAAAAGCGACATTAGTGTGTAGGCCCATTGGTCACAACAGAAAGTCAGTAACACAGAAAGGAATTCTTTTTGATATTGTTTGATACCCAGTCCTTTCTGGTTCTCTGGGAAACTCTCTTTGTTTTAAAAATTGACAGATTCGACCACATCCTTTCTGCAGAGTTTGACCCCAAAGTGAGAGAAGGCGACACTCTGAGAGGTAAGTCCGGCCGCCCCCCTCGAGGCTGAGCTGGACTCTGTATTATAGCATGTCCGTGTCTCAACAGCAGCGCAGTTTAGCTGTTGTTAGAAGATTCTGATAGGCAGATCTGAGATTATGAATTTGTATTTAGCACGATTGGGTGTCACACGGGTACCTCGGGGTTAGGCTGTGAACTGATCTGAATACTAATCTTAGCAGTTTTCAGAGGGCCCTGCTCTTGACAGGAGACACGTGTAGCGCAGTTGAGTCCAAACAACAGATTGGTATAGAAATGTAGTCTGCTGAAAACCAGTGTGTTTTGAGCGTGTTGGCTGTGTGGGATGGAGAAGTGAGCCCCTCCAGCACGTACTGAGCAGCTGAAGGAGGGCTGTGCAGGCGACGAGGGCTGTCATGCTGATGGCTGGCAGCTGGCACAGGTATGGAAGCAGTAAAATGAAAACATACGTGCTGCTAAAGCTAGCAAGACCCCCCCTTCAGCAGAAGCGCAAAATGAAATTACTGGGCACCTTTGACCTTTCCATTGAATGGACTGACGTCACTGGGTGCATGTGTGGTACAGGCAGTAAAAAGGAAAAGCCAACAGCGATTGGATTTCAATCACTGTTGGTTTTTCATTTTTTCATTTGTGTCATAGTGTAAAACACACTATGCACGTTCTTTATTGCGAATGTTACGGTGGGATTTTTGATCTCTTATCAGATCACTATAGATCTAGATCCCAACTCAGGTCGACTGAACCTTTATTACCTGTCATAGAGTAAAAAGCAATCCACTACTAGGTTAAGCAGTTTAAGACTTTACACAACTCTGAAGAACCACCTACTACGAATAAGTTTTAAAGTTTTATTATAAAGCCAAAGATAACTGGAGATACAAACATCTCAATATAAGGTTCAAAAGATACACTGACATCAATACAACATGAATTCTCTAAATGCTCTTAGGCGACAGAAGAATATCACCAAGACTAATTCAAAGATCAGCAAGTTTGCAAGAATAGACACAAGTTGTAACTTGAGCGTCATTTACAAAAAGG
Organism: Lissotriton vulgaris; assembly: GCF_964263255.1. Classification (NCBI taxonomy): domain Eukaryota; kingdom Metazoa; phylum Chordata; class Amphibia; order Caudata; family Salamandridae; genus Lissotriton; species Lissotriton vulgaris. Next base: position 359,958 of record NW_028244805.1, on the reverse strand, counting down.
AAGAAAAATCCAGATTAGACTGTCCCTACACTAGACTAAGTGACATCCCTACTTAGCAGGATCTTAACCTAAAAAGGTGTCAGCCGTGGTGACTTCCAAAGAAGATCACTCACTTTCCCTTAGTCTTTGTTGTAAATCTGTGCATCGCAGTTATGCCCTCTCTGCCTACCCATCCGCTCTCTAAGGTTCCTCAGGCCATCTGCTCTAACTCCACCCAAAGGTGCTCTCCCTAATACAAAATCACAATTACAGTTGAAACGCCCCTCAGAGACGCCCCTCACGTACACCCCTCACGTGGTGTCGGTTCTGGCTTTTTCCATACTGATACTCCTCTGGGCTTCTTGTTAGCGTTGACCTTGCTTCTCAGGCTCTTCTCCAGGAAGACGGTATCCCCCAGGAAATTCCTGAACCCTCCTCCAGGCCTGTGCCTGTCTCCCCGAACAGAGCTCTATTCATCACTCTCTTGATTGGAACCCCCTCGCACCTGCAAACAGACACCCATGAAGTGGGCCCCAAATTCCGGCCTCCAGCTTATCTCACAAGTCGTAAACCTTCGAGCATGGTCCACAATTTATGCTGAACACGACCTGATTTTAACTAGCACATGCAGATCAAAAGAAACGACCTTATCTCTCCAGGCCTACTAGATTTACATGAAACAGGCCTGTGCACTCTATGAACCTTTATTTCTCAGCCTAAACAGTATCCTAACTTATTACACACACTGGTTATAGGAAACACTTCTATAAAACATATATTTTCAGTCTATGATCAATAATACTTTGAATTATAACAACAGTAATCCATCTCATGTGAAATTGTAAAGGCACGTTTTCTTTCTCAGTGAACTGCCATGAGGCCTACACATTTCTAAGTTTGGCAGCATTACATTCTCCTCTGCAACAGCCACATAACATGGAATTTAATATCATTCTAACATCTCTAAACATTACTACATTAGCTTTTCACACTGATATATGCACTCTGTATTAATTAAACACTCTTATATGTTCCTTTAACTAGACTTGTGCAACGTGCTTGTAAATATGGTGCACTTCTACATTTTACTTGATTTGCGCTCTCTCAGTTCCCCCCTTTGATGACCTTTAGAGGTCATCACCATCACAACACCATCCCTGAGGGAATGAATTGAATCAAACAGAACTCGTTGCAATGCTCCCTCGCTTCATCATCTCTAGAGCCCTCAGACTCCTGTACTGGTTATCCTGCATCGCAGCTAACCTCGGCTCCTGCTCTCTCATGGATCTTTGCAACCTATTTGACCTATACCATCGATACAGCCTCACCAACCCCCACAATGTGATTACGCAAATCACTATTATGATGATAGGTTTCAGTATGTACCAAATGAAACTCCTCCCTAGATTGGCAAACCAACCTCCAACTTTACCCATTCCATGACCCACTTTTTCCCACACATTCACCTTTGTTAGATCCTCAATCTCATGATGAATTTCAGTGATGTTCTGTATATATTTCTCAAGAGGTTTTGAATTGTCTGGAATGTAAGTGCAACATTCCTGGACCTTCAAAGCCTTACAGACTCCGCCCTCTTTAGCTAACAGAACGTCTAGAGCAAGTCGGTTCTGGAGAACCATTGCCCTTATCGATTGCATCTCTCCCTCCACCAGCATTAATGATCTAGCAGTACTGGCAGATAATCTATCTACAACTGTTGCCAATCTCCTAATCTTGACATCATTCAGTATTAACCCTAAAAGAGAGAACATGGCACCAAATACGTCTCCAACTACCTCATCATTGCTTACATCCCTTCTCCCTCTAACTTGAGTTCTTCCCTCTATGATTTCTAGATCCTTAGCATGATATATTTTGGGGAAGACAATTGCTAAATAACATGATCCGTACCAATTATCCGGTAGTTTCACGTATGCATTTCTTCCACAAACAAAATATACATTCGGGATCACCTGCATTCCTTTCAAGAAATCCTTTGTATAGTATTCTATTTGGAAAGCATGTTCACAACTTACTTCTCCCACAAACACATTCTCATAGTAGGTTTTACCCCTGTATATACATAGTTTCCCTCTTTGCACTCGATCTAAAGCTATTGGACCATTACTACCCTTCCTCTTGTGTGACTTTTCCTCCTCGGTCCAATCTGTTTTCCATTGGCCCGAAGCCTTTAGGATCTTCTGTCTTCTATATCGATCATCCACCTGCCCTATAAACTTTTTCTCAATTTCTGACACTTTACAGGTCAAATTATTTCTTCGGGCATATGAAGTATCTAGCGTTCTCCAAGGAATGAAAAATTTCCTTAATCGATCCTCACTCTTATAATAGTCCCACTTGTTCATATGCTTGTAGGCCGGGACCTCTGGTAAAACACCATCAAAGTTTGAAAAATAATACTCAAAGCTGTCGCGTTCATAAAATATACTAAGCAACAAACTACATGTGATTCTGTAAGTCAATGGAAGATGATGATACCTAATACCTTCGTCTATAGAAGCTGGCAATTGCATGCAGACGTAGCAGTCCTTTGCATCCATAGCATCAATGTATTCATAAAGTAATTTAGCATATGCATTTGATTTGAAATTTCCTTGTGATTCATCTACGTGCAACCTACGAGCTTCTGCTGCTAGCAAAGCTTTATCTTTCTCTGTATTGTCCCCCTTTTTACCAGCAGTAGTAGGTTTCAATGTTACTACAACTTTTGCTTCTTTTGTTGCCTTCTCTTCATTTTCATGTCCCACTATATATGATACAGTAACTACTAGAACTATAAGAAAAATTACTCCCACTAAAAGTGTGCCTACTATGCATTTTGCTTTGCGGTTCGGGTTGCCGGCCTCCATGATCTCAAGACAGTGTAGTTCTAATTTTCTGCCACAACACAAAGTCTCTTTTCTTTGCTCCTTCAACAGTTTTCTTTGCTTATTCGGTCTTTTCGAACCACACCTGGAAGCTGACAATCCCTCTTGCAAGATCAGTCTTTTGAATTATCGCAACAGATAACCCTAGCCCTTCTCCATCCACTAAATGGAGAGTCCCTAAATTTCTTCTTCTTCCACTTGGCGCTAGGTTATCTCTCAATCTTGTTTATTTACAAAGTCTTTAGCAGTCTGTAATCATGCGTGTTCTAGCAGCTCTAATCACGTATTCTAAAATTTCTAAGCGAAGAATGATCTCCTCGAGTGCTGGTATCGTTGGACCAAAAGTTGGAAATTCTACTCTGTTTAGAACCAGTTCTCTTATTCTGCTCAGATAAGGAGGATTGGGGACAGTGAGTGTCAGCAACCCTTCGATCTCAAGTCCAGGTACCAAAAACACCACTTCCAATGTTATGATTGGGTCCGTACTGGTCACTGTCACTTCCCTCACCCTCCCGGATCTCCGTGCACTAGACATCTGCTGCTAGGTAGGTCCACTCAGGAGTGGCGTATCTTCTGCAGGGCACTCGCACCCTCCTTGATCTTCTTGGACCCTCCTGTTCTTGATTCTGTGCACCTTCGTCCAGATCTGAGTCTTCGGATATAGGAGCAAGGGTTATTATTATTATTATTATGTTTCTTATATAGCGCCTGAATCGACCCCCGAAGGGGTATCTCTGCGCTTGCCTTGGGAACCCGTCCTGGCTTTTCCCTGTGAGGCATCCCCAAGGTGAAAGCCAGGCATCCCGCCGCGGGGGGGGCCGTTGTGGAGATTAAGCAAGCTTAATGCCCAGAGTTGCAGAGTGTGAACCCATGATTAGGTCAGGCACCGAAGCGAGAATTATCGAGTCCATGGACATTTGAGCTCAAGACCCTGCCGCGTCGGGAATTGAACCCTGGTCCCGGGTCTGACCTCTGCTTCAGGGTCTGCCTGCTCTAACCAGTGAGCCACTGTGGAGTTGACTTCAAGCTCAGCCTCTTCTTCCTTTCAGGCCAACTAGCTTCTCCACGCCTTGTTCTCCTATTTCTTGTCCTCACACTCGGTTCTTGATCGCTTGTGACTTGATCAGTGCCTGAGCCGTATTCACAGCAACTTTCTCCTTCTGTGGCAACGTCAGTTTCACTGTCGTCCTGTCTTTCTTCCGCTTGATCTGAAGCACTCCCAGCTTCCTCCGACACCCCCACAGCTTGACTGATCCCCTCTAGTGGTTCGTCGTCCACAGCTGGATTTTCATCTGTGAGAGGAGCTGTTTCTTCCAGGGGTGCTGGAACTCTTCGAGTGTGGGAGGCGTGAATCCAATTTGGCAGTCCTCCACACTTTACAGCAGTATTCGTTGTCAGTATTATTTGGTATGGTCCCTTCCAGCGCACGTCTAGGCAGTTCTTCCGGACGTGCTTCTTCACCAGCACCCAATCACCAGGGCACAGGTCGTGACATAGGTCTCTGGAAGATGGAATTTCAGCAGCCTGCACCTGAAGAGACACAGAATGAATGACATCAGAAAGTCCCTTGCAATAATCCAGGACCAGATCATCTGTGATATTCAACAAAGCTGCAGTTGGGACAGATGGAAGTCTCATTGCCCTCCCCATTAAAACCTCGTGTGGGGAGAGGCCTGTTCTCCTGTCTGGTGTGCTACGCATACTCATGAGTACCAATGGCAGGGCATCAGGCCAGCTTAAGGATGTCGATGAACACACTTTGGCCATTCGGGATTTTATAGTTCCGTTTATCTGCTCCACAATCCCTGAAGCCTCTGGTCGATAGCTACAGTGCAACTTCTGATCAATATTTAATGCAGAGCAAAGCATCTTCACAACTTCACTGTTGAAATGTGTCCCTCTATCTGATTCCAAAGAGGTCGGCACCACGAAGCGTGGTATTAACTCTCTAAGCAACAATTTTGCTACGGTGAGTGTATCGCATCTGCGTGTAGGGTATGCCTCGACCCATCTGGAAAATATGCATACAACCACCAGAACATACCTGAGGCGGTTACATTTTGGCATTTCAATAAAGTCTAATTGCATTCGGTTGAAAGGCCCACCAGACCTCCCAGTGTGACTCAATGTAACTGGTGTCCTTTTCCCCACGTTCAATTGCTGACATGTTACACACCTCTGACACACTGCTTCTGCGGCTACTCTAAACTTGGGATTATACCAAGTCTGCCTAAATACCCGCAGCATGGCATCTCTTCCTAAATGTACTGGACCATGTATCTGTCTTGCCATTGGACTCACTAATTCATTTGGTAATACTGCCCTTCCATCTGCTGAAATCCACAAATCCATTTCACTTTTTACACAACCTGCAGTTTCCCATGTCTTTTTCTCAAAATCTGATGCGTTCTCTTGCATGCCTTTTAAATCATCCCAAGTATCAACTGTTTCTAGCATCATGTTTAACTCTGTCTTTTCCTGTGTCCCACCCACTTCCACTTCCGTGAAAGAGTATCCTTGCTCTGCACAGTAACGAGCAACCTCGCGGCATAACGATTTCCTTGGGACACAAAATCTGTACCTTTGGTATGTGCTACGCATTTGACAACGGCAATTGCTGCCGGACCTTGTAACGCTTCTAACAATAGTCGCACAAACTCCCCATTTCGGATAGGTGAACCTGAGGAGGTCATGTAACCTCTCTGAGACCACAACTACCCAAAGTCATGAACTATACCAAAACTATATTGGCTATCCGTGCAAATGGTGACTCGAATTTTACTACCTGCTAAACAGGCACGTGCCAATGCAATGATTTCAGCTACCTGAGCGGAGTGTACTCCTTCCAGGCAAGCGGCTTCTACAACTCCAGTAATGGTGCAAACAGCATAAGCTGCTCTCAACTGACCAGTATTGTCCCTTACACATGAGCCATCAACAAAGAAAATTTTTATCAGGGTCGGTCCACAATATCTGGTCTTGGCTTGGTGCATAGTTCAGTCACATCAAGGCAATCGTGATCTTCACATTCCTCGTCTTCTATATCATTAGGGAGTGGCATCAAAGTGGCAGGATTCAAATCAGAGCACCTCTTAAGGGTCACATTCTCCGCAGCAAGAATAACTTGCTCGTAGCGCGTGAGCCTATTATTGGTCAAGTGCTGTGTCTTGGTCCTGGTCATTAACAGTTCTACAGAATGAGGTACATACACCACTAATTGGTGTCCCATTACAATACTTTCACACTTTTCAATGCTGACACCCGTTGCAGCAACGGATTTGAGACATCCGGGCATCGCTGCGGCTACAGGGTCTAAAGTAGCCGAAAAATATGCAACTGGTCTACGGGCATTTCCATGAATTTGTGCTAGGACTGACAAAGCACAACCTTCCCTTTCGCAACAGTAAAGTAAAAATGGTTTTTCGTAATCAGGCATTCCCAAAGCTGGAGCACGACACAAGTCCTCTCGCAGCTGTAGGAACGACATCAAACAATCCTTGTCCCATGGTACCGGATCACTCACCTCCTTGTGCGTCAGTTTTTGTAAGGGTTTTGCTTTCAGGGAAAAGTTAGCTATCCACTGTCGGCAATAACCAACCATTCCTAGGAACATCCTGACCTCTCTTTGTGTCGTAGGCGAATTCATCTTCATGATCGCCTCTATCCTGTCTGGTGACACCTTCCGCTTTCCTTTTTCAATTTGGTGACCCAAGTACTGTACTTCTGTCAGACAGTACTGTAATTTGCTCGGAGACACCTTATGTCCATTTTCAGCTAAATGGTTCAGCAAGGTGATTGTGTCTATCTTACAAGCTTCCTCTGTTTCTGACGCAACAAGTAGGTCGTCTATGTACTGGACTAGAACCGAGTTCTGTGGTAGTACTAGACTTTCAAGATTTTTCTTCAGCAGCTGGTTGAAAATCGATGGGCTTTCTGTATACCCCTGTGGGATACGACACCATGTTAAGACGCGATTTTCCAGATTAAATGCAAAAAGAAACTGGCTCTCCTCATCTAATGGAATTGAAAAGAAAGCCTGGCAAAGGTCTATCACTGTGAACCACTCAGCTTGGAATGGTATCTGAAACAATATCACTGATGGATTCGGTACCACTGGACAACATGAAACAACTATGCTATTAACCTTTCGGAGATCCTGTACTATTCTAAATTTCCCGCTAGGTTTCTGCAAACCCATAATCGGGGAGTTGCATGGACTACCCACGATTTCCTTCAGTATTCCCTGCTTAATCATGGAGTCGATCACAGGTTATATTCCTGCGATCGTCTCCGGGGTCAATCTGTATTGAGGCGTTCTTGGATATTCAACATTTGGTTTTATCATGATTTTCACTGGTTCTACTCCTTTAATTAATCCTATCTCTTCTCCAGTGAAATCCTATACTTCAGATGACACAGTATCTCTTAAGTCCCAGGGGAGCTCTTCCACCATCAGGGTAGGATACAGTTCTACACATACCTTTGAATTGGCAACCTTAAAGGTGGCATCATCGTCGTTAGTCTGTACCTCTACCCCTTGAGGCGTGCAGTATATGGTGCAATTTAGTTTGCACAATAAGTCTCTTCCTAACAGACACACAGGGCTAGAATCACATACTACAAACTGATGTTCATCGCTGTAGTTTCCTATCCTCACTAGCACTGGTTCTGTCAATGGATTAGTCATTCTCCTATTTGCGACTCCTACCACCTGAATTGTTTCCCCCGACATTGGCAGATCCGGAACCACGGCTGATCTCAAAGTTGATCGGGTAGCTCCGGTATCTACTAAGAATGTCGTAGGACACCCCGCCACCTCAGCCTCAACAAACGGTCCTCTTTGATCCACTTCTAGAACTGCCCCGAGGGTACAGTCCTCTTCTCTACTCACACGCCGTCCAGTCAGTGGATCAACGTAGTAACACTCTTCTCCTCCTACTAAAAGAGGCATTTGTCTATAGATCTTGCCCCCAGTCGTAATCTTTGGTGGTTGCGGGAACTGGGCTCGAGGAGCCGAAGTCCCCCCTTTGGCCACCTTACCCTTAGGTACTGTCACCCCTTGCACTGGAATGGTCTGAACTTCTTCCTCCTCTACTTCCAGTTCTCCGTTTTCAGGGTTATAGGGACACTCGCGTTTCCAATGTCCCACCTGGTGACACTGGTGACACTTTGTCGTCCTTTTCAAGGTAGCAAAGTCTACTCTAGGTCTCGGATTTTCCTCGTTGCCCCTATTCTGATTATTTGATCTCCTTCCCATCGTCCCTGTTCCCTGTTGCTGTTGTCCACCCTTTCCAGCCGACTGCATCTGAACCATCATCAGCTTCTCCTTAAGTTTCTTTGCTTTGGAATCTATTTCATCACTGCAATACCTTGCGTATCTCAAAATTTCATCCAATGGTTTGTTTTGCCAGCAAATTAAGTGTTGCTGAATCATCAAACAAATATCAGGTCTCAACCCCAAAACAAACTTCGATACAAACTGTCCTATGTCTTTGGGATCCATTACATCTAATCCACTGTATTGTTTGAACGTTTTCAGCAATCGGTCATAAAATTCATGGACTGTCTCTTTGGGTTCCTGTCTAGTTCGGTCTATTTTCACCCAATCTATATCTTGCGGTGGCACCTTATCTTTCAGCCATGTCATCACCTTTTCATATTTTATCATTACTCTTTCTGACGGACCATTAGTACGAGCATCTCTTTTTGGTTCCTCTGTGGGCCATTCGACACTGACTTTGCATGCTGTCCACAAGTCTCCTGGGACCACAATATCAAATAAGGTGTTCAAATCGATCCACAGTACTTTCGAGATCTTCACAAACCTCTCTACCTGCTTGTACCACTCTACAGGATTCTCCCTTAACTTCGGATATGAGTTGGTAAACGCAGCCAAATCTCCCCTACTCCAGGGCACATGTACATAACTCCCATTCGATATTTCTCGCAAAGGGAATGCCTCCATCCGCAGTGGCCCTCCCTCCGGGGACATCACAATCGCGCTCCGCCTGACAGTCCCTTTCTTGGACCACCTCTCTTCCCATTTATCCAGATCTCTCCATGCCCTTATTCCTGTGATCAGTTCCCTTATGTGTGTTTTTAATCCAATTGTCCTCCTCTCGTCCAGATCCTGATCTGAATAATGCAACCTATGGTTACCCTGTAATGCCTTTGTTCTCGACAAGTCTACCATATATTTGTCTGCCAGTTCAGACAATTTCTCGTGAATCGCTCTTGCCTTCCGAGTAACATTCTTTGCTATAAACAGCACCTCATCTTGCTCGTACATGTCGATCCTTTCTAAAGGTAACGTACCATCTATTATCTCGTCCAGGTCAGATTTTAAACTGGTCACATCGAGCCTTTTTGCCTTTATCACAGCTTTCAGTGTGTTGTCTCTAGAGAGCCCATTTACGTCTCTCCCATCACAGCTCTGAGTCCTACGTCTGGGCTCAGGCGTGTTATGGGGAGTCCTCCCATGCTCCCATCTCTCCAGGTCCCATGCAGTTCCATCCTCTCTTGGTGTATGGTGAAACACTGCTCGATTCCCCATAATCCCACATCTCCCATTCTGCCTGGTGTCTCTGGGTGCATGGTAAGACACTCCATTATTCCCCATGCTTTCGAAATTCCCCTGCTGTCCATGATCGCTCGACGCATGGCAAGGCCCTTCACGGCTCCCCATGTTCCCGCGATCCCGCTCCTGCCCATGATCGCTTGACGCATGGTGAGACACCTCGTGGCTCCCCATGTTCCCGCGATTCCAATGCTGTATGTTATCGCCAGGTGCATGGTGGGTGCACTTAAAGCTATCCCTGTACTCTTGCGTCCTTCGGTCTTCCTCTCTGTGAATGAGACGAGACACCCCTCCACACTCTGTACTTCTACCTTCTTGCTCCTGCCTACTTCCACCGTGGATATGACGGGTAGCTCCTCTACTCTCCTGACTCTTACCGTCCCACTCCTGACCGCTTTCGCTAGCCCCACAGTGAGACAATGTCCCATCGCCTCGACTTCCCCATTCAGCTTCCGCTCTTGACCTGTTACTCTGTGTTTCTGTGGCAGCATCCCATTCCCTCAAGTCAGCCCTCAACTCCTTAAAGGATTTCGGCCGTGGTCCTCTCAGATCCATCGGTCCTCTCTGACCCCCCTGATCTGTTATGGGATCCACTGCTGAATCCAATGGGGTGCTCCATTTTGTCGGTCCTGGCAATTGCCTCCAGGCATTTGTCATGTTGTTCTTTCTTTCCATTTCTGCTCTTTCTCTGTCTAACCGTACCTGTTCCTCCTCTCGCACTTTCTCTGGGTTATAAACTGACACTATAGGACCTATGGTAACGGGTACTTGAAGAGCATCTGGTAATCCATGAGACTCAACGCACTCCGTTGCTGGCACCTTCTGCACCACAAACCTTCCGACTACCCTCTGTACTGGACTAAGATGTGGTGTTTCCTCACCTCTGGTAGGTACCCGGTCCGCTATAGGGAGTGATCTATTCTCCTCTATGCCAACCCTATTTTCCCTTGGGAGCTCGATACCTTCCATCTCCCTATTGTACGGAGGCGGTCTATCTATCAACAACCTATTTATTAGGCTATCCTCTGTCTCGCTCTCGTCATCCTCCTCTGGCGTTCTCTTTTCTCCTGTAACCTCTATCACTGGGTACAACCTATCCACTTCAATAGTCTGTACCCTCCATTTCTTGGTTTCCGCATCCCATTTGGCATCTTGTACTGCTCTTACCGATCGTCTCACCCTTTCTTGACGTCTGTTCTGATTCCTGTCGTGCGCCACCCTAATCCACGCATTAAAAGCCTCAAACTGTGTTGGTCTAGGCAAAGGTCTCGATGAAGACATAACTGCTTTTAGCTGGTGCAACACTTCTAATCTAAACGTTCCGTATTTCGGAAAAGTCAGTTCCTCGTTCCCTTCTGTAATCTTACTCCAAGTACTAAGCCACAGTATAGTATGCAACCCAACATTCGTAGCCATATAATGAGCAGGTGTACCCTCTGGCGGGGCCTCTTCCCCGTAATACGATTCTCTCCTTTTGCTCTTAAAGATCGCTCTCAAGCATTTAAAACACTTCATGTTCAAAATCTACAATTTTTTTTTCCTATTTTCCTGCGTTCGTTTACTTCCTGATGACAATCCACCAATCCCCGCGCGGTTCTCGCTAACCGGCCTATCCCAGCGCGGCTTCACACCAACCGGCCTATCACAGCGCGGTTCGCGTCAACCGGCCTATCACAGCGCGGCTCTCTCTGACGTCACTCGTCTCCCCTTTGCAGCAGTTCCCCTCCTCTCTCAGCTCGTCTCCCGGTCATGCGTGCGTCCCATTCATACCCTGAAAAATGATTACTTCCAACCAAGTGATCACTTTTCTTGACTGTACGCCCACAGTCTAACTGTAATTGTCACCTTAACTGACGAAATGTCTTTCCGTGAACGTCCAGACAATCGCCTTGACTGATAGGTTACTTACACACACAGTAACTTCCGACCAGCGTCCGTTACCCATACACTCACTCTTGCGTTCCCCCTATCACGGTCCTGCGGGCGATCAATGGTACCTCATGACCCCCTTTACAATGGTCGACAATTACTCTGGATGTCCGATACACCCGAACCACTTAAGCTCTTCTCTGAACTTAAGATTTTCACCAGGTTGCGCGCGCTCACAACCCTCCCTCAATCACACTACAGGCATTCAACTCTGCATGACATTACAATACAGATACAACACAAAACACCGCAATCTGACAACGCATGACCCTTATTATACTCACTCTCGACCGACTCTGCTGCTTTTCTCTCGCACCGTCAGCACCTTCTTCGGCAGGCGATTCTTCTGCTGCTCATCTCTCGATCTCTAGGGGCCTCTGGGTAATCTTAACCTAGTCTAGATCACCTTCCTCTAGAAGGTAACCATCCTACACTGCTACCAACTGTTACGGCGGGATTTTTGATCTCTTATCAGATCACTATAGATCTAGATCCCAACTCAGGTCGACTGAACCTTTATTACCTGTCATAGAGTAAAAAGCAATCCACTACTAGGTTAAGCAGTTTAAGACTTTACACAACTCTGAAGAACCACCTACTACGAATAAGTTTTAAAGTTTTATTATAAAGCCAAAGATAACTGGAGATACAAACATCTCAATATAAGGTTCAAAAGATACACTGACATCAATACAACATGAATTCTCTAAATGCTCTTAGGTGACATAAGAATATCACCAAGACTAATTCAAAGATCAGCAAGTTTGCAAGAATAGACACAAGTTGTAACTTGAGCGTCATTTACAAAAAGGAAGAAAAATCCAGATTAGACTGTCCCTACACTAGACTAAGTGACATCCCTACTTAGCAGGATCTTAACCTAAAAAGGTGTCAGCCGTGGTGACTTCCAAAGAAGATCACTCACTTTCCCTTAGTCTTTGTTGTAAATCTGTGCATCGCAGTTATGCCCTCTCTGCCTACCCATCCGCTCTCTAAGGTTCCTCAGGCCATCTGCTCTAACTCCACCCAAGGGTGCTGTCCCTAATACAAAATCACAATTACAGTTGCAACGCCCCTCAGAGACGCCCCTCACGTACACCCCTCACGTGGTGTCGGTTCTGGCTTTTTCCATACTGATACTCCTCTGGGCTTCTTGTTAGCGTTGACCTTGCTTCTCAGGCTCTTCTCCAGGAAGACGGTATCCCCCAGGAAATTCCTGAACCCTCCTCCAGGCCTGTGCCTGGTTCCCCGAACAGAGCTCTATTCATCACTCTCTTGATTGGAACCCCCTCGCACCTGCAAACAGACACCCATGAAGTGGGCCCCAAATTCCGGCCTCCAGCTTATCTCACAAGTCGTAAACCTTCGAGCATGGTCCACAATTTATGCTGAACACGACCTGATTTTAACTAGCACATGCAGGTCAAAAGAAACGACCTTATCTCTCCAGGCCTACTAGATTTACATGAAACAGGCATGTGCACTCTATGAACCTTTATTTCTCAGCCTAAACAGTATCCTAACTTATTACACACACTGGTTATAGGAAACACTTCTATAAAACATATATTTTCAGTCTATGATCAATAATACTTTGAATTATAACAACAGTAATCCATCTCATGTGAAATTGTAAAGGCACGTTTTCTTTCTCAGTGAACTGCCATGAGGCCTACACATTTCTACGTTTGGCAGCATTACATTCTCCTCTGCAACAGTCACATAACATGGAATTTAATATCATTCTAACATCTCTAAACATTACTACATTAGCTTTTCACACTGATATATGCACTCTGTATTAATTAAACACTCTTACATGTTCCTTTAACTAGACTTGTGCAACGTGCTTGTAAATATGGTGCACTTCTACATTTTACTTGATTTGCGCTCTCTCACGAAATATTGCTCTAATCATCAAGCGCATGACACGTATCCGCGCCCTTAACTCAGCAGTTTGCCTGTTCGCTGCATCCGAATGTCTGTGTCACCTACTTGTGCTTATCCTGATTTGGGGTATTTCTCCAGAGCGGTCCTTGCTTTCTCAAATATGCTGGAAAACGCACAATTTGCTCACTCTTTCTTCAAGGTTTTCTAGGGGGGAGAACCCCCCAGAGCCTGGCGTATGGCGGCCGGGCACTCATCCGGATTAGAACGTTTACGTCGCACCACTTTTAAATGTCACCAGCCACCACTACTCCTGTATCCATTGCTTAGCAACACATGACCATATCTAGCACAGAGGTGAATGAGTCTTTTCACCAGTGAATTGCCCACCTTCTTGGGGGCCTTGACAAAGTTTTTATAGCACTGAGTATCTCAGTTGCACCTGCTTATAGTTCCTGCCAATTTTTTTTATTTTTTTGGGGAGGGGGTGGGAATTAAGGAAGAATGAGACAGTGAGGACTTTTCCCTTGGGTTATTGGGCAGTGGGCCATTACTGGGCACATTAAAGATCAGGCCAGTGTAGTATTTCTGTCTCACAGTTAGCTATGGGCATTTAGGTGTGCTAGTCCACCTGCCTAAAGATTGTCCCTCATTGAATGACAGGTATGGCAAAGTGAAACATCAATGCACTGCAAAGGAGGCATATGTGTGCTCCTAATAGTGTTTATTTACTCTTGTTAATGTTACACCAATAGTAACTTTGCACCCAGGCGTGATTACGCTCCTAAAAGGGATTGTGCTCTTAAATGTTTTCCCACACTCTTGATGATGTTTCGCCAAGGGAGATTTGATATCTTCACATGATTTGCATTTAAATGAAAGTTTATGCCTAAATGTGATAACTGATACAACAGTATTGCTTTCTTTGCCCCAAGGCTGATATTTTTCCTAAAGTGATTTAAAGACCTAAGTGTGATTTGTGTACCTAAATGTTTTCCACAACTCATTTCTTCTGTCGTTACATCATAGGTGATTTTACACTTCGATGAACCATCAATCAAATGTGAGGTCATACCGATGCACTTATTTTACATGAAATGTGACATTATCTCCCTGTACTCTGATTTTACAGCTCAGGGTGGCAAACTCCACTGATTTTATACCTAAATGTATTTTGCTGATACGTGGAATTTGAGCTCCTAAAAGATTTTCACATTCATGCTACTAATTGCACCTACGGTGATTATGCTGTTCCAGGGCTGTCAACCAAATGTGAGGTAATACTGATGCAAGCTGTTTGCACCTAATGTGACAGCTCACCTCTGCATTTCCTCTGTTTACTAAATGTCATCACATGGCTGCATATTGCAGCTTTAAACCTGCACATTTTTTAGAAGGTCTGTTGATGGCCACCATACTAAAACAAAGTGAACTATAGATTAACTATAGATTAAATGAGACACCAGTGTTAAGCTAAATAGAGATCATATTGCCCAGTCTAGCCATAATTACCCACAAATAACAAAAACAACTAGACCTGACAGCAAATTTGAAACTTATCCATTTACTCCAATGTGTAATGGTTGGTGGTCTAGTTTCTCTGCACCCACGCACCCCGACATCCGCAGGCCAGGCGTGGCCTGCAGGGAGTTAATAAAAGGACGGCCGCTCGTGGCACGTCACTTTCGAGGCAGTAACTATTGGTGGCTTCATGTGTTTATGCTGCGCGTTTACCTCCCCCCGCGCTAGGCCACCTGCCCTCTGGGACTGTACACCATACGGAGTCCCCAACACGACATTGCCGACGAGCGGAGGGGGCCCAACCCTCGCTCGCACCTCACGCTGCCCCGGTGTGCACCCACCCCTGATGCGCGGTAGCGCTGCAGGGCGCCTCTTCGGATCGAAGCCGCCGAGTGCGTGCGGTGATCCTGTACGCCACCCCGTCATCTGCAGCAGCCGCGCGTGCGGCGGAAAACACCCTGTGTCCTTGCGTGTCCACTGCGCGACACGCCGACGAACCCAGGTGTGGCGTTATTCAACCTCTGTGCCCCATCCTGCAGGAGGTCTCCGCCGGGGACAAGGCGCCCATGCTGACTGATCACTCGCTCTCTGCTGGCAGACGCTGCTGCGAGAGGCCCCATCCGTCCCCTAAGCCCTGCAGCAAGTGAACACGCCTACGCTGGGGTTGTCCCAACAAGCACTGGCACATCCAAGTTTGGTGTCTGCATGCAGTAAGTGAGAACACCTGCGCTGGGGTTGCACCAGTATAGCATTGGCACATCCAATTGTGGTGTCTGTGGCCAGTAGCAACTCTGGACTCAGAATGGTGACAATCATTGACAAATTCAAGGGAGAGATGAGGAGAGATGACACATGGGTGCATGTATCGTTTTTCATCACCCAACAAGGAGAGTGTGGACTCACTGTGTACTGGAGTGCCCTGAGAGCAGGAAGAGACCGCGTCATAACGCTGCGTGGGGTAAACGACGCCGTCCTCCTGTCCGTGAACTAGGCAGGATATCTTGGAATACCCCTGCCAGCCGTCATGGGAGATGAAGACAACGCCGCTGCGCCGGCCCGCGTCCCATTTCAACACGCAGCGTCAGGAGTGTTACCTCCTTTTATTGAACTGGAAGACCCAGCGACAGCCTCCCCCCGATGGAAGACATGGATTGAACGCCTAGACAACTATTGTGTCGCGGCCCGAGAGACGGACAAGGCAGTGAAGAGATCTTTACTGCTTCACTATGCAGGGGACGAGATCTTCAAACTATTCAAGCACTTGCCCAACACAGGTGCAGCGGATGACTATGACGCAGCCGTGACAGCGCTCAACGGCCATTTTGACCCGCAACTGAACCTGGATTTCGAGGTTTTCAAACTAGGACAATCCCGCCAGAGAGAGGGGGGAATCGATGGACATGTTCTACGCACGCCTCCGAGAACTAGCCAGCACATGCACGGATGAGGACCAGCCAAAAGAAATCAGGAGGCAACTAATCCAAGTGTGCCGCGACAAGACATTACGTGGCCTCATATTGCGAAAACCAAGGATTACACTGGATGACATTTTGATATTAGCCAGATCACACGACCTGTCCGCGGCCATAGCGACAGTAATGGACCAAGCACTAACCAAGCCCCAAAGGAAGTTAGACTCTATCAAGACAGAACGGGCGGATGCGGTGAGGACCAAACCGAGAGGAGACTCGCTCAGAGGGCCACGAAGAGACGCGTCCAGATCGAAATGCAGATACTGCGGGTATGAGCCACATGCTACAAAGGACTGTCCCACCCAAGGAAAGACCTGTATCAACTGCGGTATACCAAATTACTTTGCATCTGTCTGCAGACGATGCAACAAAACCCGAGACCTCAGAGGGCAAAAACCCCCAACGCAAGCGGTGCGACAACTATCTGTGGCAGACGCTACGCCGCCGACTACGCCCAGAAGAAGCCAGTGAAGCACCTACAGACCGTGGAAGACTCGTCAGACGATGAGGATGAGGAGGTATACATAGTCTCTTTCGCAAAGGAACTCAAGCACACCGCAGGCCCCAACCCACCTGCATTGTCCAAGTCGCAGGAACCGAAGTGAAAGCTACAACAATACAGGAGCCTGCGCCCTCGCCCTCCGGTGGTGCCACCCAAAACCAAGATATATGCATATGGAGCGGACACCCCCCTGCCACTAAAAGGGAAAATCTCAGTACCCATCAAGGCTGATGACCTCGAGATAATGGCCACAATCCACATCATCGAAGGGAGGCAGATACCCCCCTGAGCAGCCACACTGCCGAGGACCTGAAGCTAATCGCTTTTGCCAGGTGGATCAGGACGTACCAGGTAGAAGAGCTCCTTGGGCAATTCACCGAACTGTTCAAAGGCCTCGGGTGCATCAAGTGTGAACCCATCAAGCTACACATCGACAAGTCAGTTGCCCCTGTCACCCTGCTGCATAGGAGGATCCCTTTTCACTTGCGACCACTTGTAGAGAAGGAGTTGGAGGCCCTAGAAGAGCAAGAAGGTTTCCGGACCAACACCGTGGGTATCTCCGATGGTCATTGCGGAAAAGCCTAAGCAGCAAGGAGCCATCCGCCTATGCATTGATTTGCGGCTGCCCAACAAGGCAATTGAAAGGGAACGCCACATAACACCCACAATGGATGACATCATCGCAGATGTCAATGGATCCAAATAATTTTCAAAAATCAATCTTAACGCGGGGTACCATCAACTGCCCCTGTCCGAGGAAAGTCGGTTTATCACCACTCTCAGTACTCACCTAGTACTCAGGAGATATAAAAGACAGAATTTTGGAACATCCTCGGTGGCCGAAGTATTCCAAAACACGATACAGGAATTACTGTCCGGGCTACCAGGAGTGCTGAACGTGAGTGACGACATCCTCATCCACTCCACGACAGCCGCCGACCATCACATGCACCTCCGGGACACCCTGAAGTGCCTCAGTGCACATGAAGCCACCTTACACAAGGACAAGTGCCAGTTCTTCCAACCTTCCCTCGAGTTCTTTGGCTATGTATTCAATTAAGAGGGCATACAGGTAGACCTCAGGAAGTCGCAAGCCATCAAGGACACCCCTGCTTTAACGACCCCAACGGAAGTAAGGAGTTTCTTGGGGATAGCCACCTACTGTGGGCGGTTCATACCAGGCCTAGCCACCCGAAGTGAACCCCTACGAGCCCTCACGAAGGTAGACGTGCCTTGGCACTGGGGCCCAAAGGAAGACGAAGCATTCCAGGGGATAAAGGATGCCCTCCTGGGTGAAGCCACGCTGCTATATTTCGACCTGGCGAAGCGGACGGAAGTACTGGTGGACGCAAGTCCTGTAGGACTCAGCGCAGTGTTGGCTCAAGAGCGCGAACCAGGCCAGTGGGCCGCCCTGGTATTTGCCAGCAAGTCCCTCACCCCGACAGAAGCAAGGTATGCCCAGATAGAGCGAGAGGCGCTCGCCATCAAGTGGGCCTTCAACCACTTTCATCTATACCTTCGGGGGCACCCCTTCACCATGGTCACCGACCATCAACCGTTAGTTCCCCTTTTAAAGGGACAACGCCACATCCACCCCCACGCATCGAACGCTGGTCGGTCCAGGTGCAACCGTATGAGATGGAGGTAGTCTACCGCCCGGGATCTAAGAACCCCACAATTTCCTTTCAAGACACCCCACTCCGGCAGAGAGACACGAGGAGGACGAAGACAGCGAAGAGTTTGCCCACTGGATAGCTCTCACTTCATGCCCCCAGAGCATGTCCCTGGATGAGGTGAAGGAAGCAGCCGCCACTGATGCGGTATACCAAAAGACGCTGGGAGCTGTACAGGAGGACTCTTGGACCAACTATCTTCGCCAGGCCAACTTATGGACCTTGGAGGACCGGAAACACCTCACAAAAATGTGGCAAGTCCATCATGAATTGAGTGCCACTGGAGATGGCATCCTGCTAAGGGGACCCCGGCTAGTCATCCCTCAAAGTCTCAAGCAACGGGCAGTCAAACTAGCTCATGGGGAACACCAAGGAACTACCAAGATGAAGTTGCGAATGAGGGAACAGGTCTGGTTCCTGGAGCTCGAAGACATGGTGGAGGAGTGTGTCAGAAGATGCTCCTCGTGCCAGATGAGGAGTGGTCCAGAGAAGCCCCTCCCTATCATCACCGAAGAAGCCTGTATCATCCCATGGTCAAAAGTAAGCGTGGATTTCAGGAGCTTCCCAGGGGGAAAACACACACTCGTCATCATAGATGCCTACTCAAAATATCCCGTGGTTGAATCCATCGTGTCAACGGCCTTCCACCATGTCGGACCAGTCCTGGAAAAGGTCTTCGCCATGTTCGGTTTCCCTCAAGAAGTATGCAGTGACAACGGTCCCCCGTTCCAAGGAGTTGAGTTTGCCACTTGCCTCCAACAACGAGGAATATCACATCGCCGCATCACTCCCCAGTGGCCCCAAGCCAACGGGGATCTAGAATGCTTCATGCGAACCCTAAACAAAGTGTTCCGCATAGCTGTCGTAGAACAGGGAGATCCGGAGCAGAGGCTCCACGAGTTCCTAAGAGAGTATCGACGCACTCCGCACTGCACGACCAGCGGAGCCCATGGGCCCTGATGCTCCACGGCCCCAGCCGAGACCTGCTCCCTACCTGACCAGGGTGGTCGCCACCTCCTCTGGATCTGGAGGAAGTACAAGAGAGAAGAACACGACAAAACCAGGGAGCGAGTATCCGACGCCGAGCCACTCCAAGAAGACTCAGCCATGGAGTGACGGTCATCCTACGAAGCCGGCGCTCAGGGGGGAAATTCCAAACATGCTACGAGCCTGGCACCTGGACTGTCACCGTGAACCGTGGCATGATGGTAACTGCACGCAAGGGAGCAGAAGAAGTATCTAGGAACATCTCGTGGTTCAAAGAGGTCCCGCAAGACCAACGCAGGGAGACCTTGAGCAACTACTCAAGCCCCAGGGCTATGACAATGGAAGAAGAAGGGAGAGGAGAACCAACGAGCAGCCAAGCCGGTGAGACCCCAGAAGTGTCCTGCTCTCCTCCACAAGAAGAGAGTTCAGAGAGCCCCGGCAGGAACAGCACATGAGGACGCACCGGCACACAACGATACAGCCCGAGGCCAAACCCCCAACCGAGTCAGCGGCTTAGAGACTACATGTGTTGAAGAAGCCCATGACTCGCCGACAAGTGTCCAAGCAAGTATTATGCGCCTCTTGGCAGGACTGAGAGACATTCCTGAACTGTTAGTGTTTGTTAAAGAACTGTTGAATAAAAGAACCAAGTTGGATGGGGATGTAATAGTTGGTGGTCTAGTTTCTCTGCACCCACGCACCCCGACATCCGCAGGCCAGGCGTGGCCTGCGGGGAGTTAATGAAAGAAGGACGGCCGCTCGTGGCACGTCACTTCCGAGGCAGTAACTAGTGGTGGCTTCATGTGTTTATGCTGCGCGATTACCTCCCCCCGCGCTAGGCCACCTGCCCTCTGGGACTGTACACCGTACGGAGTCCCCAACACGACACAATGCAACAGTGGACAATGTGAATCTCCAATAAAGATATCAATCCCCCCACATCCAGGACCTTCAAAAGAGGTGTGATCACTCACCTCATACTTTATTACAGTCACTTTCTACTGACCAGACTGTTGGAACAGAATGTGTAGGTGGGCACTAGGACCCTGCACAGGGCAGATGTGGATGTGACTGGATACCGGACACCACTTCTGGCCAGGGAGTGGGGACATTATACACTGATATCTACACACACAAGGTTGAATAAGGAACTCTGTGTGCACTTGCCGCCTCCGCGTGTTGTCCTTTGGGGCCGCGGCGCAGGAGATGCGACACAGACCGGGTCTCTTATCCATTCCCAGAAATGAACTGCATGACCTTGGACTGAAGCTGTGTCACACCTGCAAACAACACTGTCTCTTGCTCTCTCCCACATGCGCTCTCCTCCCAGGTACTGCCGTCCTAAACCCACCTCTAGGGCTGGACTGTGAACGCAAACCAGCCCTGGCAATTACGTCGGACAGGTGTGTGTGGGGGGGGGGGTTGGGAGGAAACTGCTGCTGCACTTTTTATTACAGGGAGACAATATTGCAGCACTGCAGCAAAACCAGCCCTCAGGAACAAAAAACGGCCCCCACTGGTCCAAAACAGGCCTCGCCTTACCAGCCCACTGGGAAAACGCCCAGTGCCCTCTATGGCAGTCCGGCTCTGCTCACCTCACTCGATACACCAATTCCTGAAGAGCCGTAGATACAAACCCAGTGCTTTGGAGCATTCCTGCAAGCACATAGCTATTACTCTATATCCTACAACAAATCCTATTACCACAATCGCCAGGGCTCAATTTCTTATACAAAAAGAACAATCTGCCCGAGCGACCTTAGAAGGATTGCCTCCTGTCGTGTGAGTGACCTAGCGCCGACACATCACATCGAAGCTGCCCGCTTGAGCTTGAGTCTGTCACCGCTAATGCAGTTTTCATATCTTCCTTCATCGAAGAATGCAACCTTGATGGCACTGCACTCATAGAAACCTGGCTGTGCTCATCCTCCAAACTAGCACTTACCTTCAGAATGCAACATATAGCAAAGAAAAGAAAACACTTGAGCAGGGGACTGCAATCGTCTACAAGAAGCCCTTTAATGAACAATGATTGTCACAATAAATACCTCTTGATCCCAGTGCCTCACTGGTGACAGTACAAATACAACAGCAAAACCACTGAGAAGGAACATGTTGTACTGCCCACCTGGCATCAAAAAGAGCTCATTCATGCTCTCTTTCATTACAACAGTGATAAGCTCATCTGATTTTATGATCAGATTTTCCTAGGACACTGCAGGTACCAATGGGTTAAAAGCAAGGACACCCACACATCTTTGTGCAAACATGGACCTGATTTTCATAAAGATGCACCCCATACATTCTCAAACTGACTAGGGAGAGGATGTGATCCGTCAGCTAGACTGCCGACTTTGGTGCTGGAAACCAAGGTTTGGGGGTCGCGCCCACATCCTGGGATTCTGGGCAAATCACTTAATCTCCCGCGCCTGAATGTGTCCTTGTGTAATGTAACCGGTGCTCATGTAAAATGCTCCAATACCTTCGGGTCGAGTTTGTGCTATATATATCTGCATTTAAAAAAAAAAAAAATAGGTCAGATCAAAACTTAGTTCCCCTCCAAATCCTGGCTTTAATGCATCCTCTGCCTAGAAATGGTCAGTTCTACAGACCCCTGAGTCATTGACAGCAAGAAGTGGCAGTACTAATAGATTAAGGGCCTGATGTACAAAGCTATTTAGCAGTCACAAATGGAGAATCATGCCGTTTGCGACTGCTAAAACGTCACCAGGCCTGTACTAACCTTATTTTGTGAGTCGGTAACCTATTACCATCTCGCAAAATAGGGTTTGCGAGTCGCATTTAGTAAGGGGTGTGCCAAGGGTGTCCCGTCTCATAACAAGTCGCAGGGGCATGTATGAATGTTATACGACCTGATTGCAGTCGCAAAACATTCATACATTACCGCCTCCGTAAAAGAGGTGGTAACACATTCGCAAACGTGAAGGGGTCCCCGAGGGACTCCTTCCCCTTTGTGAATGTGGGCACCAACATTTTGTAAGAGCAGACCGCTGCCTACTCTTACAAAATGAAAAGGAAACTTTTTCTTTTTCTGTTTTAACTGCATTCTGTTTTCCTTTAAGAAAAACGGACTGCATTTAAAACAAAGGAAACTTGCTTTTTTTTAAAAGCCATCACAGACATGTGATCTCCTGACCCCAGCAGGCTACCATCCCTGTGATTATAGGCCATTCCCAATGGGCCGCAAATTGCGACCTGCCCCTAGAATATTGATGAGGCAGGTCCATTTGCGACCCATTGGGAATCACAAACAGTGGTTGAGACACTGTTGTACAAAGCTGTTTGCGATTTCCTATTGTGAATCGCAAAAATTCACAATTAGGAAATTGCAAACTTCCTTTTTTGTACATCTGCCCTAAGTTTTAAGCATTATTACATGCAACCGTAGGAATGTACCAATGCGCAGACTGTTTTTGGCACTTCTCCACGTATCCGTTTTTAGGTCGAGCAGACCTACCCTCAATGCGTGAGCATTGAAGGTGTCTGCTTCAGACCTATTGTGGCCCGTTATTGAGAATGCTGGGAATGAGGACACCAATCTGTTACGAGCTCGCAGTTTTCACCGCGGGAGCGCGCGTCTGACCCGCGCTTGCGCAGATCAACTCACAGCCCCTGCTCGCACACAGCCAGCCCCCACCCCTCTGCATGCACGCATACACAGGCGCGCGTGCGCGCACACACACACACACACACGCACACGCTGCCCCCCCCTCCCTTCCCTCCCCCCTGCATACACACAGACACGCAAGCACGGAGCACCACTCACCCGGACTTCTACTCGTCCCGCTCCGGGGCTGCTCACTCCGACGTAATACGGGCACAGGGACACCGGCACTCCGCTCCTTGGCTTCCCGGGCGGACACCGGCTGCACGCAGGGCTCTCCTCTCTGCACCGGAGCCATGCGCCAGCCACTGCAGCCTGCCTCCTGGGAAGCTCCGGTCGCGTGTCCGGCCCCGCCCCCGTCCCAACAAAGGTTGCCTGGCTTCCTGTTGAAGCCGGGCTGCAGTGGTGAGTTTGCTTTCTCCCAGAGACTGCAAGTAGGTAAAAAACGCAAAAACAGGTTCATTTACGTGTTTTCAATACACTTAAACCGCTGCGTTGACTTGAGCACATAATTCCGCAATTCTGACATAATTTGATCGAGTTCTCTGATGCGGTGTGCAAATACTGAACAATAAACTTCACGTCAGAAAAGTGTTTATTAAATGCTATTGCGCTAACTCCCGAAGCGGGCTTAAATCCTTTGTTGCACTGCCTAACTATAGTACACATTCTATTGTTGGCATGGAGAATGGCAGACTGAATAATGTCATGGTTAGAAACGCCCTTATTAGTGTTTAATTTGTGAACAAATTAAGTGCAGTGAATCATGCTTTTCTGGTTTCGGTGTGAAAGTGCTATTTCGGTTTCATTTCTGTTCTCCTAATGAATGCGTTGTTAACATCTAGAACATATAACTTTATGTGAGAAAAACGCTACCCCATCCCCCGATGAGGTCTGAAAATGCTTTGTTGCACTTCATAAGTACAGTAAACATGCTCCTAGTGCACTGGGTAAGTACAGTAAACATGCTCCTTCCTATTGGTCTTAAGAATTCGGTTTTGAACTTTCCATTTTGGGTGCTTGCTTATTTTATATGCTAAATGCTTCAGTGCTAACCCTCGTGAATGCTTTTTCCAAACTTCACGTGTGAAAAGCGATTAGCCCCGATGCAGTCTGAAAATGGGAGCTTGCTTTTTTTTCAAATGCTTCTGCGTTAATTCTCGATCCCTGGCCTTAATGCGTAGTGAAAATGCTTTTTAAAAAAAAAAAAAACAATTAGATTTGGTTCCAGTGCTCCCGATGCAGTGTGCAAATACTGCACAATAAACTTCACCTCAGAAAAGCGGTTTGTAAATGCTACTGCGCTAACTCCCTATGCGGTCTTAAAATCCTTTGTTGCACTGCCTAACTATAGTAAACATTCTACTATTGGCATGGAGAAGGGCAAACTGAATAATGTCATGGTTAGAAACGCCCTATTAGTGTTTAATTTGTAAACAAATTAAATGCAGCAAATCATATTATTTTGCAGTTTTAAGGTGCAATTTTATTTCCATCTTCTAACAAACAGCATGAAATCTGTGTAAACAAGAAGCGGGCGTGGCTTTGAAAAGAAAATGCTAACATCCTATCTTGGAACCCACATTGCTGTGTCTTATTTTGCTTATATTTCCCCATCTACATTTGTACGTGCGCACAAAGCACACTTAATCACCAATTGCAGTTTTTAAACATTTTGGCACGTTTTTATTTTAAAATTACAAACGGGACCCCAGCTCTCCCCTCCCCTCTTCCCTCTCCTAACTCTCCCCTCTCGCCTCACTATCCCCTCCCCCCTCTATCTTCACTCCCCCTCTCCCCTCCTCTCTCCACTCCCTCTATACTCACTCTCCCCTCTCTCCTCGCTCTTCCCTCCATCTCTCCTCTCCTCCATCTCCCCTCTTTTCACTCTCCCCTCCCCTCTCTCCAATCCCTCTCTCCCCTCCCTCTCTTTCACCTCTCTCCTCACTCTCCTCTCTACCCTCCATCTCCCCTCTCCTCACTCTACCCTCTCCTCACTCTCCCCTCTCCTCACTCAACCCTCTCCTCACTCTCCCCTCTACTCACTCTCCTCTCTCCCCTCCCTTATTCTCTCACCTCTCTCCCCTCCCTTATTCTCTCACCTCTCTTCTCCTACCTCTAACCTCTTACCTCTCTCCTCTCGTCCCTCTCCCCTCTCTCTCCTCAACCTCCCCTCTCACCACTCTCCCCTCTCACCACTCTCCTCTCACCACTATCACCACTCACCCCTCTCTCCTCCTCTCCCCCCCTCTCTCCCCTCTCTCCTCCTCTCTCCCATCTCTCCTCCTCTCTCCCCTCTCACCACTCTCCGCTCTGTCCCCTCCCCCTCCCACCACTCTCCCCTCTCACCACTCTCCTCTCACCACTATCCTCTCGCCTCCTCTCTCCCCTCCCTCTCCCCTCTCTTCTCCTCTCTACCTCTCCTCAATATCCCCTCTCCTCACTATCCCCCTCTCCTCACTATCCTCACTCGCCCCACTCTCTCCTCTCGCCCCACTCTCTCCTCTCTCACGACTCTCTCCTCTCTCACCACTCTCTCCTCTCTCACCACTCCCCCCTCTCACCACTCTCCCCTATCCTCACTCTCCCCTCTCCTCACTTTCCCCTCTCCTCACTCTTCCCACTCTCTCTCTCCCCTGTCCCCTCTCTCCTCTCTTATCTCTCCCCCTCTCCTCACTCTTCCCACTCTCCCTTCTCCCATCTCTCACCACTCTCCCTCCCTCTCTCACCTCCCTCTAATCTCAATTTCCCCTCTCCTCACTATCCTCACTCTCCCCACTTTCTCCTCTCACACCACTCTCCACTCCCTCTCTCACCACTCTCTCCTCACTCTCCCCTCTCACCACTCTCCCCTCTCACCACTCTCCCCTCTCACCACTCTCCCCTCTCACCACTCTCCCCTCTCACCACTCTCCCCTCCCTCTACTCTCCCCTCCCTCCACTCTCCCCTCCCTCCACTCTCCCCTCCCTCTCACCTCCCTCTCTCCCTTCTCCCTCTCACCTCCCTCTCTCCCCTCTCCTCACTCTCCTCTCCTCACTCTCCTTTCCTTACTCTCCTCTCTCCTCCCTTTCCCCTCTCTTCTCTACCTCTCCCCTCTCATCACTATCCTCACTCCCCCACTCTCTCCTCTCTCAACACTCTATCCTCTCTCATCACTCTCCCCGTCACCAATCTCCCCTTTCACCACTCTCCTCACTCTTCTCCTCTCTACCTCCCCCCTCTCTCCTCACTCTCCCCTCTCCTCTCACCTCTCTCCTCTCTCTCCTCTACCCTCCCTATCTCCCCTCTCCCGCTCTCCCCTCCCCTCTCTCCTTACTCTCCCCTCTCTCCTCACTCTCCTCTCCCCCTCTCTCCTCACTCACCTTCTCTCCACTCCCTCTCTCCTCACTCTTCCCTCTCCCCTTTTCACTCTCCCCTCTCCTCACTCTCCAAACCCTCTCACCCCTCCCTCTCTTCCCCCCTCTCTCCTCCATCTTCCCTCTCCCCATTCTATCTATCTATCGCCCTCACTTGATCTTTCTATCGCCCTCACTCACTCTATCTATCTATCTATCATCACTCTACCGCCCTCACTCTATCTATCTACCGCCCTCACTCTATCTATCTACCGCCCTCACTCTATCTACCGCCCTCACTCTATCTATCTACCGCCCTCACTCTATCTATGGCCCTCACTCTATCGCCCTCAATCTATCTATTGCATCACCACAGTATCACTCAGCACCACCACAGCATCACTCAGGGGCACCACAGCAACACTTGTCGCCACCACAACATCACTCAGCATCATCACAGCATCAATCTGTGCAACCATTCAACAACAACTGGTTCAAATATGTTCTCTCAATGTTTCAAGCTTTATTACAAATGTCACAAAAAGATGTTAATATTTCACTTCTGTTCTTGGATTTTCGTCACAATAAAATACACTGAACATAATCTTCATAAGTTATTTACAAAAGTTTAAGCTATTGCCATTATAAATTACAATAAACTTTTATTTAAGTATTAATTAATAAAAAAATTAAAAGCCATTGTTATTTGTAATATCAATACATATAAGTCACGTAAATACAACACATATTGCATTACAAATGCTATAGGTGTCACATTTGCAAAAATTATAACTATTGGCATTGTAAATGACAAAGCTATTAATTTCGCTACTTTTGAAACCAACACATGAATAAAACATGTGCCATTTTCAATACCAATAGCTCAAACTTTCCTAATGCGAGACCTATTGCATTGCAAATGCTTGTTTTTCTATGCCTCCAGCGCCTATCCGTTTCATACGATTGTAGTACTGGTGCAAACCCGCTACAAGAACAAGGAATAAAAAACTAAAGATAAAAGGGTTGCATACAGACAAAAAGACAAAACGGAACTAGTCTGAATGTGTTTGTGCATGCCGGTGTTTGTGACAGTATATAAAAGCCAGACTTGTTGGTTTTTCCAATGCTGCTTGATTTTATATGCATGTCCCATCTACTCTTATGGACTGCATAAAGTTCTACAGCCTTGTCTGTGTTATTATGTGTATTCAGGATGTCTTCATGTCTCTATTGCCGTCTCGATGCTTCCAGCATATACTGTAGTATGTACATGCTCTGCAGCAAAGTTTATTTCCTAGTGAGTTCCCAAAAAAAACACCAGGAACCGTGTAACAAAAAGTACTGCAGGGGCAATGGGCATGTAGTCCCAATTTGTGGACCCCGAAGGGCATTTTGGCATACAAGAAGTGTCTGCAGATGCTTGTGCTGACCCTTTTGTAATACTGATAGTGCTGGTGTACACGTAGTGTCACTATTAATTTGAGAGGATGTTCCATCATTTGCATGGGGGCATGGCTCCATGCATAGGAGGGAATCACTTTGACTCAGCACCCGTGGCGTATTACTGACGCGGCTGAAGAGGCAAACAGGCCATCTGGAGGCATTCTGACAGTGCACCACAGAAAGGTGGCACACTGTCAGTGCACCCATGAGGAAAGCCCTCTCGAGGGGTAAAAGGGAGTTCTATAAAACCCCCAGGAGATCCCCCTGCAATCGGGTGCAGTCACTCACTGCAACCACCTGCAGGAGGATCTTGGACCCCTCTTGAAAGCGCAGGTGGGTTGTCGCCTGCATTGTGAAACATGGAGCATCTTTTAAAAAGATGCTCCCTATTTCACTTGAGGACAACACATTCTTCATAATTCAGTGTACTTTCCCTGTTTGCATCTGGCACACCTGTTTTACAGTGGAAAAGTGTGCCCTTTTAGTAATAGGGGACCAAAAATTGCCCTGTTCTAAAGTTAACAGCCTTTTTCTTTCTCCGGTAATGGAGTAAGATACTGAGTGCGTGGAAACTTGCCATTAACACAGCAGAGTAAACTGGGCCTGTGGGATTCAGTGGGGTAACAATTAACTTTGCACCAAGGATAGCACAAACTGTTTTTAAAAAGAAGGGTTTCATGGGACTAGTGGATGTTCTGTATTACAGGATCACAAGGGCTCATGTCTGGATGCTCAACAGATCTCAGTCACTAGAATGGAGAAACTCAAAGACGCAATAGAGAAAAACAAATTCAGACGCAATGGGATCCTGACCAAGCCATTGGCAGTGTCTGTCTATAGATGCTTGCTGCTGTTAGCTGACCTGATCCATTGCAACCCTGCTACTCCTGTGACCCAAAGCATGCCAGAGCCGTTCCTCAGCCACTCCCCTCTGCGCCTAAAGGTACAGTGTCTGGGAACCTAATCAGTGGCCAATAATAACTAGATGAGGTAGGGCACCTGAGGAGAGGAGCAGAGGATGTGCCGGGAGGGTGTGGCCCCACCCCCTGTACTTGGCCGTCATCCCAGATATGATGAGGAGTAGGATCATCCCAGGTAAGGCATATTTTCATGATGTTGTTGTAAGGCAACTCCACCCAAGGGTTCTGAGAAATCTTGTTTAGCACTTGGTTCCCACTCAGAGAAACAGTTACATAACAATGTAGTACAGAGGTGAAGGTCCCTTTTAAGGACAAATCCAACGTGCCATGTACCATACCCTATCAACATAATTCTATGCCCATTCTTGGCTACATTTAGAAATTTCACCCCATCACCGCCTGTGGAGACGGATCTGTGGTCCCTCTGTGCAGATCCTCAGTAATGGTGGAGGAGCATCATCCTACTGCTCAGACCCAGCAGATGATAAATAAAAGGATAAGAAAACAATGATATTATCATTTTATTTATAACTGTCTGACTGGGCAAAAGCGGAGGGAGTCTAGGCCGGGGCGGGGTCAGGCCATGGCAGGGAGGAGGAGCGGTGGGCATGCCAGTTTTTTCTGAAGTTTCACGATGGCCAAACTGACATAATCACTTGGATTTCTCCAACCTAGTTGTATTGCACAGCTGGGCGGAGAAAAGGCATAGGGTCCCTGTGCCTGAGTAAGCGTCAGACCAGCCTGCTCTGGCCAATCCTGGCGCATCTCTCATGCTAGGTATAGCATAAGAGCAGCATTGGGTGGGATGCCTGTGACCCACAGACTGCTGGGAGGAGAGAATCACTGAGGCAGCTGACAGTGGCAGCATCAGGTAAGTGTTTTATTTATTTTTATTCCCCTAACCCTGCCCTACACACCGCCTCACCACTTTAGATTGGTGGCAATTTTGTTAAATGGTGTAAATCCGTTCAGTAGTTGCTGAGAAAATCAAAAAATAAAAGGTTCATTATATATAGGCACGGAGGATCCGTGCACCCTCCCGACCATGAGCTTTATTTTAATTGGCTGTCAATACTCCAAACCAGGAAGTGTTGGCAGCCATCTTGTGTTTCGGTAACCGAGGCACAAGAAAACAGTGGAAAAAAGATGAAAAACAAGAAAAGGGGGCAGGGAAGAAACACCCTGACCCCCTAGGCCTGCTCAGTGGGTCCCACAAGGATGCCCAGGGCAAAAAGAAGTCCATTGTTATTATTTAGCCCCTGGGTGGGCCAAGTTCCAGGGGCATGCAAAATTGAAATTGCGGGGGCCCAGGCAAGACTCGCAGCCCCGGAGACGCCACCCCCCAGGGCTTTCATGAAATATTTGTAGGGGGCTCACGCCCCCCCCCCCCCGCAGCCCCGGGAACCGCCACCCCCGGGGCTTTGATTTTTTTTAGGTGTGGGGGGCCTCCAAGGCCCGCCCTAGCCCCGGGGACCGCCACCCCCCAGGGCATTTAAAAAAAAACATACACCTGTGTGGGGGGGCTCGAGCCCTCCCACAAGCCCCGGGGACCACCACCTTTGCAAACGTTGGGAGAGGGGCTGTGTGACCCCCTCCTGGAGCCCTAGATGGCCCTGGGGACTGCCACCCCCCAGGGCAGGCTCCTGCAGTGTCCCGGGGTGCCCACCCCTGGGACATTGCTGTTTGCTATGGCAGGGTGGGAGCCTGGCTTCTCCCGCCCTCCCATAGCAAACTTTGGTTTGGATTTTGGAAGAGAGAGCAGGAAACCTGCTCTCTCTTCCAAAATCCAAAACAGGATTGCTTTTCCGCACGGGGAGCTGAATGTCAGCAGCTCCTCATGTGGAAAAGCAATGAGCTGGGGAGCCGGCGGTACCGTGGGGGCATTGGGGCTCCCCCCATGGTCCCCTATGGAGAGGGTCAGCTCCGGGGGATGGGGTCCCTGGTGCTAGATGTGGCCCGGGAGGGGGCTACATGGGCCCTCCGCTCAAAAAATTATAAAAAATAAAGGCCAGCCCCGGGGGATGGGGTCCTGGGGCCAATAGAGGCCTCAGGAGGGGGCCATGCAGCCCCCCTCCATATAAAAAAAATGTATGTGGCATGCAGAGAGGTGGTCCAGGCCGCGCCCCTTTTTACACCTCTCTGAAATGCAGCTCTGGGGTGCTTACTGGAGGTACCTGGTGGGCTATTTAGACCCCAGGGGCCCTCAGGATTCAAGGGGACTTAATCCCCCAGCTTAAAATGTGCCAAGGGGGGGGGGTGGCACAGTGGTGAAGGGAGGGCCGGGCCTGAGGTAACATGTGTGCAAACACGATCTGTGGCGCTTTTTAAGTTGGGGAATTAATTCCCCTTCAATCCTGAGGGCCCCTGGGGGCCAACTAGAACACCAGGTACCTCCAAGAATCTCCAGATGCCTGCATTGCAGAGAGGTGGCCCAGGCCATGCCCCTTTTTGCACCTCTCTGCAACGCAGCTCTGTGGCACCTACTGGAGGTACCTGGTGGGCTAGTTGGACCCCAGGGACCCTCAGGATTAAAATGGACTTAATCCCCCAATTTAAAACGCTCCACGGGGCGCGTTTGCACAGTGGTAAAGGGAGGGGGCGGGCACGTTATAGTTAGAAATAAGCATTTAAAAAACCTTTGAAATTCATTGAAAAAATCATCAGTTTCAGGGGCGTTATAGTTAGTTGGACATTTTACTCATACAAAAGCATAGAAATTCCCCTGTTATAGTTAGTTCAGCAAACTATAACTCGCGCCCCCACAATGCACTGCTGATGATGTCTCATATTACATCACTCATGACATGGTCAGTGACATCACTGATGACATCCCTGATGACATCCCTGAAGACATCTCAAATGATATCACTGATGATATCATCCATGTGATAATTTCATGCATCTTCTCACACCCTAATATACCTTTTGATTACACCCACTCTAAATTACAGACTGCCATTCTCAAAACCATAGACACTCCTGCATTGCATAGAGGTGGCCCAGGCCATGCCCCTTTTTACACCTCTCTGCAACGCAGCTCTGTGGCGCTTACTGGAGGTACCTGGTGGTTTAGTTGGACCCCAGGGACCCTCAGGATTCAATTGGACATAATCACCCAACTTAAAACGTGCCACGGGGCGCGTTTGTACAGTGGTAAAGAGAGGGGGCGGACACGCTATAGTTAGAAATTAGCATTTAAAAAACCTTTGAAATTCACTGAAAAAAACATAGGTTTCAGGCATGTTATAGTTAGAAATTAGCAATCAAAAAAACCTTTGAAATTCACTGAAAAAACAATAGGTTTCAGGTACGTTATAGTTAGAAATTAGCATTTGAAAAACCTTAGAAATTCACTAAAAAAACCATCGGTTTCAGGGGCGTTATAGTTAGTTGGACATTTCACTCGTACAAAAGCATAGAAATTCCCCCGTTATAGTTAGTTCAGCAAACTATAACTCGCGCTCCCACAATGCACTGCTGATGAGGTCACATATTACATCACTCATGACATGGTCAGTGACATCACTGATGACATCCCTGATGCCATCTCAAATGACATCACTGATGACATCATCCATGTGATAATTTTATGCATCTTCTCACACCCTAATATACCTTTTGATTACACCCACTCTAAATTACAGACTGCCATTCTCAAAACCATAGACACTCCAACACCAATATCTCCATACCCACTCACTGATTCTTAGGTCTACACACACATCCACTCACTCACCCGTATAGTCACTCATACTTACGGTCACTCAGAACAGGACTATCATATGCACTCATACACCTATATAGTTGCTCACACATGGCAACTCATCCATAGAGGTACTCACACACCTATTCAGTCATGCAAATAATTAATCACACTCCCACTTACTCACCTATACAGTTATACACACACCAGATCACTTACTCTTACAAATACTAGCACATTGTTACGCTCTTTTACAATCACTGAAACAAGCACACACTCATCCATGCAGCCACTCTTCCAATCACACACTCTCACTTATAGCCATTTATAAATTCTAACACACAAATATACTGACTTTCATAAATGTAGTTACTCACACATGTACCACTGAGATATACATTCACTCACTAACACACCCATACACACACTCACCCACCCATATAGTCCATCACAGATGCACTCTTGAAATCATGCACCCAGTGAATCAACCACTCACACATCTATGCACAGAGTCACACACACCCCACCCACACAAACACTCAGGCACCCATGCAGATACTCAGACAACCAATCAATAACTCATATAGACACTCATGTAGCTATTCGCAAACCCATGCAGCCACTTACACACCCACAGACAGACGGATACAGATATTCACACAGTTTAGTCACTAACCAATGTATTCAGTAAGATTCGTTTAATCACTCACTTATAGAGTCAGTCATGCACCTACTACATCATCCATTCAGACACTTATACACCCACTCATTCTTCAATACGCCTTTCCCTATATAAATTAAACATATTTAAACTTTACAGAAACACACAGTCACTGGATGATGTCATCAGTGATGTCATTTGAGATGTCATCAGTGATGTCATTTGAGATTTCATCAGTGATGTCACTGACCATGTCATGAATTATGTAATATGTGATGTCATCAGCAGTGCATTGCGGGGGCTCGAGTTACAAAGCACATTCGTGTACTTTCAGCATACAGAGTTTTTATCATCGACCCAAAAAAATATCGACTACCAATATGTATTAGTAAGTGTAAATTTACTATTCTCAACTTCACATCTAGGTACATTCAGATGTGATATTTATATTAACTCTGCTATTCACCCTGTTTTGGTCTGTATGTTAGGTCATCTGCACATGCACATGTGGAAACACACACACACAATTCCCTCCTGAAGTCATCATAATCTAAAATTAGCATTGAAAGGCCTATCATCTATTTCAAAACTGAAATTTAATTGGAGCAACAAGCACCGAGTGCAAATCGTCACCACAATTATCATCCAAACGAATGCCAAATTCAAGTCCCATCCTGGCCACCTCAGAAAACCTTGAGGACGCTATAGGGAAAAGGAAATTCCATTACGTTGGGCTCCTGGTTAAGTAGGTGGCAGGAGCAGAAACCCGCCTTTGCTGGGGTCAGCTGGGGTGCTCCCTCTCATGCTGCACAGCGTGCCGTCACCGCCCCGTGTACCAATAGGGGTTGCACTCAGTGGGAACTGAACTAGTGTCCAATGGAAGCACATGGGGGAGGGACGCCATGGAGTAAAGGGAGGACAGGTCAGGCGTGGCCCCACCGTCTGTCCTCAGCTGACATCCTAAGGATGACGAGTCCTAGGAAACAACATACTTTGCTCCTGGCTGTGCTTTACTCCCTGTTTTGTAATCAAAACTCATAATATGGGATTTATTTCCTGATATTTCCTCATGGTGGACCTCCTACATGTTATGTGATAGCTGGCAAGGAAAACCATTGTCATAAGTGGTTAACTTTTATAAAACTACAGAGTGGAAAGTGGACTATGAGGTTAAAACTAGGTTTCATGGTGTTCACTTGAATGCCCTGCCCCCAGATTTTCCCCTGAATGCCCCACAATCAGCAATAATTACAAGGCTGTATATATGGGACCTTCAAACCATATCTGGACTGCCTGTGGAGTTGGTCTTCTGTTTTTGGTGCACTCAAACTATTTCACAGTGGTAAATGAAGCATCTTCCACCTGTGTCGTTTATTGGGGAGAAATGCTTCGCTTTGCTGCACCATGAGTGCTCTGAGGGTCTCTTTGCTGCCGCTGATCTTTTTTGTATTTTCACAGGCTCTCAAATTCAGACATTCTAAAAATAACACAAATTCCTCTCTTTGCATCCTGATGTGAAGGAAATTCTCATAGTAAGGCGATGTTATGCAATGGGTAGGTGTAAACGTAGTGACATGCCCGGCAACATTCAAGCATGAGTCCCTTATTTAAAAAGTGCAGTGTGGCCAGCAGAAGCTTACGATCCCTCTATTGGCTGACCAGACTGACAAGGCCAAAACCTCAAGTATCAGCGGGTTACCGTGATGAACTTCGAACACACGACAGGAAAAGTAATATTCGTACACAGTCGTCTTGTGGCCAACCATATGCTGGTCTATAGGCTGCTTCCCACAGAACTCAGGGTCAGCTGATTGCTTCTGTAGTTACTACGCCCCCTCATGTGCCCACAGCATTCCTACACTGTCTCTGTGTTCTGATAGGCCATGCAGCACCATTGAACTGAGCAGGTCACCAATAGCAGCAGAAGTTTGGATGGGAGCCTTCAGAACAGAGTCTGGAGGTGTGGCCTGACCCTGCCTCTGTCCTCTGGCTGACACCACGAAAGGAAGTGCCTAATGTAGGGTTGTAAGAAAGTGTCTCTGTATATACTGGACCAACGTAAGTACAGTGTGCACAGAGTCCACAGTCCCCAGAGGTTTGGCAGAGGCTAAAGTTAGATATCACCTTACTCTCTAAAATGGTAGCTTGGTTGAGCAGTAAGGCAGTATCAGAGGACAGTGTAAAGCATTTGTTGTACACACTCAGTCAGCAAATGGTCTCACACACTCAAGAACTGAACTCTAGGCCAATTTTTTTGCATCAAAAGATATCGTTGTTTTATTTTAGAACCAACAAGGTATCAAAATATACTTTCTAAGAATGAGTTACTTTAGTTACATACTTTTCAAATAGGCAATAGACTTTTTGATTACAATAGTTACAGTTTGTTGCAATAAGCAACACAATTTCAAACACAATGCAAAATTGAGCTCAATGGGAATTTCTAGTTAAATGCAATTAGTTACTATGTAGATTACTTTTCTAACCACAGGACTGGATCCTAGATTCAGTCCTGAGACATGTCCTGTAAACAGTTAAGTAAAAGTGTTCTGGTTACAGTCATGATTTTTAAGGAATATTATTGTATTTTGAAAGTTGACACCTAGAAACTTTTTCAGATAGAATCACCAATGTTATCCTATGGGAGGAAATTCACTTAGCAGGTAAGTAGTTTTATGATTACTTGTTCTTACTCAGTGTTGGATCCTGGATTCAGCACTGATGCATCTCCTGTGAACAGTTGAAAGAATGCGTTTAAGTCAAACAGGCGATTTTTAAGGAACATTTGTAGTTTCTGAAAATCGACAGAAACTTTTCTGGTGAAAACCAGACAATGGGTTCCTACTTCCTATGGAAGGAAATTCAAGTTACTGGTAAGTACAGTTAAAATTACTTTTCAGGGTCAGTGCTGGGCTAAAAAATGCACCACTGGGTTCTCGCCTGATAACAGGTGAGTCCACGGAATTCGTTGTTCAGATGATTTTAGATGAATATTTTAAAGTTTCAAAACTCCACACAGAAGAATTTTCAGGTGAAACCAGTCAATATTATCCTATGGAAGGAAATTGAGTTATCGGCTTTTAGGTAAGTACTCGACTGGCAGAATTACGATCCTGGGGATAGACTCAGGGATCTTCCAGGGTCAGGTAGGTACAGTTGGTACACCCTCAGCGGCACAGGTGCAGCCGGGTGCAGAGGTAGTTAGGCCCAATGTTATCCAATGAGAGGCAGGGGGCCTTCGGTTGGTGGCTGCTGGCAAGCAGGCCACGCGGCTGTGGGAGCTGGGCTCCTGGTCACTTGCTCAGATAGGGAAGTAGATTAGGACATAGGTTGCACTGCCAGGGGCACTCGGGTGGCTGGGTGCAGGGTGCTTTTGAGTCATCGGGCGCTCAAAGTGAACAAAGGCTGCAGGCTTGGGGACGGAGGATCATCAGGAGCGACCAACACTTCGAGGGGTAAGTTGGTATCTTGGAGGATAGGTAGGCACCCCAGACTTGGGCACAGGGGGCCGGAGGGTGCCGGGTGCAGGGGTTTCTGTTGAGGTCGGGAAATCTTACCCTCTGCTGGTCGCGGTTGGAGTGGTCCCTTGTTCTGAGGCTGCAGGCGTTGTCGGGGTCGTCAAGAAGGGTCCTTGGGCACTGGATTCCAGGTCAGAATCGCCGGGGGGACGTCCTCAGGGTCTTTGTTCACTCAGGCACAGTGTCCTGGATTCGCGGTTCCTGGCTGTCACCAGGGGTATTGCTGTTTGAGCAGAACCACTGGTGTTCTCGAGGTTGCTATCCGCAGGAGACGCCGGGATTTAGCAGGAGCAGGTTCAAGGAGCAACAGGCCTGTAGGGCTGGGACCAAGTCAGTTGGTGTTGTCCTCTTGTTAGCAGCTGCACGGCAAGTCTTCTTCTTGGTCTTCTTTCTTGTTTCAAAATCGGGATCTGAGGAAGGAAGGTTCAGGGTGCCTCTAAATACTAAATTTAGGGGTGTTACAGGTAGGGGAAGGGCAGGGACCAATAGGTCCCTGTCCTGGGGTGAGTACACTCCCTATCCTGCTGCTTTCCTGTGGCAGGGGGGCAGGAGCCCATCTCTGATTGGGTAGTGCACCCCAACCTCAAGATGGCCGGAGCCCGAGTTGTGCTTCACCTCGCCTCTCCCACCTGAGGGGTGGAGTTGGCACAGGCTGGCACAACCCCTTTCCTCACATATGGTTTGCTGCAAGTCTGTTGATGGCCACTATTCTAAAACAAAGTGTTACCTCAATTGCAGCAAGGCATGGCTCCATGCATATTAGGCAATCACTTTGACTCAGCACCCGCGGCGTATTGCTGATGTAGGCGCTGAGGCAAACAGGCTATCTGGAGGCATTGACAGTGTGCCACAGAAAGGTGGCGCACTGTCAGTGGACGCATGAGGGCAGCCCTCTCGAGGGGTAGAAGTGGGTTCCATAGACCCTGCGGACATACCCCTGCAGTCGGGGGCAGTCACTCACTGCAACCACCTGCAGCAGGATCTGGGAACCCTCTTGAAAGCACAGGCGGGTTGACGCCTGCATTGTGAAACATGGAGCATCTGTTAAACAGCTGTTCTGTATTTCACTTGAGGACAACACATTCTTCATAATAGAGTGTACTT
The DNA here is from genome assembly GCF_964263255.1 of Lissotriton vulgaris. Lineage (NCBI taxonomy): Eukaryota > Metazoa > Chordata > Amphibia > Caudata > Salamandridae > Lissotriton > Lissotriton vulgaris. The sequence goes on along the minus strand of NW_028244805.1, from coordinate 322,233 downwards.
TCCCTGTTTGCGTCTGGCACACCTGTTTAAAAGTGGAAAAGTGTGCCTCTTTAGTAATACGGGCCCAGAAATTGCCCTGTTCTAAAGTTAACAGCCTCTATGCTTTTCTTCCTCCGGGAATAGAATAAGATACTGAGTGCATGGAAACTTGCCATTAACACAGCAGAGTAAACTGGGCCTGTGGGATTCAGTGAAGTAACAATTACCTTTGCACCAATGATAGCACAAATTATTTTTAAAAAGAAGGGTTTCATGGGACTAGTAGATGCTCTGCATTACACAATCACAAGGGCTCAGTCACTAGAATGGAGAAACTCAAAGACGCAACAGGGAAAAACAAATTCAGACACAGTGGGCTCCTGGCCAAGCCAGTGACAGGTACCGTCTACAGATGCTTGCTGCAGTTAGCTGTCCTGATCCATTGCAACCCTGCTACTCCTGTAACCCGAAGCATGCCTGAGCCATTCCTTTGCCACTCCCCTCTGCGCCTATAGGTACAGTGTCTGGGAACCTAACAGGTGGCTAATAACAACAAGATGAGGAAGGGCACCTGAGGAGAGGAGCAGAGGCTGTTCGGGGAGGGTGTGGCCCCACCCCCTGTACTTGGCCGTCATCCCAGATCTGATGAGGAGTAGGATCATCGCAGGTAAAGCATATTTTCATTATGTTCCTTGTAAGGCAACTTCACCCAGGGGTTCCGTGAAATGTTGTTTAGCACGTGGCTCCTACTCAGAGAAACAGTTACATAACAATGTAGTACAGAGGTGATGGTGCCCTTTAAGGACAAATACAACGTGCCATGTACCATACCCTATAAACATAATTATATGCCCATACCTGGCCAATTTAGGAATTCACCACATTTCTCTTTTATGTATGGGGGTTCTCTAAATCATTTCAGGACTCACCTCTAGGGAGTATGTGGGTTCTATCAATGTATTTCCTAGCTGAACATAGAGACTATGTGCATACATGTCTGAACTATGCGTGGCTGATCAGCATTTCGTTTGCCAGTATAATGGAATTATCCTACCGCTTCTGCAGGGTCGGTGTATAGATGGATGAGAGGAGGCACGTTCCTCTCTTTATGGGGTGTTGTACACTGCTAGGCCTGATGGATCCTTTCAGCTTTGCAACTATCCTCTGTAGCAATTGTTCTCCTTTCTTTGATATTATGTTTTTAAAAGTACAATCATCGTGCCCTAAAAATATGCCCATCTCCTCTTTCTCAGGAAGTGATAAAAAAAGTTCACAGAGCATGGGAATTTGGCAATTAAGAACAGTACAGTTGACCCATGTGGACCAAAGCAACTGTTAACTGTGTGCACCAAATAAAATGCAAAGCAATTACAGATCCCCATTCAACCCCTACTAAAGACGAAACTGTGATTGAACCTGAGTGTGCTTGGGTGAATAGCTATCAAATCCAACTATCGAGCCAGGGCCAGCCACAGAGGAAGACCTTGAGAACAGAACAGACAAAAAAAATATTTATCCTAGTGGCCTTGTGTAAAAGGAGATGATATTATTTTGATGCTCTGGTGGCATCACCCACTTCGGCAATGTAGCTCCCATACTCCAGAATGTACCTACACCATTCCTCAACCTTAGGAGATAGTATATATTCCGAATCTGAAGGACCGGCTAATGGCAGCTGAATGTGGGCTACCACCAGAGGAGCCGATCCTGGCACGGGCAGGCTTTGTCCGGCCATCTGTCTTTGGCCAACATCCAGAGAGTGACAATGCCAAGAACAGGTCGTACAAAGTTAATGATTCCCCTTTCTGTTTGCTTCGTTCTACTGTCTCAGCAAAAATTCAGATTGTTGATCCTTTCCATATGTTCTCTGCCGGGTGGATTAGCCCTCCAGTTATGTGTAAACAAGCAGCATGTTCCAAGTTCAGCAAACTATTGTATAACACAGAATGTAGGGCCGCTGTGCCTTTGAGGGTTGAATTCATGCTATACAAGGCTTGCTGCCCCTTCATGAGCAGTTACCAACACCTGTAATTGTCACTGCGTTGGTATTCTCCAACCCTGGAACATACCACTATTATCAACATGGGCGCTGAATTGGGGCGCCACAACTCTCGGTGAAACCCCTGTCATCATTTTAGGTCACTGCAATAGTAGGGCTGATCATTTAGGAGCTAACACTGTCCACAGAAATTGTCACTACATTGGCAGGGCTCATCTCCTCAGAGATGCTACTGTCCCCATCAGTGGTCACTGCACTGGGGGGCTCAGGCCTGGGGGACGCTACAGCAGATACAGAGTATTTACAGGTGAATAGCACTTTAAGCATGTCGGTTACAACAGCAGTTTAAGCAAGCTGGTTACACTTTAAACAGACAGGTCATTGTGTATTTATGTTAAAGTTTTATCATGTAGGTTATAGTATATTCCACTGTACAGATGATTGACAGAGTAATAGGAAATGCATGAGTAATGATACAGATGCATTGGATAGGTCTAAACAGTCTACAATTGTAGTTGGAGGTAGTAAGTCTGATGAGGTAGAGCCTTGCAACATAGAAGGATATTTAATAACATAGGAAGGGATTTTCAAAAACATACGTAGTATGTCTCTTAGGCATAAGGCTTGTGATCGTATAGGCCGATCGATTACTGCACTAAGTATTTTTCTAGTAGTAGAGCTTTCAAGTTCTTCTCTAAGGACAGAGAGGAGGGGTTTGTGAGGATCTCTGGTGGCATCGAATTCCATATTCTGGGTGCACTACCAGTAAAGGACTGACAATAGAATTTTTTTTTTCAATCTTGGAGGTTCAAGGATCTGGGAGTTCGAGTTTCCATCAGGCAAGGTGAGTTTCTGTGCCAGCGTATAACGTATAACGACATACTTTGTGTTCTAAAAACACGTATCATTACTTTTTTGGGGTGGTGAACGGTTTAACATTAGGTGTTAGTGAAATTATGTATAGTTTTCTGTGAAATTTTATGAAATTCCAAATATCTTTAGCACAATTGTGCGAAATGGGACTTTCTGGTATCTTGAGATACTCTTTCAAGCAAAGGAGCACTTCACGGAAAAAAGTCGGGCCATCCCAGCAGGAGACTACTTTGTCAATTAGCAATTTCACGAGTTTGTCACTTGCAAATTACACCTCAAAATTGTGTAATGCGAAATTTGGAGAACTGATAGTAACTTGAAATTTGGGAATAGCGCAAATTTCACTAATGTGATTCAAATTTGATCCAGATATGTTTTACTATGTCTTCATATGGTGTTTACTTTTTTAAGATTATTGCCTGATCTGTCAAAGTAAAGTTAAACTGTTAAACGTAATAATAATTTGTCCCTCCTAACACATGTAACGCGTAACATGTTGATTTAAAGAAAAAAGCAACATTTTGTTTCTAGCTCAAACAGATCAAAGGTCATTGCAATTTAGGCTTGTAAATGCAACATTATGTCCGACTCTTTCTAAAGGGTTACTCTTCGCATGACAGCTGTTGACTTCTTGGGCGTTTGAAGAGTTGGTGCTCAGTTTGTATAAATAACTCCTGTTGGTGGGCTGAGGGAATGGTTTTGGTTGTACCAGAAAACAAAAACACGAAGCTCTTAAATTCCTTCTTTTTCTTGAAAATGTTTTATTTCAATGTTCACACAAATTACTCTTTACATGACAGAACCTGCTCACAAGGCAATAGTTATTTCACAAGGGCACACAGACAACAGATGAATCCCAGACATGTGGCATCTTTTTTAAAGGCCCAGGATCTTCCGTTCTGAAGGGTCCCCTAGTGACAAACTTTACTGTATTACAGGGCTGCTTCCTATTGCCTTTAGAGACTCTCTAAAGTGAACAATGGGTACATTTGAATCTGAAGACAGGTTTTAGAACATAACTCAGATGGTTCAAATAAATAAGACACAGCTTTTCTTACAAGGTGTACTCATAAAGCATGTTTGCACATGAGTGCACCAATGTATATTTTATGCAATGTAAGTAATTCTGGGAAGTAGAAAGTGTTAATGAAATACTGTTCATGTCTTCACTTATTACAAAACAATCACTATTTGTTGGTGAATGCAATTTGGAAAGCATTTGCTGAATATGTAATACATTCTCTCTCGAAAAACCAGTGCATTATTTTATAATGGGATCGCTTTGACATCAATTTGTCTCTGTCAGCCTGTCAAAATTGCTAGAAAATAATGCCACATAATGTGGTGCATAAACTGCCTTTATTTGCATAAGTTGTTGAATATTTTGCATCTCCATGCAGCAGCTTTTGTCTTTTCAGGATGCATAATTTGGTAAAGGCAGCTGGGTAATTTGGGCCCCCTCCTGCTGGGTAATTCCAGTTTATTTAATTATTACATTTTAAGACATGTTTTGGACATGGCATTGGCGGTCTAGGGTCTGTCAAACTTTTCTAAAAATCTGCAGCACTGAATACGTAGATTTTAAACACAGTTAATTTTTATATATTTCATTTGCAAATCTGCGTATTAAGTAGGAGGGATATTGTTCTAAAAAAGCTGTGTCCAATGCAGGTTCAAGCTGTCCTGATCAATACCATATTTTTAAGAGTGTCTTCCTTAAAAAATTAAACTCCTTGACGCATGTTGGAGACCCATCTTCAATGCTCTCTCGCAAGACTGGAACACATATTAAAAAATGTCCAATTAGCCGGATCAGAATGGTCTCAGGAAGGAGGGGCCCCAGGGGCATCAAGCTACAGGAAACGGGCACGGATTTCAATTAGGTGTAGCCAAAGGTAGGAGATTCCACCTCTTGCTTGATCTTTTGTTAACATTGGCACAGCTGCAATCTTGCTGCTAATACTCTGCCATGACACTCTGTTACAAAGACTCTACAAAGTCGGCATAAAGGGGACTGCTCTAGACTGGATCGTATCCTACCTTCGAAACAGAACAAATGTCATCCATACACCATCTTTATCGTCCAAATCATACTTCATTACCGGCACTGATCAATCAATTTCACCTCACGTGCTATAACTATGCAGATTACATGCAAAGACTCCTTTAACTGTAATGCCCCTAAAGACATTGAAAACTCACCAATTTTCAGTTGTCTCAGAGATGTGGATAAATGGATGGCGTGGATCCATCTCAAATTGAATGCTTCCAAAATAGAAATACTAACGTGTGGTGATTTGAAACATTATGACCCGCTCGCTGCCTGGCCTGATGATCTGGGAACAACGCCTAAAGTATCGAAGGAAGTAAGAAACCTCGGAATGACCATGGACTACAAGCTATCAATGAATGCCCAAGTGGGTAAACTAGCAAGATCAAGCTTTGTTACTATAAAAACTCAGCGACGAATCTTCCCCCATTTGGGATTTCCACACATGGTCTAGGCTACCATCTCCCTTGTTATGTCCAAACTTGATTACGCCAAAAGCCTCTACCACGTATAACCTTTAACAACCATGAAAAGACTACAATGGACACAGAACTCGGTGGCCAAACTACTCTTACATATAAAACAGCCCTGCATTGCTTACCGGTTGCCAGAAGATCCACGTTCTAGCTACTTTGTATCACCCACAAAGTAATACTTGGAACAGGACCGCTGTTCATCAGTGATAAAGTCACCAAATACATTCAATACAGAAACCACCACTCTGTAGTGACACCTCGCCTCAAAATGCCAAGATACAAGAAAAAAAATACATTGGTGGCACATCCTTTTCTGTTCAAGCAGCCAAACTATGGAACTCTTTCCCCCAACATAAGATCCACAGATAACCAACGTATCTTCAGAAAACTACTCAAGAGTTGGCTCTTCCCTACATACCACCATACGCAAACAGAAATATACAGCATAGCCCTCTGTTTCTAAGCATTTCTTTGTACTTCAGATATGTACCTACGTATGTGAATTGCATTGTTTAAACATGTAGAATAATTATGTTTAAAAATATATATATAGATATTCATTAGTTCTGCTTAACAAATATACATATTACTGATGTACACGTGTTACAAAATAGAATAATGTAACTGACTACATAAAAAAGTAAATCTTTTATCATAACTATTTATCTACAATTGATTCATTATTGAATTACAAAAAATATATAAATAAATAAAATGAATTTAAAGCACAACAACACTTTAAAGCCGGAGTTTATTTAATTCATCTTTAATCTACATATACTACCTCCCTTTATGCATCTATCTACCTTCCATGTACTTAGGGATCTATAAAGGAATTACTTTTCTTCTAATTCAGCCTATCCAATGCACTACCATATTTCTCACCCTATACCTCTCTCAATATATCCTCTACCTCAACTCTCTGACTCATCTCAAACCTCTTTCTACTACTCTTTCCAATGCACTACCATATTTCTCCCCTATACCTCTTTCTATATATCCTCTACCTTCACTCTTTCATTTTTCCCAAACCCCATACCACGATCCCCAAAATAACCCTTTCTATACTCTTTCCTACTCTACCCCTCCTTGCACCATCTCATACCACTTTTACTGTGCTGATCCCCCAAAACAAGCCTTTCTAAACCATTCCCTCTGACTCTTCCCCCTCCATTTCCCTTTTACTCAGCCCAAACCTCCTCCTACTGCTATGAGCTCCAAAACAAACAAACAAAAGCAATATTTCTAAATCCTTCCCTCTTCTATTCATCAACTACCCTTTTCAATCCAAATAACAGACTAACATGTGCACCACTAACATTTATTTCATATTTCACTATACTAATGCACCACTAATCCTTTCTGGGTTCCAGTGTAGTGTGCTACTCGGTGAAAAGGTGCTTCAACACCCCATCAGGTGTAGCAAGTGCTATATATTTGTGAAAACCTTTTTCCCTCTTCTATCCCTCCTCTATCCTTCTCAATCCAAATAACTGACTAGCAAGACCTGGCTCTTCGAATGACCAACGGAGCTGCTCACACTCCCCCCCCCCCCCCCCCCCCCATGCCTTGAGACCCTCGCAGGTGAGATTTAAAACCCCTGATTGATTGATCCGCCAATCAAATTACTTTTATATTTCACTAAACATTTATGGGTTTTGGAGTAGCGTGCTACTTACCAAAAAAGAGATTCAACACCCCCTCAGGGGTAGCAAGCATTATATAAATTGCAAACATTTTCCCTCTTCTATCCCTCCCCTACCCTTCTCAATGCAAATAACTGACTAACATATCCACCACTCAAATTACTTTACTATTTCACTGTACTAATTCAACACTAATCCTTTATGGGTTCCAGAGTAGAGTGCTACTCACCAAAAAAGCACTTTGACACCTGCTATGGGTAAGTAAGCGCTATATAAATGCATTTACAATACCATACAATTGGTCTGAGCCCAGCATGATGAACACTGATGGGCTTAATCTGAATTTCTTAAGATAATCAACAAACTCCCACCACTTAAAAATCGGGCTATTGTTTATATACTCCCGGAATCAGTTTATGAGAGGCCTTAAAATTTTCAATCTTTGGGGAGGAATTAATCTGTCGAGGAAGTATGAAAATGTTCCATCTCTGGGTTCCTCATGCACTTTTTAATCATGGTCAAGAAGTGTGGGCCATCATAGAGAGACTTTTAAAACCCACAGTAACCCTTACCCTAGGGGTAGTCGGATGGCCATTGATATTCACATGTGCACTTGCATAACTGGAAGAGAGCATATCTCTCACAAGGGATTCTTACATCATGTTGAGATAAGTGAAACAGAAATGTCCTTGACTGCAAGCCTAGAGCTTTCTGACACCCAGTTATACCATGAGCCAAATGAAGGACTCAGTCAAAAGGGGTCATGAGCATTGCTTGACAGGTAGCCCACAGAAGTATGTCTGCTACAACCAGCAGCTTTCAGTGAATGTTGTGTTGCAAATAGAGAACTTGTTTCACAACTCCAAGATGGCACAGGTGCAAACTAATCCTTTAATAGAAACCGTCAACAGCATGCTTGGATAGCTGTGATGGACTATTGCAGTCATCAATCGTAGTGGCTCGTCTTTTGCCCAGTGAAGAACATTTGTAGGTGTCCTGAGCTCTCAACGACTAGTCATATGTACTTCTCAGCGTCTTCAGCCTGGTGGGTTTTGGTGTTTGTGGCAGGTCAGAGATGATGAGAGAGCTAATCTCAAGGGATGTGGATCCTGGTGTTTAGGTTACTTGAAAGTACTACACCTCTAACTGGAGGATTCACTTTCGATCCATAGCAGAGGTTTTGAAGAAGGACTCTTGAAAAGTGGAACCAAAGTCTTGTGGTCTGTTGTGACGTGGAAGGATTGTGTACTTAGGTAAGGATGAAAGTTGTGACATCTTTAGAGGATGGCAATTTGCCTCCTTTTTAATATGTGAATAGCGTTCCCGGGTGAGGCCCAATCGCTGTCATCTTGTTTTGCACGAGTGCAGCTCTAAGACCTAATTGACTGGCATCCATATTTAACTCCGGCTCTTCTGGTTAATCATAAAATGTAAGCATTGTATTGCTGAAAGTGCATCTTTTGTGGCTTGGAAGGCTTGTTCATGATTTTCCGCTTCCGGGCAGGATAACATTTCAGGTGGTCAAAATATGGGTCAGGGGGAGGTGAGGTTTCAAATGAACCTTACACAATTCTTGATCACCCCCAAGAATGTCGGCACTTTGTCGACAGAATTTTGAAGGATATCTAACTTTACATCATCAACTTTCAAAGAATATGAGTCAACACCCAAGCATAGAATCTGGAAACAAAATACGCAATGCTAAACTACAGAAACATGCATTTCTTGCGACTGCACATTCCTGTAGACATTGGAACACTGCCCTCAGTGTAGTATTGTGTTATTTAATGGTGGTTGCATGGAGCAAGATCTAACTGCTGATGTTTATCATGCAAACAAAGCGTGACATTTCCTCTCAATAAATTCTGGAAATCCTCAAATTCATTTGAGAACCCAAAGTTGAGGCAGAACATGTTTTCGAAGAGCGAATGGTATCCAAAGTTAAAATCAACTTAAGGAAAGAATTTCACTCAGTCACAAGTTCATTAATGGAGGACATGATATGGGGCTCCCTGCAGATGTCAGTATTTGGGAGGCGCATATCTATGCACATGCCCACCTCCTATAGCTACCTCCAATTTTTTTACCACAACCAAGAGAGGTAACAAAGGCACAGGTAACCAATTGTTTCTAGGATGTCTAAAATCTCTCATTTTGCAAGGTCTTCCTTAAACTTCTCTACCTCTTACCTCTTCATCCCATCATGCAGTGTCGCCATTCATCTGTGACAGTGGACAGGGATGAACAATCTCAGCAATGTGGAGCCAGATTCCCTTGGTTTTTAGACACCCAATGCTAGTAATCAATGTGCTGTACTCTCTTAGCATGCTGTCCATTTCACATGCAGTGGCACTGAATTCAAGCTGAACAAGGCAGAACCTCTTCATTGCCTGGCATCTAATAAGGAACTTTAAAACAGTCTTCATGAGATTTCAGCTAAGAAAGCTCCACAGAGTGAGAGACGTGAAGAACTGCAATAGGCGATTATGTGAATGGCAGTGGCATGCAGCAGTTGCAAAGCTGTGATGTCACCAAATTGGAACTTTGCCATTCCATTGACAGAGGCCCAGTGTCTATTAGCATAGTTAAAGAGTGAGGCTAGATTAAGACCCTGAAGTTTGGGTGGATTCTCCAGTATGGTTTACAATGCCAATGGCATGAGGGATATGCAATGTGCTTCAATGTCATCCAATTTATTGTATGTATTGGAGATATCATGAGAGAAGCGTGGGGTCAGCATGATCAGGATGAGTATGACAAGCTCTGTCAGGATGAGGGGCTAGAGTCTGGCTGACAAGCACCTTTGGATGACCCCTTATCTCCTCAGCTATATCAAGTCGACCTCATATGAACCAATCAGCAGGCTAGGACTACTGACACAGAGGTTATCCCATCCCAAAGAGTCCTCCACCAGTGGTATCTGCAGCCCATGCTCCTACAGCCTCTTCCGGCTTCTGGGCAGCTGCCCAAGTGCACTCTGGGACTCGTAGTCTGGGAAGCACCTCTTCTACAGCTAGCATCCTTACCTGGGTGTCTCGAACCGAGGGTGCTATGCCACCCTAGAGCCCTCTCCAGCTCTGTCAGGGTTCCTTTTCAGCTCTGAGTGTTATTACCTTTCACAAGAGTCCATGTGTGCTTATCATGGCTGCAGCCTCAGCAGCCTCTGCTGGTTCAATACCGAATTTGCACATGTGACATGATCTTCAGTTATAACCCACCACCCAAACAATTACAGACTTCACCCCAAAGGAGCCTTTATGCTCGGTCACTTAACAAACTATTATGGGGAATCAGAGATGCCACTTAGTGCTGTGCACCAGAATCCCCAAGTTGTAACACAAATGATGCTGGTATGATCAAAGCAATTTCATAGATGGTTTCTTAGCCTGGGAATTTCAGAAGCTATGCAGAAGTTCAACTTTATGGCCCTGTCACCACAGGCCATGGATCCTGCCCCCCACCCCACCACCACCACGATCACCACCATCACCACAACCTTGCCTAAAGCTACAAGTGCCTCTCGTCCAGGATATAGGCAGGGGAAACCCAATATACCCTTGTAGGCTTGGGCAGTTTATTGTTGAGGTCAAGGGGGTGCTACAAGGGACTTGATTCTAGAACAGCACAATGTGCCTAGTTGGGAGTTGTATTAAAAATATCACACTCCAGTGTATCAACAAGATATCACATGAAAGAAACAATTAAAACAGAAGGAGTCAATCTCAGGAAGGTGGAAAATAAAAGATACACGGGAAAGATAAAACTGTTATTCAGAGAAATTTTTTATAGGTTTTTAGAAATCTAATTCACACATAGGTGTCTGGGGAGACATATAAGAAAATGAATTTTAAGCAAAAGAAGTTATGAACAGAGGTGTAAGCTACTTTAACACATCAGTTCAAAAACTTAACATCAACTCCGAATAGTTATAACATACAACCCAAGTAATTAATTAACAACTCGTCCAGGATAGCACTTCCTGAAGGTAAGCCTTGTCTGGCTGATAAACAAAGCCCATCTTTGCACTCAGGGGAAGATGGGGCAGGCGGGTTCCAAGGCCTATTCTTACATTTCAGGTCTCCAACCCTCCCTTTCACAGGACCCTGGTACATTTCAAAGGCAATCGGGAATGTTCTAGGATCTACATCCAAACTACATCCTGTCATGCAGTTGCTCTCTGTTGGCCATTTTGTGACCCACTCTTACACGCTCCATGCTCCCTATGCCACAAATCTACAGACCATGCCCACATGGATAGAGTAAAGGTCCTGTATATAAGGGGCTGACAAATCCCTTCCATTAGCAGTAGAGGCGGGTAGGGGACTCCCCATATAAGTAATTAAAAAAAGGCCTGCGCCCAATTCTGTGGTTAACTGCTGCCAGCAAAGTCAGTATATGCCAGTCCTCTCTCAACTAAAAGAAGGGTGCCCGTGATGTACCGCTCTAGGCCACAGAGCCCACCACTTTCCTCAGTCTACTGTCACTGACTTTCAGCTTACATACATGAGCCTCGTGCTTCGAGGCAAAAGTCAGGGTCATAAACTTAGGGCCACATTTATCAAGGTTTTGAGTTGCCCTTGTGCCTTGTAAGGGTCGCAAGTACGACACAAAACCTAAGATTTACCTGGCCACACATGGTCACTTCGAGTCGCCCTGCATGGCTTGATGAATCCAGAGTAACGTAAGACAGCGCAAATCACTGCCTTGTGCTACTCCTTCCCAGGGTGGAGTGCGAGCGTTCCTACAAATCCACCCATGGAGTTTGGTGCATTCCCAGATTTACCATTAGTGGTAGACCCGGAAATGTGTGAAAATGCTACGCCCCCCCAAGTGAGGTGCAACGAGGAGAAATATTTATATTTCACCTGGCTCTTTCTGTTGTCTAAGTGCACTGCATTCTGCAGCACACATAGAAAGAGGAAAATGGCTCAAGGGTTGTCTTTTTGCAGGAAGGTGTCACTTCCTGCTCAAAAACAATCCGGCCTACAACGCAGGCACCCTTGCACCATGACGCAAGGGTGTCTGCATTGGTGCTAGACAGGCAAAAGTGCGCCAGTGCTTGGAAAAGACAGGAATGCGCCGTAAAAGTTATATATGGCGGATCCCTGCCCTTCCATCGCCACGCCTGAAGGTGGCTTGCTGCATTGTACTGCATGAAAACATTATAAATATGGGCCTAGGTTTGGAGAACTTGAGGCAGAGTGGCACACTCCTTTGTGCCATGCAAGGGTCATTCTCCGCCCATCAGAACCCGATAGGGTGGCACCCCAGCAGAGTGATGGTAATGGAGGCACTGTAAGCCTTAGATAGAGTTGGTAGGCTGGCATCAGAGATGATGGGGTGAGAAAGCAGTAGGCTGAAGCTGGGCATTGACCACAGGGTTGATAATGAATGCGGCGAGTATCCAGGAGGTAGGCCGTATCCTTCCTCGCAAGAGCTGTGTTGGTGTTGTTACCGAACTAGCATGCGCGATTACCACATCCGCTAGATGATGGAACATTGACTTGGAGGACACAGGACTCAGACATTGCAATACAGCTGATTGCCTGCAGGCCAGCCCTGCCAACCTTTTATTCAGAAGAAACAGGTCATGGAGCAGCCCAACATGCCTGGAAGTGCAGGGGTCAGTAGAAGCACTGTGCAGGAGCGAAACTGCAGGGCTACAATGAACAAGCATTTACAATGCAATGGTTTTGCCTTTGTTAAAGTTTGAGCTACTGGCATTGCTCTTGACAATATTGTTATTTATGTTTTTTTAACATAAATAAATGGCATTGTCATTTACAATGCCACTAGCTTTATCTTTCGCAAATGACACACACAAACACCTACAGAAAGTCCCCAACACACACTCAGAGGCCTCCCCACATACACACCCACAGAGCCCCCCACACACAAAGCCCCCTCACACACCCACAGAGCCTCCCTACACACTGCGAGCCCCCCACACACTGCGAGCCCCCCCACACACTGCGAGCCCCCCCACACACTGCGAACCCCCCCACACACTGCGAACCCCCCACACACTGCGACCCCCCCCACACACTGCGAGCCCCCCCACACACTGCGAGCCCCCCACACACTGCGAGCCCCCAACACACTGCGAGCCCCCCAACACACTGCGAGCCCCCCACACACTGCGAGCCCCCCACACACTGCGAGCCCCCCAACACACTGCGAGCCCCCCAACACACTGCGAGCCCCCAACACACTGCGAGCCCCCCCACACACTGCGAGCCCCCCCACACACTGCTAGCCCCCCAACACACTGCAAGCCCCCACACACACTGCAAGCCCCCACACACACTGCAAGCCCGAGCCCAAGCGTAGTTACAGGCAAATAGAAGGGGGTCACGTAAATGAAAAGGACGAGAGTTCGTAATGATACAAGAATAATAATAACAAATCACTGTTGAAGTGAAGGAGAGGTTATTGGCTGATGCGTCTGTTTCTGCCCACCACAAAGACAGACTACATTTTAACACCATCCCTGTGACTGTTCCACGCGCAAGAAGAAGCTGGGCCACGAATCAACATTAGTCTGCACAGATGAGGCAGTTTCATAAACACAAGGCTGTACATCATTTACATACAAGCAAATCAGCAAAATAGTGTGTTTGCTTTTCAAAACAATAAATTATTTGCGTACTCTGCACATTTGCACAGATTAGGTCAGTCTTACTCGGCTGTAGTGGCTCCCGAGATCTCCGTGTCTGCACACAGTTATTTCAGGGTGGAGGTTTCCAAATGTACAGTCCAACCTTATGTTTCACAAGCGGCTAAAGACAGGATTACAGCACGGAATACTAATGTGACCCGTGCCTTCAATGCGCACAGATGAGTTACAAAGCCGCAATCCTACACCAATTAGAAAAGCATTACACCTTCAACAAATCTCACGTGTACTGTCACCTTGGACTCCTGTATTTTTACACTTTAAATTCTGAACTTAAACACACAACAAACCAGTAGAGCAAATAATTAGAATGATATACATGTGGAAAACCAGTGGACTAGACCCCGATATAGTGGCGTTCCTGCTTGTGGGCCATAACAGCTGTTCTTTTCCCTCCCTTCAGTTGTAGGCCGGAGCCACAGGTGAGAGTATACAACAAGGGAGGTAGTAAACTGCTATAGCAATAACACTATCAGCAACACACTACCCAAACAAAAATACCGATTTTTTAGGGGGCAAAGACACGGACAGTGAGCGGGAGGGGGCAAAGACACGGACAGCAGGCAGGAGGGGACAAAGACACGGACAGCGGGCGGGAGGGGACAAAGACACGGACAGCGGGCAGGAGGGGGCAAAGACACGGGGAGGGGGCAAAGACACGGGGAGGGGGCGGGAGGGGGCAAAGACACGGACAGCGGGCAGGAGGGGGCAAAGACAAAGACACGGACAGCGGGCAGGAGGGGGCAAAGACACGGGGAGGGGGCGGGAGGGGGCAAAGACACGGGGAGGGGGCGGGAGGGGGCAAAGACACGGACAGCGGGCAGGAGGGGGCAAAGACACGGGGAGGGGGCAAAGACACGGACAGCATGCAGGAGGGGGCAAAGACACGGACAGCAGGCAGGAGGGGGCAAAGACACGGACAGCAGGCAGGAGGGGGCAAAGAGACGGACAGCAGGCAGGAGGGGGCAAAGACACGGACAGCAGGCAGGAGGGGGCAAAGACACGGACAGCAGGCAGGAGGGCGCAAAGACACGGACAGCAGGGGGCAAAGACACGGGGAGGGGGTGGGAGGGGGCAAAGACCAGGACAGCAGGCAGGAGGGGGCAAAGACACGGGGAGGGGGCGGGAGGGGGCAAAGACATGGGGAGGGGGCGGGAGGGGGTAAAGACACGGACAGCAGGCAGGAGGGGGCAAAGACACGGACAGCAGGCAGGAGGGGGCAAAGACACCGACAGCGGGCAGGAGGGGGCAATGACAAAGACACGGACAGCGGGCAGGAGGGGGCAAAGACACGGGGAGGGGGCGGGAGGGGGCAAAGACACGGGGAGGGGGCGGGAGGGGGCAAAGACACGGGGAGGGGGCAAAGACACGGACAGCAGGCAGGAGGTGGCAAAGACACGGACAGCAGGCAGGAGGGGGCAAAGACACGGACAGCAGGCAGGAGGGAGCAAAGACACGGACAGCGAGCGGGAGGGGGCAAAGACACGGACACGGACAGCAGGCGGCAAAGACACGGGGAGGGGGCGGGAGGGGGCAAAGACACGGACAGCAGGCAGGAGGGGGCAAAGACACGGACAGCAGGCAGGAGGGGGCAAAGACACGGACAGCAGGCAGGAGGGGGCAAAGACACGGACAGCAGGCAGGAGGGGGCACTGTCAGCTGGTTTCTGCGTCATACCAATGTGCGAGTCTCCAACCTCCTGAACATTTCCCAAGAGTCCACGAGTTCTGCTCCTTCAAGGGATCTAGTGGGATGGAGGTAAGCAGTACGCCCCCCGGCCAGCAGAGAGCCCTTCCCACGCCACGCTCATCTCCCCAACATCCGGCACATGGTGTCAGGAAGTCACTGCATTTCCTCGTCACAATCCCGGCTGGAGTTGACAACTGGAAAGGGGTAAAACATTCTTTCTTTCGTGGGCATAATTATATAGCAGAGCTGCTCTTCTAAACCCACAGCGCACCTGGACAGGAACGGGATCGTCCATGTGCTTCATTTATTTACACACGGCAGCGCCCTTCCCCACCTGCTTGAGTGCGGGTTCTGCTCCTTCAAGGGATCTAGTGGGATGGAGGTAAGCAGTACGCCCCCCGGCCAGCAGCGAGCCCTTCCCACGCCACGCTCATCTCCCCAACATCCGGCACATGGGGTCAGGAAGTCAATGCATTTCCTCGTCACAATCCCGGCTGGAGTTGACAATATTTGCAGACGGGAGGACTCGTGCTGTCTGGGAGCGAGAGCATTACTTACAGTCATATAATGGAGCGTCCCAATCTATTTTTAGTTATTTAATACTGCGCATGAAACGCGAGTGAAACCGATAGGTGGCTCCTCGAACACAGCAGCTGCGAGTAGATTTTTGAAATTCAGCAGCTATTGAATGTACACTCGGGTAAACACTGTCATCGACACCGTGTTGCGAATTTAAGTGCATTAAACAAGTGAAAAGCTGCTGGACGTATTTACCTGTAATCCCCGAACCCACAAACGGGTCCAAGCCAGGCCCCATCGAAGCTCCTTTTAGGTCAACAGCGAAAGGAATAGAGGGGAGAGGGGGATTGCCGGGTGGGGGGACCTATAGAGTGTGACGCCACCCGACACCTTCCGTGGCTTCTCTGTACGACTGGCAGACTGGCTACAACTTCTTCCCATTTACATCGAACGCTCAAAGTCGCGATATAGATCTTTTCAAGCTCTGTCGTGATACTTACCAGAAGTAGGCCCCAAATAAAAGAAATCGACTCACCTGCACCTTGCGACGGCGGCACTTCTCCGGTCTCCCTCTTCGGCATGGGAGACCGGCAACGTCGACGGCGGCAATCTCTTGGGCACTTCTCCGGTCTCCCTCTTCGGCATGGGAGACCGGTAACGTCCTCCGCATCTCCCGGGGCTCCCTCCAGGCCACGGGAGCCCCGCGTGGGCCGCCATACTTCTTGCCGTCTTCCTTCTTCCCCCGGGCTGCGGGGGGCGGGCACTTCCCGCCGGCCGCGCTAGGATTGGCCGGCCGGCTAGTCACTTCCGGGTCGCCGCGGGCAGCGCGGCGGCCCGTCTCTAGCTCAGGCAGGCGGGCGGCGAAGTTTCCCGAGGAGTGGGCTCCCTCGCGGACCAGCAGTGACGTCCACGCAGCTTCACCAATCAGGAGCAGGATAGTCACTGGTGCCGGCAATGCCGGACCAGATTCGGGGGCGTTCCCGGCTTTTGGCTGACGTCGCGTGACGTCGGCAAAAGCCAAGAAATCTCGGGAACGCCCCCGAATCTGGTCCGGCATTGACGGACAGGCCCATCGTCCAATGGCTATGCTCCATTTATGGAGCTAGCCAATAAATGACGGGGGCCGTTCCAAACCACACTACAGTACTCATTAGGTTTTCGCCTGCGCGAAAAAGCTGCGCAGAGCGCAGCTTTCGCCAGGCAAAACCTAAAAAGGCACTAGCCACTAGGTGGATGCACATTCTCCCCACTCTGACATTCTCTGAGTTCACCCGATCACTATCCTGACAGCGGAATCCGAGCATTTTGCCCGACGCCCGGTGGAGCTGCTCGGTTCAGCTATTGAGGAGATCGGCCCTGGTTCATCCCCTCGGTGGTCACCTACCCAGCCAGACATTGGGCACAGTTTCTCCCCGTCTCCCTGTTTCTCCCATCCCTCCCCCTCCCAAAACGAATTTTCTGTAAATTTGCTATTTTCTTTGTTTCCTATGTATTGATTGCTCTTGAACAAATGTAACATGTTAGCCTGTAGCTCTGATCCTCATGTAAAGCGCTCTGATACCTCCGGGTTTAGCCAGCGCTATATAAAACTCAAATAAATAAATTAAATAATTAAACTGGTGGTCCCTAATGACTAGATGCCATGCTGCAATGGGGTGGGCATGTTTTAGTACCATAGAAAAAGAAATGCCATTCATATCTATGCAGTAGACTCTTCAGATATACTGAGCTTGAAATGGGGGCGTGGCTAGAAGGTAAGAGAAGGGAGGTGGCATAATATACGAGGTTCTCCTAACTGGGCAGTTTCCCACAAGCTGTGCTGCCCAGAAAAGAGGGCTGGCTTTTCTTCCCTTTCTAGGGGCACTTGCCATAGAACATTGTTATTGTATCTAATGCCTGCTGCTTGTGTGCGCTCATTGGCTGAGCGCTGATTGACAGCTCCTGAGCCCTGGAATGCCTCACTGTCCCTCCCTCTACACTCTTATGACGCTGCACTCTGGCTGAAGGGCGGGGTGAGGGCGGGGTGCGTGCACTCTCGCGCCAGACTTAAATTGGTTCATTCATCAGAACTGAGGCAGGGAGGGAGGGAAGCAGCTTTAACTGACGCAGGACTCAGCCGCCCTGCTGTGGATTTGAGGATTATGAGGAAAAGGTGCCCTTTTACAGCAAAGCCTTCTCGGCGAACAAACAAGTGTGACCAGAGAAGGATTACGTTTGTTTTGCTTGTGTTTTTTTTTTATCAGAAGGGCCGTTCCAGCCTCACCTGCGCTATTTTGACTCAAAGATGGTGAGGATGTCCAAACTATTCTGCCTTTGTATTCGCTATCACACCCATTTCAAGTGTTTACTGGGGACCGCAGACTCCCCGCCTCTGCTGTTTCAGATCTTGCTGTGTTATTTATTGAGAGTAAAGGTGGATGGTGACAGGTTCGTCTCTTGTGTTTTTCTGTATTTAAGCACCGATCTTTGTTGATAAGTCCCAGCCCTCCCCCCGTCCTTGTGCCCTGGGTACTGCACCCTCTCACTCCTCCAGAAACAACACTAGGGTTCCAGCTGCACTCTCTGCGGTGTCTGTGCCCAGCTGCACAGGAACGCATCAGGCAATTAATAACAATAACATGTTTTTACATAGTGCTTGATATCCTGGTTTCTGCTGTTTCTAGGCTCTATAGGTACCAGTTCCTGCGCTGACTATGGTTCAGCTCTGTGCAGAGTACAGAAGCAGAGATCTGTCTCAGCCCAGCCGTGGACTAGGTGGAGCACACACAGGGGTGTGACAAGCAGGCTGTGGGGTACATTGCAAACAGTCACCGTTTAGAAGTATGGGTAAGTCCCAGGACAGGAGGCAGCCATGGGCGTAGGAAGTGTGGGGGACGCGGGGGACATATCCCCCCCAGATTTTGGAGTGGGGGGGACACGGGGGACAAGGGTTGGGGGTGATGAGGGGACAAAGGAATTTCCCTCTCCTGTGAATCGCAGGGCCATTAGCACGCGAAAGCGCATAATGGCCCTGCACTTGACTTGTGACCTGCCTCAAGTTACCTGTGATCAGCTGCATGCCTGATAGGGCTAAAAGGGATTAACACCCCCTGCCTTCAACCCCCTTCTCCCTCGTCGTGTGTCTCAAGCCGGGGCTGCTGCAGCTCGAGTTGTTGTGCGCTCGGCTGGAGAGTGTCTGGTGCCCGCCTCTGTCTCTCTACACACGTTTTTCACACGTCTTTAAAAGACCATTTACATTCATTTGGAACTGGCTAAGAAGGCTTTGTTGTTTTGTTAACTTATTCCAGAACCCCCGGTGTCCCCACTCCGCCTATTCTCTATTCCTTACTTACTTAATTATATTTTTACTGTCACAGTAGGAGAATGCATTTAATGAAAAGGCATCTCGCAAGTAGGGATGCCACCTTTCCAAAAGAAAAATACCTACCATTTGTTGTTTGCAGAGTCCGCAAGTGAACTTTTTGTTGAGAATATATTGTTGCTTAATTTTATTTTTTTGTTGTAATTTAGTCTTTAATGTTGTTTTTCAGAGCTATGACACTGCTTTGTTGGAATCTTTTAAACGTGAATAACTATTTTCCTATGGGGGCATTCATTTTTAAACGTTGAGTGCAATTCTAACTGTTTTAAAAATGTACACGCTTTTATTTTACTAGCACACTGTGATCATTATTGCTTAGCCTCAAAATCAGTGTTCATCCGTTGAAGTGCTTGCTCTTCCACATGCAAAGCGCTGTCACATTTTATGTTGGTTTTCAGTGCCTTATAGACAGTGCAGTTTAAAGACGTGCGGGCATTCTCTGGGATTTGCAGCTTGGAGTTCATACCCTGACTAAAGAACCTCTGGCAATACCCCAATAATTTGACATCACAGTCTCAAAGTTTGGAAACCAGGGGTGGGGGGGACTTGACAACTTATGCAACAATACCAGCTAGAATCAGGATAATTTCTCTCATTGTTGACCTCTGTTAAGGTTAGTTTTTTCTGACTTCAGTCACACTTTGTTGATGATAATTGCTCAGAAGTGACCACAAGCATGTGTGAGCACTGTTAAAAAGATTCTACAAAACCAGAAAATATTTTGTGGAGCAGGTATAAACATGTAGTAATTTCAGTTATGTGCAACATATGTTCTGAAGCGGATATCTGTTGCTAGCAAGGCTTGCATGTTGTAAATTCAAAGGGGAAGACTTTATTGACCAACGATTTTCTTAGGATGCAGCCAGGCAAATGTGAACCTGAAACCATGTTTTTGTAGTTTATGACAGTGGTGGCCAGCTTGCAATTGATGCTTGAACTCCTGTTCGACTTTGCAGTTTTCTAGTGCAGGGGCTACAGCGTCTGGAGTGGCAAGAGTGCCTGTAACATGTGGGAGACCAGAAGACTATTTCTATGGCACTCAGCATTACAGAGTAAATTATTTTGCTGATTCAATGCAGGCAAATAATGGAGGGGGATTGCTGGTGAAAAGGTGCAACGTCAGCAGTCTATTTATGAATTTGTATGGAGGCTCCTCTACTGTGGGACAGAACGGAGAGAAGGTCCCATCCCCCACCTGATACAGCAGAGAGAGGAAAGGATGGCACCCCAAACTGAATATCGGAGAGCAGGGTATCGTCCTCAGAGCGAGCAGAGGAAACAGGCAAAAGGAGGACTCTGTTGGGACTGGACAGTAGAATTTTTTTTGTAAATGAACCCTTTGATTTCCCCGTTTGGCATCCACTGCCATGTTGAGAGAACTCCTGACAAATGGATTTTAGTTCACACCTGAAGCTGCTTTCATAAGATATACAAGTTTAGTCATTTCTTTAGGGCAATAAGGCAGTGCTCCACATTCCTATCTACTGGCACGTAAAGCACTGTTCACATTAGGTTTGCAGTCAAATGTGATTTTTACTCTGTTTTAAGCCTTCTAACAATTAATAAAATAAGACCCATCATTTTGGTGTCTCTAGAGTGAAGAGTTTTTTTGTGTTGTGCTGTCGTTGATGACTGTTACAAAACACGTTGTCCATGAAGATGATGTACAGGCACCCCAAACTCTGCAGAGCGATTACAAATCCATAGTAAATGTAGGTTTTCAGAAGTAAGCAAGGAGCACCTACTAAGACGATTCATACTGTGCTCTCCAATTGAAACTCAGGAATTGTGTTCAAAAGCACCTCCAGACAACCAATGGTGCAACAGGTATGCTAGAGGATACTTGAAGACATTAAAAAATAAAGGCAGTGAGGCACTCAGCATGACCACATCAGAGTGGAGGGTTATTTGGATCTGATGCCGTTTTGCTGACGATGTGCTGAGATGGAGGAGGAATTCAAGTGATGGAATTCTGGGGGGCCTCCCGTTTAGAGGTGCGTGTTCCCCCCTGTGAAGGTAATCCTCAACATTGTCCCGGGATGCTGGGACCCTGGACATGGATGACTTATGAGTGTGTAGCTCATGTATGTCAAGTAGGATGTGTGTGGAGTTTAAATGCCAGAGGAGACTGTGGTATCTCAGGGATTCATTTTGATTTCCTGTACTGGCAAAGTGGATAAGGTAGTGGCTGTAGAGAGCCTCAACATCCTTCTAAATTAAGGGTTTCTCCAATGCATTACTGAAGTCCTCTGAGGTGGACCAGACTCTATGGATTGGAATGAAGGAGTCAAAGGTCCTTTTGTAGTGTTGAGAAACCCTTTCCCCCCTCCATCTCCATTCTTCCCTAACAGTGTTACCAACAGCAAGTTGAGGGAAATTGAATGGAGAAGCCTCTCCATCTTTTGAGCCTTAGTTTTGGGTCCCCTCTGACAGGAAACCTCCCAGATAAGAAACCTCCCTGATATGAAACACCCAACATAACACTGCCTTCCTGCTGGCACTGAAGCAAAATCTATGGCTGTAAGAAATACCCCAAAGACTGAGACTATCTGAAACAGCTCACAGAGCTGCGTTTTTCTTCTGACTTGCTAAAAGTATGGGGCAGAAACCACTAGCCAATGTGCTAGGCTTTCCCTGGAACCAGAATCTGAGGTCCCTTACCAGTGGAGAACGAGAAACTCTTCTGTGCTCCACGGTATGGAGTCACTGACTGACAACTCCACTTTGCTAGGTGCTGGGAACAGAGACTGGAAAGTTCTGCAATCTGCACTCTCAGGCTGTGTTGTGAGGTTTTGATACACTGGTGCCCCTGCAACGTGCCCAGAAGCAGAAGTGTTTGTGACGGCTAAGTACTCACAAAATGATTTCATCCTGTGATTCCGCCCCTTACTCCCTCCAAAAAAAGCCAACGTACCAGTAGCTGTAATTGGATTTATGTAGCACCTACTCCCCCTGGCAAGGCGTGGAGTGATTTAGGACAAGTAGAATGCTACTCTGGAACACAACGTTAGTGGTTAGTTCAGTGGTTATTGTTAGTTACTGTGATTAGTACTGTGCTCTGAAGGAAAAGTGCATGCATTTACACCAATTATTTTGTGATGTATTAATACCAGGTGGTGTGCTCATTAGAGGAGACTCTCTGCTTAGGTGAGTGGTTGGTGAGGTAGATAGGCTCGTAGAGATTAGTTAATATTGCATTACAGGGATAGGGTCTTAAGGAGGAGATGTTGTAATTGATGGCATGAGGTATCAGCCAATTGCTGAATTACAATAAGAAGGATTGAGACAGACAGGCATGAGACAGAGAAGGCTATTCTAAGAAATAGAAGGTATGCAGAGGATGCAAGGCTAGAAGAGGGTCACTCAGGAGAAAGAAAGGAGAGGAATCAAGCAAGAGTAATTCAATGTCAATATTTCATGAAGGGTTGAGGAACATAGTGGGAGAAGGCTTTCTGAGTTAGCAAGACAGAGAATGTAGGCTGTAGCATGAAACAACATTATACATAGCGCTCCATATCTGAGGAAGATAGCTTAAACATGTGATTCTGAGTGCATACATCATTTATAGATTCAGAGTTCAATCCTGCTGAATGCCAAGCTCTGGGTAGCCTTTTTAAGCATAGTCTGGAGTATCCCAACCTTGGTACATGGTCTGTACACTGCACAGGGGAGCTGGCACAGACAAAAGAGAAGTTCTAATGTAAAGGTCTTTCTTCACTCTTCTGTAAATAGATTTTTTCATTTACTCAATAAAAATCATTTTTTTGTCACTGGTTGAGATTGCCTCTCCAGTATGCAAACATATTTATACCCTGTTTAATCACCTAATCCCGCCCAAGTGTATGTTGTGTGTAACTATTGTAGTACATACAGTATACGTGTATGAATGCAGTGATGAAGGCCTATGTGTTCCATTTGGACGTCCCAAGCATGTTTCTGTGCACAAGTCGTGGGTGAAGTTGTTTTCCCAGACAGTGGAAGTGTATCAGGATGAAAAAGGGAGGCTTGGTGTTTAGAAAGTCTGACAACATTTGTCAGTCTCAACAGAATAAACCAAAACACCTTGAGAAAACTGGCCATAAACCCAGATTTCTTACAGCAATCAGTGGTTGCTTTGACCCCCATTTGGATCACCTCTGTGAGGCAAGGTGGGATCTTCACTTTGAGTGTTGGGTTCCTGCTTGGGATTGAGCAATATATCACACTGAAGAACCCCCGATCATAAGAAGATACAGTGAAGCAGAGCCTCTTCATCTACCAGAGTTCAATGGCAGCCTTCCTTCAGAGGCACAAGTATGCACACCAGAAACCTAGCCTGTCTAGGCCAAGTCAGTGCACAATCACCGAGTGGGACTGCCTTTTGTTGTGTGGATGACACACCACTAAAAGCAGCATGGCTCTCAACCTCGCTTGCAAACAGCCGACCTGGCCTGCAGAGGACTGCGAAGACAGAAACAAGGTACAGTGCAAAAGTGAGGCATTGCAGCAATAACTTTGGAACACATCACTCTATATCACTATCCATTGGGGAGGGTCTAGAGGGAACCATGAGGGGTCAACAGAGTACAACTCACCAGCCTTTCCCTCCTGCAAGAGTACATTGATGCCAGTGCCTTTTAAATAGCACAAGTCAGTACTGGCTGCCCTCTGCTTACATGAGCACACCACTCATTCTGCAATCATGTGCCACTTCAATCACCTGTCAGTCTCACTGCTGAATTTGCAATCTCACTCAAGCAAGCACATTTCTCACTAAGCATTCATTTTCTCCAACTCTGCACTTTCACCCGCACCCAAACTCATATGTCACAACACTTACCCTGCAGTCACTCCTCTCACCCTACTCTTCCACTGTCACATCCCTCACTGTGCACTCACATAGGCATTCCTGTCACTTACACAGCTCATCATTCACTCACATCTTCACACACATCTTCGCTGACATCTTGACTCACATCTTGGCTCCCCTGGGCACAACACTCACCCTGAACTCATATCACACAAACAAACACAGCACTCACCCTGAACTCACACCACTTACCCCGCACTTCCTCCTCTCACCCTGCACTCACACAGGCAAATCTCTCAGCCTGCATTCATCAAGGCACCCTGTTCATCCTTCGTGCGCACAGGGACAATAGTCTGCCGGAACACATCACTTACTCTGCACTAACTACACTCCACATGCACTCACCAGACACTCTCACAAATCACCCTTCACCCTTGCCGCTCACCCTGTACCACACACAGGCACACCACTCATCCTGTACTCACACCACCTTGCATCTGCTTCTATCACTGCACTCACTCCTCCCACCCGACACTCACATGGGGCCCTCCTCTCACATTGCATGCATGCAGCTCACCTGACACTCACGTTGGCAAAATTTTCACCCTACACTCTCGCCACTCATGCTACATTCACTCACACTATTCACCATCAGCCAGCACTTACTCCTCACCCACTCTGTCTTTCAGCGCCAGGAAGCCTCGGCGTCAGTGCGTTTTACAAATTGCACCTAAGATAAGATAAGATAAGACATGAGCACACCTCTAACTCTACACATATACAACATTTTACAACTCTCATGAATCTACAAATATTTCTACAAAGGCACCCTTAAGAATACCTGCTCTTCCCGTGGTACTACATGCCTAATTAAATCCATCATCTTGACCCTCTGGTACTTCTGTTGTAGTAATTAATTCCATCTACATCAAAGGAGCTGGTACAAGAGCAGAGAGTGGAATGACAATGTGGGATGGCACGAGGAGGGAGACTAGGGCGAAGGCTTTGGGGTATGGTGCTGGATTGAAAAAAGTGTGACAGCTTTAGCCATTCCTGGCTTTCCATTTATTACAATGCTCCATCCCGAGACATGTCGGTTTGTTTTTACATTGCAAGTTGGGTCTAAAAAAAGCAAAAATGTAAAGTGTTACTGGATGAATTCAGGATGAAATCCACGGTTGTCGAAGAAGTCAAGCATTTCATTAGGTCAGTTGGATGCTGTGATACTACATGTTAATACTGTAACTGCTTGATCCACAAGTGAAACCAAATTTAAGCCCTGCAGAGCTATTTTAAGGTAGTGCATTTTTCATTCATATCATACTTGTAACAAACATTGACAAAGCAATATATTACTATTTTGAATAATGTATAGATAATCTGTTTTCATAAAGTTTCCCTAGAGGGTAAGGCAGGTAAAGCAGTAGCAGCAGGGCAAGCTTTTCTAACACAATAAAAGCAAATTTACCAATTGAAGTGTGAGTGGCAATGTGTGTGAGTGTGACAGAGTACAAAGGTACAAGAGTGCAAGAGATATAGTGAGAAAGTGTGTGAGAGAATGTGTGTGTATGTGAGTGTATGCATGCTATGCCTACAGAGGGATTTTTTAGAGGTACCCAAGACTATTGCTGCAGTATCCATGGTAACTTTTTGGCACTGTCCTATTGAATGTACTCATTGGCATATGGGGCTCAACCATGAAGAAATTAGGACCTTGGCATAGTGGAAGTTAATTCTGACATAAGACATTTGAAAAAAATCAGATTTACTCCTAAAAAAGCCAGGCCTCCTTGGTGCACCTGGAAAATACTGGAATATTTTATGAATGCCCCATAAGGGCCTGCCACATTTTAGAAATGTGATCCCACAAATTTCAAAACATTCTCAGGGAAGAAGTCAACTCTCCCTTAAATCTTTTACAAGAAACTTGGTAAATTGTTTTGCTTGCTGCAATCTGGGGAAAGTATCCCACCCCACCAATTACATGGATGTTTTTCCTCATATAATGGATATAAGGTTAGGTCTGACCCCGTTTCAAGAAATGCTTGTGCTGCCCCATTGCTGGGAGCTTGACCGGCTTTAGGGCTGTGGGACCTGTTGCAGCTGCACCTCGCGTTGACTTTGGTGAGGGACACTGAGTTTAAAAAAATGTTTTGGTTTAAAAGCAAATGAACTTCCTTGTGCATCAGGCAGTTTTCAGGCAACAATAAAAATGTCAAGATAACTCTAGTGATTAATGTTCCTACTAGTGAGAGTTCGAAATGTTGTCTAGTGAAAGTTTTGGCTCATCGTAAAATAGTGCGGAGGGTTAATGTGGCTGCTGCAAAGAACATGTACCATGCAGATCACAAAACTGAGTGAACTATGAGTAGCACTATAAACAATAGACATGATTTTTCCACATTTGGTCTAAGTACTTTATGAATGCAAATAACAATAAAGCATAATGTGACTATATTCCTGCCTTTCTCAATATTTTTCTTCAAAACTATCCGATTATATTCGTTTACGGGGCGTACGGTCTCATGCAATGGGCGATTTGTATAGGGACGCTGGAAAGTCCACAAGGTTGTCCCTGTCCCCCCCAGAAATTTAGTGTCTCCTATGCCCCTGGAGGCAGCCCTTGGTATGTCTCTCTACAGTCAGTGGACTTAGTACATGGACACATAGAAGGGCGGGGGACCTGCCCGGCCCCTGGGAGAGTGGCGAGCGGGGTTGATAAGCAAGTATTGTCAATCATATGGCGCTAACCCAGCTAACGTGGCACTGTACATTGATTGGGATGTGACACAAAGTTGTGTATATCAAGTGGGAACCTACCAGTGAGAACTGCACAGTTCCATATTAAGTGATCAGCCTCGAATCACACATCTCAGTCCAGGTACCAAGACAAGGAGGGCAGCCCGGGTCCCAAAGTCAGCAGGTTAGCCGGTAAACCCTGGGGTGCAGGGGCGGCACCTGAGACAAGCAGCAGATGTTGGCAGCTGGCGGTGGCATGCTATGTGAACTTGTAAAGCGCAGAGTTCACCTGACCCGCTCCTTGGCCTCGAGGTGCTTAAGTGCAGACTGATGGCTGGGGGTGAATCTGGCAGAGGGGACCCGTGGGCAGTGGGTCTTCACTTCCCATCTATGGCACAGTTGTAGGGTCAGTTTGCCCCTATGGTTTCAAAGGGGTGAGGGTCGATCCTACGACCTTCGGTCCTCCCTCGTGAGTGAGAATGGTGTCCTGAGTTGTGTCAGTGCGGTCATTCCTGCAGGAGGCTTCAGGTCTGAAGCCCCCACCTCGCCCCCGTCAGCTGTGCACGCGATGACTTGGACAGGTGAAGGGGTTTGTGCCCTTCCACTGACCCACGTGGCTGTGTGTGAGCAGGTGTGTATGGATGTTTGTGTTATGTGTTCAGGTGAGCCCTTCCACACGGCAGAAGTGCTCTTCCTGACGCAGGGTCTTATGAGCCCGGTGCCACCAGGGCTTCGTGATTTCCTCTCTCAGTACTTGGAACATACACGTTCCGGTTATGCCCCATTTCTTTAGCTCTAGACTCTGCTGTCCCTGTGTCCTTCAGCCTGGTTTTAACCAACCGATATAACTCCTTGTGTGCGCCTCGGCCCCGCCATGCTTGGTACCCGTGTCTTCCTGTGTCCTCAGTACCCGTGTCTCCCTGTCTCCTCAGTACCTGTGTCTCCCTGTGTCCTCAGTACCCATGTATCCCTATGTCATCAGTACCAGTCCTCAGTACCCGTGCCTCCCTGTGTCCTCAGTACCTGTGTCTCCCTGTGTCCTCAGTACCCGTGTCTTCCTGTGTCCTTAGTACCCGTGTCTCCCTGTGTCATCAGTACCCGTGTCTCCCTGTGTCCTCAGTACCCGTGTATCCCTGTGTCCTCAGTACCTGTGTCTCCCTGTGTCATCAGTACCTGTGTCTCTCTGTGTCCACGGTACCAGTGTATCCCTGTGTCCTCGGTACCCGTGTCTTCCTGTGTCCTTAGTACCCGTGTCTCCCTGTGTCCTTAGTACCCGTGTATCCCTGTGTCCTCAGTATCCGTGTATCCCTGTGTCCTCAGTACCCGTGTCTCCCTGTGTCCTCAGTACCTGTGTCTCTCTGTGTCCACGGTACCAGTGTATGCCTGTGTCCTCGGTACCCGTGTCTCCCTGTGTCCTCAGTACCCATGTCTTCCTGTGTCCTCAGTACCTGTGTCTCCCTGTGTGCACTGTACCCGTGTCTCCCTGTGTCCTCAGTACCTGTGTCTCCGTGGGGATTCTCAGTACCTGTGTCTCCCAGTTTGCTCAGTACCTGTGTCTCCCTGTGTCCTCAGTACCTGTGTATCCCTGTGTCCTCAGCACCTGTGTCTTGCTGTGTCCTCAGTACATGTGTCTCCACGTGTCATCAGTACTCGTGTCTTCTTGTGTCCTCAGTACCCATGTCTTCCTGTGTAATCAGTACCTGTGTCTTTCTTTTTCTTCAGTTCATGTGCCTACACGTGTCCTCAGTACCTGTGTCTCTCTGTGTCCTCAGTACCCATGTCTCCCTGTGTCCTCAGTACCCATGTCTTCCTGTGTCAGCAGTACCTGTGTATTGCTTTGTCCTCAGTACGTGTCTCCATGTGTTTTCAGTACCTGTCTTTGCCTGTGGCCTCAGTACCTGTGTCTTCCTGAGTCCTCAGTTCCGGTGTTTCTCTGTGTCCTCAGTACATATGTCTCCACATGTCCTCAGTACCTGTGTCTCTCTGTTACCTCAGTACCTGTGTCTTTCTGTTTCCTCAGTTCCTGTGTCTTCCTGTGTCATCAGTACCTGTGTCTCGCTGTGTCATCAGTACCTGTATCTTGCTGTGTCCTCAGTACCCATGTCTTCCTGTGTGCTCGGTACCTGTCTTCCTGTATGCTCAGTACCTGTGTCTGCTGTACCTGTGTCTTGCTGTGTCCTCAGTGCCTGTGTCTGCCTGTGTCATCAGTACCCATGCTATTGTGTCCTCTGTACCTGTCTTCCTGGGTCCTTAGTACCTGTGTCTCCCTGTGTCCACAGAACCCTGTGTTTTCCCTGTCCTCTGTGTCTTCCTGTGTGACACAGGCTGTGTCCTCTGTATCTGTGTCCCCACCTGTCCTCAGTACCTGTGCCTCCCTGTGTCCTCAGTTCCTGAGGACATGAATGTGCCTCCCTAGGGGTACATCAGCGGAGCAAGACATAGTTCTGCTGTCTGTGGCCAGGCGAGGGATAGCTCTGCTGTCTGCAGCGAGCGAGGGTCCCGTCACCTGGAACGTGATGCGCTGTCCTCTCAAAAGGGAGAGCTCGCTGTGCTCTCTGGGACCCGGGCTAGGGTCAAGTCAGGTGACCGTGAAGAAGAGGCATGTTTTTCACAAGGGAGGGGCAGCTCCGCTTCCTGCGGTGAGCGAGGGTTCAATCAGCTGAAGGAGGGATAACTTGGGGGTAATTCTGAAAGTAGAGATAGATCTGCTCTCTAGAGTGGACAAGGGCTCTACCAGCGAGGGACAGCTGTGCTCTCTGCATTGAGTGAGAGCCTCATCAGCTGAAGAAGGGATCATTCTGTTGTCTCACAAGGGAGGGATATCCCTCTCTGCAGCGAGCGAGGCTTCAGTCAGCTGAGGAAGGGATAACTGATGCCTTTCACAAGCGCGGTAGCGCTGCGGCTTGTGATGCATGGCGGAGGGCTCTGCTGTCAGCAAGTGAGGGCCGGCTCGCTGTGCCGGACTCTGGGAGTAGAGAGTGCATTCTCCGTCTCAGGGCCAGTGTGCAGATATCTAAGCAGTTTGCGGAGTCACGGAGCCCTTCCCCTGGCGGGGTCGCGGAGCCCTTCCCCTGGCGGGGGCACGGAGCCCTCACCCTGGCGGGGGCGTCCCCTAGACCCTCGTAGGAGCTGTGGGATGGGTCGGTATCCCCCGCCCGCTGCTGTGGGCAGCCACCGGAGTTTTACTAAACTTGTAGAGGAGCACGATACAGTTCTAAGCACCCCCCCCCCTTCCCAGCTGCCCCCTCATTGCTGCTGCTGGGCACACCTCGTTGCTCAGCTCTACACCCCTCCAAATCTGAGGTGACCCGCCCAGGGGCGTAGGAGACACTCAATTTCTGGGGGGGACAAGGACAACCTTTTGGAGTTTCCAGTGACCCGATACAAATCGACCATTGTCTGAGAACCGTACACTACGTTAAACAAATACAATCACATAGGGGCATATTAGCAAGGAACCACGTTAAAATTATCGCAGTTTTAGCGACAGGAAACTGCCGCTAAAACGACGATAATGGGCTTGCTAATATGCGTTATAGAATTCCAATAGAAGCCCAGGTTAGATGTGCAGGACATCTAACCTGGGCTTCTATAGGAATTCTATAACGCATATTAGCAAGCCCATTATCGCCGTTTTAGCAGCAGTTTTCTTCCGCTAAAACGGCGATCATTTTTACGAGGTTCCTTGCTAATATGCCCCATAGTTTTGTAGTGAAACATTGATAAAGGCAGGCATGTAGTCACAGTTTGCAACTATGTTTTAATTGTTATTTATATTCACAAAGTAATTAGACCAAATGTGAAAGAACATATTTTTGAAACATACATCTTCATGCAACAAGCAAACAAAGGTGGGAAGAAAAAGGAAGAATAAACTGAATTCTCTTTGCAATATTCCTAAACCTCAAAATGCAACTGGAGTAATATTGGAGTGTATCTGAGAGAGAGTAGAAGCACACAGAGCTGTAAGAGCAGAGAAATGTCCACTTTGTAAAAGTGGTATATGTCAAATAGTAATATGAAATCCAATCTTACCAGTAAAGAGGATTTATTATTGCCATTCCAAAGAAGCAAAACATGACACAGCTTCTCTTTTCTAAATAGGAATTACAGCTCAAAAGAGTGTACAGATGAATTCCCAATGTTCATCTATGAGAGGAGTAGGCTTCACAGAAGTGAAAAACAAATGTAGGTGTTTTTCACTACAAGGACATGCAAAACTTAAATGTACATGCCCTACCTTTTAGTAACATAGCACTCAGACCTATGGGCTACCTAGGGCCTACCTTAAGGGTGACTTATGTGTAAAAAAAGAGAAGTTTAAGGCTTGGCAAGGGGTTTTGAATACCAAGTCGACATGGCAGTAAAATTGCACACACAGGCTGCTCTGCATTGGCAGGCATGAGACATGGTTAAAGGGCTACCTGTGTGGGTAGCACAGTCAGTGATGCAGACCCACATGTAGCATTTAATTTACAGGCCCTGGGTATTTGGTATACCACTGTAATAAGATACTTGTAAGTAAATTAAATATGCTAGTTGTGTATACACCAATGTTACCATGTTTGGGGGAGAAGTACACACATTTTAGCAATGGTCAGCTGCGGTAAAGTGCTCAGAGTCCTAAGGCCAACGAAAAGAATCAGTATAAAGAGGAGGTAAGCAGGCAAAATGTTTGGGGGAAGACCACACAAGACTGACAGGTTTAATAACATGGTATAGGATTCTGTGTGTCTGAGTACTGAAGTCAGTCGGATCCCTTTTGGAAACCCCTTGTTTAGCAGTGCACAAATGAGTAGTGCATGGAATGCACTAAAGTACAAAAACTTTGTTATATGGGAGGCTCACAAAAACTATAAAATGCTCAAAACAAGCAAATATGCCTTGTGCTAGGATTATTCGAGCTAAAATATTGAGCATTTAATTGAAAGCGTGGAGACCATGCTCAAGACTATGTTTATTTACAAGTGACATTTGGAGAGTTGCATATTAACAGTGAAGTAATCTTTGGAGAATAGTTATTGCTACAAAGAAAAAAGGTCAGATGGGCAGGATAACTTGGATATGGGTGGTGATGCTTCAGAAGATGAGCCGGGGTGTCCAACACCAATGACTCTGCTTCTGAGCATGTCGAAGAGGAGTCTGAAGACCCCTTACTGGAGAACTCTAGTCCACAGGGAATATCTCTAGTGACACAGAGGGATGCCCTTGAGGTAGGACCCCCTTTGTTCCTCCTGGGGGGAACAAAGTGCTCAGGGGAGGTCCCTCCTCTGCCATTGCAATAGAGACCTCCATCTCTAGGAAGAGAGAGTATTCTTTAGAAATGGAATCCCACCTGTTCACTGTTGAGCGAGCAAAGCTCAGAATCAAGAAAGAACATTTGGCCCTAGATAAGGAAACCCTAGAAGTCCAGAGGGCTTAGAAGAATTTGGTATTAGAATCATCCCATGGTGGCAGCACTAGTGAACCTAGAGTTAGGGAACACTCCTTAGACACTAGGAACTTGAGCAGGATAGTCCCTCCTTACCAGCAGGTGATGACATTCATAAGTGGATTTCTGCTTTAGAGAGGGCCTGTGTAGTTCAGAAGGTTCCTCAGGGCCAGTGGGCAGCTATTCTGTGGCTCTCCTTTGCTAACAAAGATAGAGATAAACTCTTAACTGTGAAGGAAGAAGATGCAGACAATTACAAAGTCTTGAATAGTGCCATCATAGGTGGGTTTGGGTTAACCACTGAGCAATACAGGGTTAAGTTTAGGGACACACAAAAGGCAAACACTTAAGACTGGGTAGATTTTGTATATAGTGCTATTAAGGCTCTGGAAGGCTGGCGTCATAGAAGTAATGTGCATGATTGTGAGGGACTGTACAATTTACTTGTGAGCAAGCACATCCTTAATAATTGTCAAAATCAGCAACTGCACCAGTACATGGTGGACTCAGATCTGACATCTCCCAAGATTTGGAAAGAAGGCAGATGAGTGGGTCCGCACCAGGGTGAAACAAAAGTCTCATGGTAGTAGTGACCAGAAGAACCAAGATTCTTCTAAGGTTCAAGAGAAAAGTGGGAAGAAATCTAAAGAAAAAAAGAGTCTTCTGAAGGTCCTCAAAAAATCTTCCTCTGTGGGTAGGTCCAATTCATCTTCCTCCTCTAACAAGAAACCTTGGTGCTATTTGTGTAAGGAAAAAGGCCACACCAATACTGCTACTATTAATCCTAAAACTCCTAGTGCC
This sequence comes from Lissotriton vulgaris, assembly GCF_964263255.1. NCBI lineage: Eukaryota > Metazoa > Chordata > Amphibia > Caudata > Salamandridae > Lissotriton > Lissotriton vulgaris. Next base: position 289,205 of record NW_028244805.1, on the reverse strand, counting down.
CCTAGCAATAGCACTAGTGGTAGTAGTGCCCCCACCCCCAAAAGAATGCCTAAGAAATTCAGTGGACATTTAGCTCCAATTATGCAAAGTCCTAATTACTCCAAAGAATTCATTGTACAAACAGATGCTTCTGAGATGGGGATATGTGCAGTATTGTCACAGCTTCATTCAGAAGGTCAGGATCAACCAGTAGCTTTTATAAGCAGAAAGTTGATGCTCAGGGAGAAGCATTGGTCAGATAAGAGGGAGGCCTTTCCTGTGGCCTGGACCTTGAAGTTGAGGCCATTCCTGTTTGTCACTCACTTCATTGTTCAGATAGACCATAAGCCACTCTTATGGCTTAAACAGATGAAGGGTGAAAACCTCAACTTTTGAGGTGGTCCATTTCTCTACAGGGGATGGGCTTTTCAGTAGAACGTAGACCTGGGAGTAACCATGCCAACAAAGATGGACTTTCCAGATATTTCCACTTAGAAAATGAAGACTCAAATGGGCAAGGTTAGCCTCATGTCCTTACGTTTGGGGGTGTAGGAAAGCAGAATATGCTTTCATGGTTACCCCCACTTTGTATCTGGTGTCAGTGTGTTTTGTCTGTAGACTGCTGGGATCCTGCTAGTCTGGACCCCAGCAACTGTGCTCTCTCCCATAAATTGGCTCTGGTAAGTACTTTGGTACAGCCACAATTGGCTACTGGTGTACCCTTATAAGTCACTAGTATATGGTACTAAGGTACTCAGGGCATAGGTACACCAGAGGCTCCCATGGGCTGCAGCATGTATTTTGCCAACTGTGGAAGTCCACTTAAACTTGAGTACAGACCTGCCATTGCAGCCTGTGTGAGATGCTGCTTGCACCTCTCACAACAGATATGTTTCCTTATGTGTGAGGTCACTGCACTCAAAATCTATAAGTCACCCCTATGATAGAAAGGGTGCTTGGTTACAAATGTGAGGGTGCCCCTGCATGAGCTGGACACACCTACAAACCCCGGATTTGATTCTCCAGGCTTTGTAAGAGCGGTCAGCCATTTTAAGGTATATAGTGGACATCAGTTATTACGTGATGTCTAACTATATAATGGCTGCACTGGACCTGGTCATGTTTTGTAGCAAACATGTTGGAATCATACCTCAACACCAATTCTAGCGCTACAAGGATGATCCCAAGTACTGGGGGGCTCTTCAGGGGACCCCCTGTACTCCAAGTAACAGCCTTTCAGGGTCTGCCAGCAACCTAGTGCTGCCGCCAACCACAGACTCGATTCTGCCCTGCTGCTACTGAGCTCGACACGAGAAGGTAGAAAAATACGTTTCCTGTCACAGGGAGGTGTGGCTTGCCGGTGGCTTCAGACTGCTTTGAAGGGCACATTTGCCAGTTCAGGAACCCCAGGCTTCCACTTTGGCGCGAAACTGGACAAAGACCAGGGGAGTATCCTTCCCTTTGTCCAACCCCTCCCCTGGGAGGGACCCCCGATTCGTTCCAACCATTTCCTTAGGGTAATTAAGGGCTCCCCTGTGGGTAGGTCCTCAGATTCTTCGTGGAACAAGACTCTCAACCTCTGAAACCAAGACACTCTTTGACCATTTTGACACTTGGACTTCGGCGGACTTCGACTGGACCCAAGACTGCATCAAGGAAGACTCCTACTGCTCCTGGCCTCACTGCTCTTCAAGTCTTCTGAGTCATCTGTGTCTGTGCATCATCCAGGTTCTCCAGAAGGCCTGTGGGGATCAGGGACATCCAAAGTATACTGCCTTGGCGTGAAGGAGTCAACATGCGACTCCTACACCTTGTAACCCTCACTATCTTATGTAACACATCCTGTAAATTGATTTACGTACATATGATTTATTGTCTTTGTATAACGTGGATGTGTGATTTAAGGAACTCCGAAACCCTGGACTGGATAGTGGTATAAAATTTGAAATAAGACAAAATAGTGGTATTTAAATTGTTATTTATGTAAATATTAGGACAAACCAACACATCTAACACAATATAATGCAAGATGTGTGCTTAGACTATGTCTGGTGCTAATTGTTCTCATGTTCCAGGGCGAGGTTTAACTGCTCAAATATTTAAACAAAACATTAGGCTTTTGAGTGGCTGAATTGTGCAGTGTGAAACAGTCAAATAAAGTAGGGTCCCAGCTGAGGAGGGGCAGGATGCAGTCAGCATAGCTGCCAAGGTTTCAGAATGCTTTGTTGGACATTTTCATAATATCAGTATAATTATGAGTGACATATCAATGACTATGAGTGACACTTTCTCGTGAGCAATGAAGACGAGGGAAACATATAAATATCAGAAATTACACCCATACGAGCAATGTAAAACTCAAAGGATATCTTAAAATTGCTGCAAAGCACCAGAAATGGAAGGGCGCAAACAGGAGACTCCTCCTTGCAGTCCAGCTGCACAGACTATTAACACCAACTCAATTGACTAATCTGAAAGCAATTTAAGCTTTATGGGCAAAACAATATTTTATAAAGTAAACAGCTTCAGTTATGGTCCACTAACTCATTACAATACATTTTTTAACGTTTCTTCCACACTCATATGTTGTGAATACTCCACAGTGTTGCAGTGGACCAATTCAAAGGGGCCGGGGGTGACACAGACTCTGGGAAAGCACCTCAATACTAAATATATTTGTAGCTAAAGTGAACGTTTAAAGGTTCAGGAGTCCCACCGTTAAAAATAGATTTGCATGCAAAATACTAAAATACGATACTAACTGGGAGAAAATATTACAGGCCCAAACTGTAATCTTGACACCATGTGGAAGAAAATTATGGGCCTCATTTATGAGGCCGTGCGTCACTTTTACGCCACCGGTGCGTCACTTTTTGTGACGCACCAGCAGCTTAAACAATGTGCCTTGTTGCACCGTATTTACAAAGTGACGCATCTAGGTAGATGCGTCACTTTGTAAACCCCTGCGCCACATTATACCTGCGCCAGGTATAATGTATGCAAGGGGGGGGCGTATTGACGCAAGGAAGGGTCGTTGAAGTGACGCAGTGAAATCTATGAGATTTTACTGCGTCACTTTTAGGACGCCGTTGCGTCAAAATCTTGCGCCTGCCTCACAGCAGGCGTAAGACTGACGCAGGCCCTTTCACATGGGGCATGCCCCATGTGAAAGGGAACATTGCTGGAGTTGCGTCACTTTTGTGACACATTCCAGCAATGCGTCACTTTTGCGCTTACAGATACGTCAGAAATACTGACGTATTTGTAACTCCTTGCGACATGATGCGTCATACATTAAATATGACGCATCATTGGTGTCGCAAGGAGTGCACAGTGAAAAGTGACGCATCGCTGTTTTCACGCAGCGATGCGTCACTTTTCATAAATGAGGCCCTGTGTTTTTTCAGTGCAGACAATATGTGGGCATATTAAAAGGAACTACACATAGTTTGCATATCTGGTACATTTGGCTTGAAAAACAATTTAAAGAGACTCCACAATCCATGTTATTACTGGAGAAGCGTTGTTTAAGTTTTTAGAAATAAACTGCAACGTACATGTTAGTGCTTCCAAAAGAGGTGCACATTCACATACAGTACTGCTTGTAGATACACCTCAGCAGATTGATTCGCACAAAAATTAACTCGTACGTGAACTCCTTTTATAAGCACAGGAATCTTTCATTTTTCTAATAGCAATAAACTTGTTTTACATTTTGCTGCGTACACTACCACAAACATGCTCGCACCGGACTCCATCTCGGGTAATATGAGCAGAACTCAACTGTACTCATCACAGCACATGAAACACTCTCTTGGATCAGGGATAGGAGGGCCTTGTTATTACACACACAGCATGAATCTTTTGGTGACCTGGAGCCCGCAGTGCTGGATCACGCCAGTGGGCTGTGGCTGTCAGTAGTGAGCAATCTACAAACTTAACTACCTCTCTTGATTCGTCCTGGAAATTCAGACTGCAATCAGCTGTGGGGGCGAGTGATGAGGTGTGAAAACCTTCTTGGAGTTTTTGACGCACAACAAAAGGGAAGGGCACAGGTCAAGTGCAGGGCCATTAGCACGTCAAAGCACTCGCGCTTTGACATACAAATGGCCCTGCCACAGACAGAAGAGAGACGAGAAATTCTTTCATCACCTCGTCCCCCCCACCCTCGTCCCCCGCGTCCCCCCCACTACAAAATCTGGGGGGGATATGTCCCCCGTATCCCCCACACTTCCTACGCCCATGGACCCGCCCCTCTCCCTTACCTTACAGTCCTGTCTCACTGGAGGACTGGCGGACCCCCAATACCTAAATGATGCGTTACCCTTACCAGCAGAGCTGCCCTCCCCACTCTCCTCACACCCCAAAGATAGCCCTGGCTGGAATCGACCCTCGAAACTCGGTGTCAGCGACGGTTCTCCGGACAAAAGACCCCCCCCCCCCCTCCCTCCACCCTTGTATGGTATCCTCGGCGTACGTGTGGCGTCCTGCTGCTCTTTTTCAAAGACGGTCCAAGTTGAAGGGAGAAGGGGTGTCTTTCTGTGCATGCCTAACGGAGGGTGAGTGTGCTCCCATCTCTCTGGAGATGGATCCGGCCCCCCCCCCCCTCTTCTGTAGTTCAGTCTCTCTCTGTGCCTCCTTCCCTCACGCTCACACGCGTGCACAACGTGCTCAACACATTCCTCCCCACCCGAGACCAGGGCCCCTCTCAGGTGGAGACAGAAAGCCGTGGCCCGCGGGTGAGGACTCAGTGTCCAGCTAGAGAGAGGTCACGGGCGCGAGGCCAAAGGAAAGAAGGTGCAGCCACGTAGAGCCCGTTCTGCCCCCACCACTCGTTTCCAGGAACAGGTTAATGGCCTAAGTCTCTAAGGGCGTGGCGTAAACATGCAACAACAAAAAATACAGCGCTTGCCATAACCTGCCACATGGCCAGTATTGTGGCGCCTCACTGTGAGTTATCTGGTATTGCATCCTGACACATAAAACAAAATCAGACCTACTGGTTTAGCCAGTGCTTATTAGCTCGGTTTGATAAACGGGTAACTGTGATTTTGTTGTCTTGAAAGTGTTTGTTTTCTGAAAATATGAGACAGTGAATGAATCATTCCTAAGATCTCCTTTACTCCTGTCCTTCCCTTCACACATCTGGCTGCCGTCTCTCTCATGCCCTTTTGTCAGCTCTGATGTGCCCTCTTTGGCAAGGTCACTGACAGTGCACAGGCACACTCGTCCAAATTCTCAAAGCGTGCTATTATTACTACCAATAATTTCTGAGACCCTCTCCCATTTCTCATATGCGAGGTGGAGGTCCTGTTTTTGATCTAAAAGAAACCTTTTTATGGATGATGCATGAAACATAAAAACTATATTTCTCTGCAAAATGCCTGTAATAGAATCTCAAACATCACACACATTAAAAATAAATGAAAGGAACACAGTGTTCTGTTTAAGAAGTATTAAAGGTCACCAGTACATGAATCTCTGCAGAACAGAGCTAGATCTATCAGGGGACCCCCCTGAAAGGCTGGGGCCCTGGGTCAGAGCCCACTTTGTCCATGTCATAAAACATTTCTGAGCACACCCACTCACCTTTAATCACTACCTTCTCAAAGTTTTGCACACACACACACACGCACACACACACACACCCTGGATTTAGTTTTGCCCTATCTATATATTTTGACAGCTGGGCACCCTCTTCGTACACTTTTGTATAAAATGACAATTATGACTATTGCTATGTGCGCTCTGTGGATGAGCATATATTCTGAACACTTTGATTGCCCACAGACAGGCACTGTGAAACAATAACACTGCCTTCAGCCTCATCTCCTGGGCTTTCAAACACGCCCTGTTATAAACACCCATTCACAACTTTAACTCACCTTGACACCTGGTGGTGACTCAGTTAACAGGACGCATTATACAAGAGGAATATGCTGCCTGAAAAAAATACAGAACACAGCATCCTACAAAAAACAAACATTCTTAGGGAATGGAGAACCTTAACAGTCACTGTACAGACACTGATTAGTGTTTTTTGCCTGAAAAGTTAAGCACATGATCATAGAGGCTGATAGTGGCCCGTTTCAATGTGTGTTTTCAATTAATAAACACAGCAAGATGATGGAAGGAAGGCTGAAACTTTTCAACCACTCACCACCAGTCAAGAGATCTGGGTTTAATCCATCGATCTTTTGCTCACCGTGCCATCCTAATTTGGACCCAGCCATATGCAAATCAGTCTTGACCCTTCTCTTCATGGAAACAGTCCAGCCTGAACTGCCAGGCCAGTTCCTCCTTGGACCAGAAACAAGCATCCTGGGACACGCATAAAGGGTTCACCCCTCATCAGCCAGGCTTCTTGAATACAGTAGTAAGTAGGAAACCACATCTGGGCATTCCCTTGGCCACTTCGGGCAAACATAGCAAACAAAGTGTTGCTACAGTTGTCCTATGTGGGAAGGGTATGCCCAGCCATGGGTCCCATGCTCACTGTGCCACTGGATTCAAGCTTGCCTGGCTGATGATGGGTGATATCCTGAAACCGGTTCCAGGATGCTTGTTTCCAGTCCAGGGAGGACCTGGCTTGGCAGTTCGGGATGGACTATTTCCATGGGTAGCTGAGTCAAGACTGATTTTCAAATAGCTGGGTCCAACCAGATCTGTGACTGGGGTTGAATGTTTCATAATGTTAAGCATTCCGTACAACATCAGTTTGTGCTGCTACAGTTTTCAGTTACTGCTGAGTTTGATTGCCAGAGAGACCCATCTCACTTAAAGCACCGGGCAAGATGCAAGCTGAGACTACTCAGAGACAGGGCAAAGGCAAGTTGGGGCTACTCAAGAAGGCACCAGAGTTAGAGACAGGAGGAAATGTGTGCAACAAGAGGCACGCTGACACTCCTCAAGCAGAGAAGCCTTGATCTTACAAACCACATCTTCCACACTTGTTCAACCTAGTGAAAGGTGAATGCTACACCACTCCTAGCATCTACCCCACACCACAAGGAGAACCACCATAGGTTAACCCAAAAACAGAGTATTCAAAGGGAGAACATTTCACAGATCTTTGAAACTTGAACTCGGCACAGATAAATACTTTGTAAAAGTGATATGCAGAAATCAGGGAAAAAAACATTAATGCAGTATTGATTTTCGCACCAAAGGGCAGCGCCTATCTATCAGCTTTATACAGTGCTTTAAATGGACAAGTACCCAAATATACTTCCCAGCCTTGCAGATGTGACAGGGAAAAGGAAAGTCCAAAACAATGGACTTGTGGCCAGGCAGGTGTTGGGAGCAGCATCCTGCCCTCGCTGGGGTCAGCTGGGGTAGATCCTGTGACCCCGCCCCTCTTGTGCTGCAGCGCGTGCCAACTCCGCCCCCTTGCACCAACAGGTGAGGCATTGCTTGAGAACTGACTTTGCGGCCAATGATAGCACTACATGGGCGGGAGGCCATAGAGTGGAACTGGAAGGGATGGGCGTGGCCTCACCCTCTGTCCTCAGCTCACATTCGGAGAAGGACGAGTCCAAGGATAAAGCACTCTTGCCTCTGCCCCCAGCCTTGTTTTGTTATCCAAGCTCACAACTTGGAATGTATTTCCTGGCGGTTCCTTCACCTACAGGTTAATTGAAAACTCGCACAGCCAAGCCTTCCAACTCCTGGGAACTGTCATACACCAGGCACACGAAAGCTGATGGGAGGAATGCTTACAAACAGTCTAAATCACTGGCAATGGCTCTGGGTAGCATTCCAATCCATTGTTTTAACTCACTGTGCCCTTCTAGACAGAGGCCAGCTATAGCAGAAAATCACTACTGATCCGGCTCCCCATGGGAACAGCCATGAAGTGCCCCTTCAGAAGGGAGCCCACAACCCCAGACCAGTTTCAGCCATATAAGACCGCATCAGTGTGGCATAGCTTAGATCCCATTGTATGGCGACCAACGGTCCCACATCTGGGCACACCCTTTGCCACTTTCATAGGGAATCCAGGTTTTACCATGCTCACAAATCTAATCTGTATCCCCCCCCCAAGGAGATAACTCCATCATCGGTAAGACCACTAAGATGTATACTGGGGACTTTTAGCCCATTTCTAGCCTGTCTCTAGGAATGTTTACCCCATTTTTTGGGCTATGTTTTCATCACTTCAGGGATGTTAATGGGACAACTTTCAGACAGATGAGTTGTTTATTAGGGATATCTTCGCCCGCTGACCATAAACTCTAAGGATCTGTTTTCCTCCATTGATCTTTTTGGCGTTTTCAAGCAGTCTCAAACCCACAAGCTCTAACAATAAAATCATTTTCTCTCTTTGCCTTCTGGAGTGGAGAACATTCACATTGAAACCATACTTTGTGCAATGGGAGGAGGTCAATGTGATCTATGGAGGGCACAACAGTAGCTATTCAATTTATTGCACTTATGAAATGCCTGTCCAGGTTCAGACTTCAATCCCTTATTTACAATCACAAGTGCAGTGCGACAAGCAGAACCGTAAGATCCCTTGACCGGCTGGCCCGATGGACATCCACACCCTCAAGTCTTAGCCTTTCACGGAAACAGTCAGTTTGTGGCCAAGCATATGCCAGAGGCAGTTTCCCATAACACCTGAGGTCAGTTCACAGCGCCTGCACTTACCTCACCCCCTCATGTGCCCATATCAGGCCTGGACCACATCTATGCACCGACAGGGCCTGCAGCATCTTTGAACTGAGCATGTGTCCAATAGCAGCACACGGTGGGATGAGGGTCCAGGGAGTCAGACCATGCCTCTGTCCTTGGTTGTCATCCCAAGAATTACAAGGCCTAGTACATGATGTGCCATACTCCTGGCACAGATTTCTGTTTACTTGGTTGGGCATTATCAGCAAAAGCTGAAAGCATGAGAAGTATTTCCTGACGTTTTCAAGAGTGTGTCCCTGTCCAGAAATACCAAGCACTTATGAAATAATGGCATGCTTGATGGGCATAGAGGTGAGAGCGACAAACTAGGCCACATCATGCTCATTGCACTTACTCGCGTCACAACCAGGAACTAGCCCCATCATTCTCATTTCGACGATATTAACTACCCCCACTACACAAGGATACACCCATCAGCGCAGTGGTGGCACAGATGAGCTCAGGTGTTTTTTCTGACATGCAAGACCATGACATCTCCAAATGATTGGGTCTTCTATTTATTTTTGGGCTGCGTCTGGAGGCTGCCCCCTATTAGCTGTATGTATGGGTCATTCACCTCCTCTCTTTGTTGTACGTTCGGTGATGGAAACCCTATTTAGTTTAAGGTAGGGATCTTGTCCTCCTTAGGTGTAGAACAACACAACTTGCATTGGGCGCCCTTTACATTGTAAAAGCAGTGGCGGCTCCTCCGCTAAGGCGGAGGAGCGTTGCCCCACTACCAGGACAGCAAAGAAAGGAAAAAAATAAATAACAGAATGTTATTATCATTTTCTTTTTCCCTCTTGCTGCAGCAGTGCATGAGGGGGTGGGGCGGACCTGCAGGGGAGGAGTGGTAGACAATGACTGTTTTTTCGGCTCTCTCGAGCCGGCTAAAACAGTAATGCGCACCCCCCTGTTCTCCCTTGCAGGCTGCATTACAGCTGCATGGAGAACATGCCCACCCCTAAAGCCCCTGGTTGAGCACCATGTGACAGCACTCAGACTAATCACAATGCTCCATTGGAGCGTTGTGATTGGCTTAGGAGTGGGAGACTGGCTGCCTACTTCCTGTTCCGACCCAGAGTCGGACACAGGCGAGTAGAAGAGAAGACGCAGGACCCGGCGGCAGCAAGATAAGTTTTATTTTTGTATTATTTTTTTTTTTAAAGCAGCCTGTGGGCTCCCATCCCCGCGCCCGCCTCCCTACCCATGAGCCGTCCCGGCCGCCCCTGAGTAAAAGGAACACAATAAAGGTTCGGGGAAGATGCAAATGGTAGGTAAAAAGAAGAAACACCATGGTGCATGAAACAAGAAGGACATTTAAGCAAAGTAATAACGAGTGCTAAACCAGGGTCTGTAACTACAGAAAGTGTCACAATATATTTAGAAAGATCAGAATGGAAAAAAAATGAAAAATCTGAGAGTGAGAGTGAGGTCGCATTGGCATGCATTGAGAAATTGGTCTTATATGTGTTATTTGAGCTACCACTGCTAATCTAGGGGCTTTCCGCAGCAATGCAGTAGCAACGTTTATTCCTTCTTTTTATTAATAACAACAAAACATCTGAAATCACTGTGTTTTAAAATTGACATGGTGTAGCACTGTTTTAGAGAAAAGCAAAACGAGTGCATGGAATCTTGACGTTAACACAGCAAACTAAACTTGGCCTGTGGGGTTCAGACTCAGAGATGTAAGGATTAACTGCACACCAATGACATCACAAGTTATATTTAAACTTGAAGTGTAATTGGACCAGTCGATGTTCTGCATCGCAAGACAAAAAGGGCTCGGGTTGATTCTCAACAAGGCTCACCTACTTGAATAGAAAACCTAGAAGACGAAATGGGGGAAAACAAATTCTGAAATATAGGGCTTCTAGCCGAGAAAGTGGTAATTACTCTTTACACAAGTTTGCAGGGGTCAGCTGACCCCGTCTGCTGTTATCCTGCCACCCTCATGGCCAAAAGCATGCCTGCGCCATTCTTTGCCTACCTTCCTTTTGTGTCAATAGGTAGAGTGTCTCGGAATTTAAAATATTGGCCAATAGCAGCAAGATGAGAAGAGCACTTTAGAAGTGAAGGTTGTTTGGGGACGTGTGGCTCCACCCTCTCCCCTGGCTGCCATCCCAGGCATGACAATTCCTAAAACAAAATGTACTTTACTACTGGCTCCTCTACTCATGAAATCCTCCCATACAGGTAATTATGTCCTGATGTTATTTTCAAGGTTGCTCCACCCGGGTGTTACGTGATTTGTAGTAATACATATGCAAACAAACTATTATATAAGAATGAGTTACAAAGGTAAACAATGCCTGTGATGGCCGAAACCAACCTGCGCAATCACCATGGTTTTATAACCAGGTTTGCCTGCACTAAGTATTTTAACCCGATTTATTCTTTCTACATGGGGATACTCCAGACTACTTCGCAGCTGTTCATTACGGTATTTCTCTAGATTGATGTAAATGGGGTCATTTACCTCAAGTCTAGGATTTAAAGTGTGCGTGGGGGTATTTTGATTTATTTCCAGACTGAACATGCAGTGCCTGTATCTGCAAGTCTGACTTGCATGCCTGTTTAATGCCAGTGCTTCCGCCATCGCTAATTTGTATATGTAGAGGGAGGAGGAAGGTTTCTCGTACATTATTACAGGAAGAGAGGCTGTGCACTTCCTTGTGGTCTCTGTGAAAGTGAATTCACATTCTGCAGTAAACATTATCCTTATTTTCATTGTCCAAAGTATGCAAGTGAAATCACATTGCTCTAAAAATATTATAATCTGTTCTTCTCATGTAGTAAAGACAAAATCAGCGAGCACAAAATTCAAATAAGTGGGGTCAATGGAAGAGAAAAGCAACAATGAACTCTGTGAACCAGCGAAAATGCAATGTGGTTGAAAATCTCTATCCATTTCCTATTTTATAGACTACTGTGCATGAATAAAAGACGGTCAAAACCGAAGCCCAGGCTCACCAGCAGTGGAAGACTTAGAGTATTAAACAAGGAATATAAAATTCCAACCATGTAGTGTGAAAAATGAAATACAATCTTGGTGAACATTATCTGCGCCATCTTGCCCCCTTTCCAGGCCCATTCGTGCGCGTAAGCGGCAGCCATTTTGAGCACCATGGCCTCCCTGCCCCTCACTAATAGCCAGCGCGTCTCTCTCTCTCTCTCTCAACCTCGCAAGCATTCCCCCGCACGCTGACAACCCCCGCTCTCTCATGCCTTGGGTCATAAACCCCTCTCCAGCACGGCTTCACCACGGAATCCCATCCTGTTCCCAGCGCGACACCTCCCCTCATTCCTTTCATGGCCTCAAACCCTTTTGATGCAAACCCCCTTTTCCTGTGTCCCCGTTTGTCTTCCTCGTTCCCAGGCTGCCACCTGACCCTGCGGATACTGTTTATTACCCCGTACAGTAGGAAGCTTCCCCTCCCCATCAAAAGACCCCCGAACCGATCAAAGCCCCCACCCCATGAGATCCGATCAACCCCACGCATTCCGTGAATCGGCGGAATGCCCTGCTGTGCGACCACCATCACCTGTTGTGACCGGGGTGGGGAATCCAACTGTAAATGTATGTGGGAACGGGTCTGGAGGGGAGATTCCGAGGATGTTCTTTCAAGTATTAAAATATTACGAGAATGTGTTATGTGCAATAACGGTTGTAAACTCTAGTATAAGAGGCCCGGCCTCAGAGATGTGGTTAGAGCACCTCGTGACGATACTTGCTGTCTGAATTGATGTGTTCTCCTCCGGAGAGAATAAAATCCTCGTTTCCCGCCTTCCAGTCTCCAGCGCCTGCTTCTTCATTGATTAATATTGGTGGGTCATAGAGGCGATACCGCCGGGCAACATAAAAGGGTCTTTGGTTACCGGTTGTCTTTGGAACCCTTTTTAACAATTGGCGTCCCAAACGTGGGGCCCATCAGCGACTCGTGGATCCAGTGGGAGAGGTCCTGACGACAGAGTGAACGACTGCAACGATCGGAAGGTACCCTGTCCGATAGACCCTCGTCTGACAGCCGATCATCCGAACTTCACTGGTTCCGAACAGACCTCTCTCGAGTGATCTACGGTCCTGACTGGGAACCATCAGGAGTGCCACGAGAAGTACGAAGAGAAGAGGACGATCGGGCGCTGGATTCGGAAGACGAGAAACTGTCCATGCGGTCCGGGTAAGGTCGTGTAAACACGACGAATTGCGAAAGTGATTGATAATTGTTGAGAAAATACTAGTATTACTTATTGTTAATTCATTTGGAGATTCACTGTCTGCAAACGGAGAAATAACAGGCTCTCCCTTTATAAACAGTGAAGGATAGGAACGCACCCGTCGGACCTATTTTTCCCCCTCCCTATTGAATAATCGCCCCCCCCCCCCCATTGATTAACTGTTATATATTGTTTTCTGGAGATTCTCTGTCTACAAACAGGGAAGATTAGGTCCCCTCTTTGCAGATAGTGAAAGGGTAGGTGACGCGAACTTTTGCGAGCCTACTTATTCTCCCCAGTGACCATATTGATTTTTTATTTTCGACCTAACATTGATTAACTGTTATAGATTGTTTTCTGGAGATTCTCTGTCTGAAAACAGGGAAGATTAGGTCCCCTCTTTACAGATAGTGAAGGGGTAGGTGACGCGAACCTTTGCGAGCCCACTTATTCTCCCCATTGACCATATTGATTTTTTATTTTTGACCTAACGTTGATTGATTGCTCAGAATTGGTTCATGAGGTATTCACTACGTGCAAACAACGTAGAATAGAAATATTCTGTCTAGTCTTTGCGCGCAGTGATAAGATAGGTAGTGCTGACTATTATCCCATTGTGATCCGTCATGCCTGTCTTCTCCCCACTGGTCAGTAGCCTGTTTAACCCGGACCGCTTATTAGAGATGAACCATCCGGCTCCGCTGGAAGGCACCCCTAATAAGGACATGTTCATGAAGCATGGATTAATTGCTATAGCCTATAGTGAGCTGTGGCATAATTATACAAAAAGGGATCGAGAAAGACAGTGGCCACTGAGAGGATCCTTTGATCTCGACAAAATAGAAACAGTAGAAATAGCCCTTCGTAGGAATGAAACAACACCTATTATGCTCGATAGTCTCGGTATGTGGCGCAAAGAAGCCACGCAACGAAGGGAAAGCGACGAATTTAGAAAAGGTGAAGGGACACGACGGACAAACCTCCAAACGTCTAGTAGGCAAAGGGAAGGGCCAGCGATGGCACAGCCCCGAGGAGTAGACATGAAAAGCGAATGGTGTAAGGGGATGTGCCGACAAGCCAACCCCGGAACACAACGACCTGAAGGTAATCCCCCGACATTACGCACAGGACGGACAGATTTAAAACAAAACCAATGTGCTTTCTGTAAACGTCTTGGACACTGGAAAGTCCAATGCCCGACTCTGCAAAGCATAGGTAAGAATGGAGGGTTGACGGGAAGGACGGACCGACAGAAAGGAAAAAGACGTGAGATAAAAACCAATCAGACTAGTGCAGACAGAACAGACAGGACCACCCCGTTTGATTATGCTCGGTGGCACAGATTTCGTCAGGCCAATTTTAACGACATGTTAGAGTTCTGGGACTGATTGCTCTCTGTTGCTCCCCCACTCTAAAAAAAAAAAACAAACCCAACTGCAGGTCAGTGTAAACAACCCCCTGTTAAAGAAAAGACTCAAGGAAGCCAAGCGTCTATTATATAAAACTTAGGATTTAATCACGGTAAAGGAAACACACAACCAACGGTAAATAGAATAACTAGTAGAACTTTCTAAAACAAACTTTACTGATAGGAAAAATACAAAACGTGTTATGCTCACTCCGGAAGTCCTCCAATGTAACAGTTCGATGGTCCCGCCCATCCGAAACACATAGCACGTGTGGGGCGGGGCCTGCCAGCAGCCATGAGCCAAAAGGGTCGCTGGCGAGAAAGTCCTGGAGGCTCCGCCAAGCAGGCAATGAAATGGTCTTCCCATACCGCCCTTCCAGGGATGGCGTCCCCCGGGCCACAGGTAGGGAGGGGGCGGCTGCAAATGACCCCCTCCCTCGTATCTTCTGGTCCGGCCATCACGAATTCCTCCATCGAACGGATGCAGGGTGGGCAGGGAGGAAGAGGCGACGCGGACGAGCCTCTTCCACCTCCACAGGTAGGAGGCTTCCCTGCCCTGGACCGGCGCCGATGTCCTCCAGCCGGGCGACGGCCATATACCTGCGCTGCACAGGAAATATAATGTCCGGCTGGTATATTTCCGTAACACAGGACATACAATGCCCGCCTGGTATACTTGCATAGCACAGGACATACAATGCCCGACTGGTATACTTTCTCAGAACAGGACATACAATGTCCGACGGGCATATTTACGGAGCACCGGACGTACAGTGGTCCCCCAAGAGTCGGAATCAGGGGTGTAGGGTGGTCATCATGTGCGCCCCTGATTCCAAGGGACGGCGTAGGATGCGCCGGGAGAGGAAGGCGGCACAGACGAGCCTTTCTCACCTCCCCAGACGAAGGCTCCGCTGCTGCACCCTGGCGCCCCGAACCAAAATGTCCAGCTCCAGCAGCATGATGCTCTGTCCTTCGCCATCACGAGAAGTTTCTTCCACTCCTGACGGATACGGCAAAGGTGGCTGCCACAAGGATCTCAAAATGGCGTCTGGGCCCTCGAAAAGGCGGGTCTAGGCCGCTGGAATAACTTTTGTCCAAAGTTGCAACTCGGGCACTTGCCCACCTGGGCGCAAGCTCCCACCATCGACAAACATCCCCTCGACTTTGAAGATTCTACCAAAGTCCCAAGGGCCCTCGACCCCTTCAGGCTTCCGGTGAGGAACAGTTGCATTGATCTCAAATGAAATAACCACGGCACAGCAACAAGATGGCGGTGCTCTCGTGTCTGCATCAGCTTCCGTCTGAACCACCCAGGAACATTATGGGCTAACGAACTTGAGTAAGTTCCGGCTGAACATCAACATGACCCGGTAAGAAAGACTCTACTCCCTCCCTCTCTTGATTGACAGTCCACACCACCAGCCCCTCTGTTAGCACAGCTTTCTTTTGAACTGCCGAAAGGGACTCTGGTCCAAACCGCCAATTGTCGGGGATATTTTGCCCCTGATGCTACTTCCGGACTAAACCGGCCTCGCCCAAAATGGCGCTGGTATCAATGGAACTTACGGGTGCCTCGTGGTGTTCCTTAGCTAATGAAACTTGATGTAATAAGATATATATGTATATATATGAACCATTGCGCACTCGATGTTAAAGGGAGGAGGGTTCACTTGGCAGACATTTAAGAAGAGGTTCTGTAAAAATGTTGATTTCAATGAACAATTTATTTTTGATATTTGTTGAAACTGATACCTAACGTCGCTCATGATGCATGCCCGCGGTTTGCATTTAGGAAATGTGATTACAATGAGCTTGACTGTGTTTCCATCTATGAACTGAAATGCCCCTGATACCTTCGCCACGCAATGAAATGTTTTTGGTTACTTACAAATAATTAATTAGACCTTTTTACATGTTCTTGTACTACAAAATAACCCCCTACTGTATGTGCTTCCATCGACGACATGTCAGGCCAAAATATGAATTGCGCTCTCACATTTTACGTACTGAATAATTCTACAAATAAAAGTCTTAAAAGCTATGGATAGGCCCCGCGTACTTTTGTAAATACGGGTATCGGTGGGAGGGTTTTTCTGTGCGCAACTGTTCTGCTCTCTTTTTAAGGTTATCCGAGAAATGGTTGTTCGGCCCTGGGCTGATGGTCAAAACGAAGGTATGATACGCTGCTTATGAAGAAGGACCTCGACTTCAGAGAATGGGTAAAGTAAAATGGTGTGATTGATAAATTGTTATAAGGATATGGTGATCGAGGGTACTAAGGTACAGGGTTGAACGAAGAACTGGTATGCCTTAAGAACATCACAGCTTTGGGAATGATTTAGGGACCCCGATGACCGGATACATCTACGAAACCGGGTACCTCGCGCTAGGCACCTCTGATTCCTCTTTTTTAGCGATTTTTTTACTACACACGATCCTTAATGCCATCCTCGAACCTCCCCATGAACCACCTATCACATTGCCTGCCCCCATGACTTTAAGAAACCAGCACCCTAAGGGATTATATCCCGAAGAGACAAGTACGAGTATGTGGTAAGTAAAGGATTTTCGTGCCCTTACATTTGATGTGTTCGAATGTTGTCCCCCTACCTCCCCTTTTTCTCCCCCTTTTTCCTCTGCAGGTTACATTAGAATCCCGATTAGAGTATCATAAGGGATCTGGAACCACGTCACGCCCGATGCATGAAGACGGACTAGCGCTACAAAATGACACAACAAGGACGCTCTCACGACCTTTTTACCAAATCTAACGCTTTTCTGTCCCAAAACTGCATGCTTCCCACCTCCTAACAACAGACCCGAAACGTCTAACGTTGGGTAACGCACTGAATAGCCCAAACAATACACGGTCATTCTCTATGTCACACGTGTATTGTCCGGCCTATTGTCTCTCTCTCTCTCTCTCTCTCTCTCTCTCTCTCTCTCTCTCTCTCTCTCTTTCTCTCACTCACTCTTCCACCCCTCCACACTTTCCCTCTTCCTAGCAACTGGCACCTAATTGGCGAACCTGGTGCATCTCCTGATTGGCCCCAAATACCACAAGTATTTGCGCAAATTTGTCCTAAATAAAATTGTATTGGTACCACGTTACTACCTCTCCTTTTCTACTAAAATATGGATGAAATTTAAATTGGCCGATAGGAAAGGGACAGGTAAGACGACTAAGGTTCCCTAAATTTGACCCACTCTCAGGGAACTATTTGTCAGTGGCTCCTATGATAAAAATGTGTCTGTGGTAATGCGACCATCCCCATTGAAAATTGTCTCCGTACCCCAAGCTGTAAGAAATGATCGAGACACCCCCATCTACCCAAAATGCTCCCAGTTTGGTATCCATCAGATCCCTCCCTCCCCGAGGATAAGTTTAATAATTATTACAAACCACCCCTCCCGAGTTTTTGTAGTAACCAGGTTGCGAGGATTTATATAGAAAGTTAGAAGGATGTGTGCAAAGTTGAAAATTAGATTGAAAAACGAAAGAACTTGTTGCAGTAAGCATGGTTGAAAATAAGATGTTTTTATGTAATGCAGACTTGTTTAGCCTATGTTCATCCCTCAGAAGGATGCTTATCGGACTATGGTGAATAGCACGTTGCACTTTTTGAAAAATACAAGGCCCGGAAGACCAGCCTAGCCTTTCAAGACTTGTACTAGGGAAATGGGCCTCTGCCAGAAGAACTGACATCTACTATAATAGACATATGACAAATGAACGTAATAATCATCAAAGCGTCAAAAAAAAAAAATTAGCCAACAAAAGGAAGTTGTAAGGAATCCAGCAAACCCATCATCAATTGTTTATACGTAAGCCGCAAAAATCTCAAATGTAGCGAGTGCTTACGCTAGTCGCTTGGTGTTGGGAAAGAAAATAGATTCATGTAATTACCTTTTTCTGCAAAATCTCTAAAGACTGTCTTTTCAACACTCATTTAAGGATATCACTGTCGGAGGAGAAAGGGACCGGATGTGGGAGCACGCGGCCTGACTGCGGATTGTGGAACATCAGCAACGGAGGCCAAGGCGAGACCACGGCAGTAAGGAGTCGCAGGACGGGGCACTGTTTCAAACAAAGCTAAGGAAAGGGCTGACCTGAAGCCCCTGCTCTATGATCAACGTATGCCAAAAAGCCCCCGCTCTCTGAACATGGTCACGGACTCGCCTGACGCCAAACTCTCCGCCTCCCCCTGATCTGTTCCCGACTTGGCCTTGCTCCATCCCCTCTTCCTCCGACCTACCATAAGGACTGTTCACACCCGCACCTTTCCACCCGAACTCCCAAGTTCCTCCAAATCCTACTGAGCTACCCAGAGAAGAGTACTCCCTACGTCAGAAGGGAGGGAGCTCCAACTAAGTAGACCACGAACTGTGTAAAATCCCAGAACGGTGACCTAGAACTCCACCAAGGGTCGCCCCCGAAGAAAAGATAAACAAAGTCTGTGGTTCTGCCCGCTACCAAACACCCTGAAGATGATGGAAGCAACAGGAAATGCCCACCACAGAGACTCAAGATACGAACAGATCTCACAATTCTGGAACAATCGCATTTTTATTGCAAACTTATGCTCTACGCTACAAAAGAGAGTGCACCTGTTCCAAAACCGTAACGCATTGCTCCTATGGGGTCTGGCGAAACAAAGGAAAAAGTACCCCTGCCCGCAGACCTCCAACGACTCAATCCACATGAACATTTCTGTTGATAGGTAATCCAGGTGCTCAACAGTGCTGACAGAAGACGACAAAGGACAACGAGAACTCTGACATTTTTTTCTGTACCTCCTATCTCTCCCAATCACCATTGGACTGACTATGCACCCGCCGTATACAAAAAGGACTTACTTATATGATAACTCACCAGTTCTTATTCTATGATCTGTACCCAACGCCCTCACTGCGTAATTCTAGTCTGATATTGCATTACGATGATTTTTCCTGCAACCAACTTAACAATGAACCCGCTTACTAGATGATGAGATTTTTCAATGTGATGTTTATAAAATGATGTATATGCGTAGTTCCTTTGCCTAAGCCCCCTCTCCCTTACTTATGAGCGCTGCATATAGGTGTAGATAAGAAATAGGCCAGCAAGATGTCTTGGAAATGTTAAAGGGAGGACTGTGAAAAATGAAATACAATCTTGGTGAACATTATCTGCGCCATCTTGCCCCCTTTCCAGGCCCATTCGTGCGCGTAAGCGGCAGCCATTTTGAGCACCATGGCCTCCCTGCCCCTCACTAATAGCCAGCGCGTCTCTCTCTCTCTCTCTCAACCTCGCAAGCATTCCCCCGCACGCTGACAACCCCCGCTCTCTCATGCCTTGGGTCATAAACCCCTCTCCAGCACGGCTTCACCACGGAATCCCATCCTGTTCCCAGCGCGACACCTCCCCTCATTCCTTTCATGGCCTCAAACCCTTTTGATGCAAACCCCCTTTTCCTGTGTCCCCGTTTGTCTTCCTCGTTCCCAGGCTGCCACCTGACCCTGCGGATACTGTTTATTACCCCGTACAGTAGGAAGCTTCCCCTCCCCATCAAAAGACCCCCGAACCGATCAAAGCCCCCACCCCATGAGATCCGATCAACCCCACGCATTCCGTGAATCGGCGGAATGCCCTGCTGTGCGACCACCATCACCTGTTGTGACCGGGGTGGGGAATCCAACTGTAAATGTATGTGGGAACGGGTCTGGAGGGGAGATTCCGAGGATGTTCTTTCAAGTATTAAAATATTACGAGAATGTGTTATGTGCAATAACGGTTGTAAACTCTAGTATAAGAGGCCCGGCCTCAGAGATGTGGTTAGAGCACCTCGTGACGATACTTGCTGTCTGAATTGATGTGTTCTCCTCCGGAGAGAATAAAATCCTCGTTTCCCGCCTTCCAGTCTCCAGCGCCTGCTTCTTCATTGATTAATATTGGTGGGTCATAGAGGCGATACCGCCGGGCAACATAAAAGGGTCTTTGGTTACCGGTTGTCTTTGGAACCCTTTTTAACAGTAGCCTTGTGGTAAAGTAGGGAATAGGCAATTGGTTCATGTCGGTGGAAGGCTCAGCTGAGTACAACTATTGATATCATCCCTACTGTTCTCCAGAATGTGCCTACAACATCCTTTACTGTGATAGGGAGGCAGTATACAGCACCTGAATAAACTACCTATGGCAGGAGAGTGTGGGCTGGCACCAGAGGAGTAGAGTTTGGCCTCATGTTAGCCAACATCCACAGGATGAAGATGCAAAGAACAGGGCATACAATGCTCCTGACGCCACTTTCTGTTTTCTCCGCTCTGCTCTCTCAGCAAAAACCCATGGACTCTGGATTGTTTCCATGTGTTCTCTGTAGGGCAGCTACGCACACAAGAAAGGTGTAAACAAGGAGTGTGTTCCAAGACTAGGGAGATATTTTATATTGTTTTACTGCATGTGTATATATATATTCCCTGGTGTGGTTTCTGCTCATTTTCGCAAGAAAGGATTTCTGTTATATATTTGCGTGTCAGCCAGAGACACGCTACAGAGACCCCGCCTCATTTGCTGGCCCCATCGTCACTGGCTTTTGCTGCGTTTCTAGTTGTTTTGTGGATCCAAGTTATTGAAAGGACGGGGCTCGCCACAGACTTTGGGAGAAGAAAAGCGGTGATGTGGTTATCAACTGCATCTTGGGAGGCGTGTATTTACATCGCTGCCCCGCTGAATATTTCACCCGAATTCGAAGGCTGAGGCGGTTCGGGGACCTAGGGAAGTGTTTGGTCCTCTTTACAAGCAGGAAAAGCTGGTTTTCTATGTGCACAAACTTTCCTGTCAAACCCACAATACTAACTGTACCCTCGTGCAATACCTACCTGGACTGAAGCTGACGCATTCTGGGTATTGCAGTCCACTGATACAACGTGAACTGCCTACAGGTGTGCAGACATCCATGGGGGCGGAGTTTGCCCTTGACCTTCAAGAGGGCGGCAGGATCTGAGCTCGTGCTGTGGAAAGCTTCCTGGACTCTTGGGCGTTGATGAAGGTAGACAGAATTGCCGAAATGCAGTCGCCATTGCAAGAATAAAAGCAGCTTCCCTAATGTTCCCCGGTGTGGTTTCTGCTCATTTTCGCAAGAAAGGAGTTCTGTTATATATATATATATATCATGTCATGTGATCAAGGCTTGTAAAAGCCGAAACGCGTCATGTCGGACTGGTGTTGGGTCGCACAATAAACTGAAAACCTGCACTATCCATGGGTCCTGCCTCGTCATTCAAGATACTAACTTGTATCTGACGTTTGTGCTTACCGAATATATATATACATATTCCAGGAATAATCCGGTGTAGCGCAGAGCTCTCAGTCAGCTGCCAAAAACGGACTCGAACCCAAAATTCAGTGCAAAGATGATTTATTCAGTGGTATTCCCATAGTCATCACGATGCGTTTCGCGCTTCACAGAGCGCTTGATCACATGACACAGGTAATCACCTGACACACGTTTAAATACATTCTACTAATGCAGGTCAAACTACAAATGCGATGGAAATAGAAGAGTTGGCTCCCTAAGGACTACTCACTTTTTACTTTAATATCTGCTAACGCATTCATGAATTGTAGTATGATGGAATATATTTCAACATCAATGTTTAAATGACCAACTGTAGGCATAATAAAACGTGCGAAATAAGTGTTTGGTGATGATAAATTAAAAGTGAGTTAAACCAAAAAAGTGTTTGTGATTTAAGACAAAAAAAACAATAAAAA
Source organism: Lissotriton vulgaris (assembly GCF_964263255.1). Classification (NCBI taxonomy): domain Eukaryota; kingdom Metazoa; phylum Chordata; class Amphibia; order Caudata; family Salamandridae; genus Lissotriton; species Lissotriton vulgaris. Next base: position 267,174 of record NW_028244805.1, on the reverse strand, counting down.
TTCATTGTCGGTTAAAGTGCGATATTCTGTGATGTTCAAATTCTAGTAATAATATCAGTATAATACTGTTATCATAGGAACCATACTATTATAGCAAATACCCATGTGGAGCCCCACATGTTCATACATTGTCAAGTGATATATACAGACTAAAAGTCATGGAGAGTGTTTATAAAGTGCAAATGCAAAATATCTGGAAAGCTTCCAAGTGTCTGAGGACACATTCTCCATTAGAAGAAACGATATTGCACAATAGGTATAGAAAAATAATCTCTGTAAAATACATGATATTGCCCAAGTGCTTATCGTCCTACCAGTAATAACATTATCATTATGTACAGTACTAGAGAAAATATAATACCATTCATGTAAAACCATTTGTACAATATACCAAAAGTAGCCCAGTGATTTAAAAGACATAAAATCATTCATAATTCATTATCCTTAAAATGGTTGTTTCATATAAAAAGCTAAAATAAATGAATATGAGTCATATGTCTAAAATCATCATGTAAATAGATTTGTTAAAATAACAAACTAATTAATAGGTATGGTAAAAAAGTACAAAAGGACATAAATAATCTAAAATATTTCTCTATGTTGGGGAGGCCCATACAGTACTTAAGTAGATTGTATGTTGAGGGATATTCATATTGTGTGTACATTTTGTTATAGGCAGGTGTATAAATCCTCTGTGATATTTAAGCCTGAGGGATGCTTAGTATTAAGCTCAATGATATATTGCGTCTCGAGGCGGCGTAGTTTGTCTTCTCTGTTGCCTCCTCTCCTACTGGCCTGTACACAATCAATCACATAATATCTGAGGTCACTGCTTCTGGAATTGTGTTTTGACTTAAAATGCCTCGCTACAGGATAAGTATTATCCTGATTCCCAATTGCCCGAAGGTGCTGCAAAATTCTTTTGTGTACTGGGAGCTTGGTGCTCCCAACGTACAGCAGATTGCAGGGACATATTAACACGTAGACGGCAAATTCCGTCTTACATGTTAATAATTTGGTGATTTTATGTTCCCTGCTATCAAAAGGGGAATGGTAGCTTTTTTTGTTGATAGCTTGTTGGCATGCTTTGCAGACTTTACAATTGTAAAAGCCTGCATGGGTTAAGTACCAGGTTGATGCTTCCAGTACCTCAGGGCTGGTTTTGACCAGTTCATCCCTCATCGACTGCCCTCTACTGTACGTTATGCTGGGCCTCTTAGGGAGATCCCTCCCTATCACTGGGTCACTCAGGACTAATGGCCAGTTCGTACTGATGATTTTAGCTATCTCCTTGTGTTGGGCGTTGTACTGTACAATAAATCTAAATTCACAATTTGTAATGGCGGTATCCTCAGGAGCTGTTGTTAAAGATGAGTTACCAACCAATAGAAGAGATCTGTCTTTCTGATTAGCTTTTAAGATTGCTGCATCTATGATTTTGGGGGAATACCCCCTAGCTAAGAATCTTATTTTGCTATCCCTCTGTGCCAAATCTAGATCCGTTTGCCTGCTGTGTATCCTTTTAAGGCGTAGCATCTCGCCATAGGGAATGCTGTTTATGAGGTGCTTAATGTGGGAACTGGTAGCGTGAAGAGTAGAGTTACCGGCTGTTGTCTTGCGGTGTAATCTTGTCTCTATCTTGCCCTGTTCTATAAACACCTCAGTATCAAGGAATGTAATGGACGATTTGCTCAATGTAGCTGTGAACTGGAGGTTTAGACTATTGTCGTTGAGGTCAGAGATAAAATTTTCTGCTGATGACATATCCCCCTTCCAGATCACAAAGAGATCGTCAATAAAGCGTAGCCAGGTAACTACCTGAGTCTGCATAGTTGTTGAGTGTGAGACCATGAGGACCATCTCCTCCCACCAGCCCATGTGGAGACATGCGTAGCTGGGGGAGAAGCGGGCCCCCATATATATATATATATATTACCTACTGGTGGTCGCCAGTAGGTAGTTATAGTTAGGAGGACCTAGTTTCTATAGGAAAAGCGTTTTTTTTCCCAATAACTTTGGTGCCGGTTGACAAATCCTTGCAAAATTTCTAAAACTCGTGGGTGATTTGGCAAGCGGGGGCCGAGAAAAAAGGGGGGTCCCGAAACGTGTTTCCTCCATGTTAATTCCCATAGGAAACTTTAGACACAGTTACAGCTTGAACTGCTGACCGGAATTACACCAAATTTGGCAAAAACGTAGCCCTTGGTTCAGAAAGAGACCTTTTTTTAAATGGTGTAAATCCGTTCAGTAGTTGCTGAGAAAATCCCCCCCAAAAAGTTTTGATATATAGAGGTGCGGTGGATCCGCGCACCATCCCGACCACAAGCTTTATTCTAATTGGCTGTCAACACTCCAAACCAGGAAGTGTTGGCAACCATCTTATGACTCTGTAGAACCGAGTCACAAGAAAAGAGAAAAAGAAACACGAAAAACAAGAAAAGGGATCAGGGTAGAAATACCCTGACCCCCCTAGGCCTGCTCAGGGGTCCCACAAGGACCAGCAGGGCCCAAAAAATCATTACAAAAAATAATAAATCGGTCGAATTTACACTGAGTGCGCTAATCCGGCGGAGATGTCATCAGTGATGTCACTGATCATGTCATGAGTGAAGTAATATATGACGTCATCAGCAGTGCATTGCGGTGGCGTGAGTTATACTTAGCTGAACTAACTATAACAGGGGAATTTGTCTGGTTTTGTACGAGTGAAATGTCCAACTAACTATAACTTTCCCTAAAACCTATGGTTATTTCATTGAATTTCTAAGGTTTTTTAATCGCTAATTTCTAACTATAACGTGCCTGAAACCTATGGTTTTTCCAGTGAATATATATATATAAATATATATATTAACATTTTTATTTTTATTTTATATAACAAGTAATGTATAGCAAGATGTGCCTTTCTGGGCTGATGCAAGGCAATGTAGGGCTACATGTGGCTCGCGGTCCAACCATGAGCACTTTAGAAGTTTTTTGCGCATTTTATATTTTTGGGCATAATTAACAACGTGCAGAATGTGGTTCCACACTTGACTTACATGTGAACAGTGACAAAATGGTTTTGGCACTGAAACAATTTTGAAATAACTTGTTAACGTGCATTTTCTTGTTTTATGCTAACTAGGCTTCAGCTAGGCCTCAACACCATCTTGTTTGAAATGAATGTCACATTCACTGCATATTATCTCTGCTGCATGAAGTCAAGCAAGTCACGTTTTTTTATTTCCTACTGACATGGTCCTCAATGAAACTCTGTAACCTGGGCTCAGTATTTTATCTTTCTCATGGCCCTTCAGCCTGCATGCAGTATGGCATTCATCAATAATAGTTTTGATAACTAGTTGGTTCTTACATCTCGAGATGATATTAGGTCAAAGAGAGAGAATCTGTTATTCAGTAGTGGATTAGTGCTTACAGCCTTATCACTGAATTACGCTTATTGTTTCTCAAGTCGGATTTCTTAAAATGGAATTATTTTGCTAACACCACAATAAATCTGAACTTTTAAGATATTCCTGTGAGAATATTTCCTACATAAACCCCCAAATTTGGGGATGACTTTGAATCTTTTGTGGTCTACTATGTATTCTGTTTGTTTTGTACTGATTTTGCTGCTCACTTGGTACTTAAAATATTTAATATCTTGCCCATTATTCTGTATTGTCTTATTGCTGATGACCTTCATGGCACTGATTTAGGCACCTGCATTCTAATACCTCTGTATTATACCTTTTGAATTTTTGTAATAAATCCTTTTGAATTCTTCATTCTGTCCTAGAACTCAATTAATGAGTCTGACCTTTCTTAATTGGCTGTATTCTGATGTGATGGTTTGTACCTTACACATTGCCTCATGAAATTGAGGTTTAACACCATCTCCACTCCACCCAACTGTGGACGTATTTCCGAGGTGTGCATTGGGGTGTACAATTTTAGGGGTACCTTATGCCCACAAAACAATGCAATTACCTGCAATTGTCACTGCATTATGATGGCCCAACTCCTATTTATTTATTAATTTATGTATGTACGTATGTATTTATTTATATATATATTCAATGAAAAAACCATAGGTTATAGACCATATATAGTTAGGAATTTGCATTTACAAAACCTTTAAAATTCAATGAAAAAACCATTGGTTAAAGAACATATATAGTTAGGAATTTGCATTTACAAAACCTTATTTTACTCGCATAAAACCATTGAAATTCCATATATAGTTAGATGCGCTAACTATATATCGCGCACCCGCAATCCACTGCTGATGATGTCACATATTACATCATTCATGACATGGTTAGTGACATCACTGATGACATCACTGATGACATCTCAAATGACATCACTGATGACATCTCAAATGACATCACTGATGACATCACTGAAGACAACATCCAGTGACTGTATGTTTCTGTAAAGTTAAAATATGTCTCACATATTGAAGAATGAGTGGATGTATAAGTGTCTGGATGAAGGATTTAGTAGGTGCATGACTGACTGTATGAGTGAGTGATTAAATGTGTCTCACTGAGTGCATGGGTTAGTGACTAAACTGTCTTAATTTGTGCATCATTATATCTGTTGTTCTGTAAACTGTTGCATGTGTTGATAAGTAGCTATATGAGTAACTATATGGGTTATTGATTGGTTGCCCAAGTATTTGTATGGGAAACTGAGTGTGTGTGTATGGGTGGCTGGGAGGTGTATGACTCTGTGCATAGATGTGTGAGCAGTTGATTCACTAGATGTATGGTTTCAAAAGTACATGTGGAAACAGCTGTATGGGCGGTTGACTGTGTGCATGAGTGTATTGGTGAGTGAATGGATATCTCAGTGCTACATGTCAAAGTAAGTACATATGTAAAACACAGTACATGTGAGAGTTGACATATATAAATAACTGTGCATAAGAGCCAGTGAATGTGTGAGTGGTTGTATGGATCATTGTGAACATGTATCAGGGATTGTATAAGAGAGTAAAGTAAATATGTGTTAGTATATGTTTGAATAAGTAAGGTGTGTATAACTGTGTAGTTGAGAAAATAGAGGTGTGATTGATTTTTTGCATAACTGACTAGGTGTGTGAGTAACTCCATGGATGAGTGACAGTCTGTGACTGTCTGTTTACACTGATTGTATCTAAGGTTATATTAGAGTCTGAAGAGGTTCATGGTATTATCCCATGAAAGATATCATCAGTGATGTGATCAGTCATGTGAAATGAGATGTTATCAGTGATTTTATCAGTGATGTCATTTGAGATGTCATCAGTGATGTCATCAGTGATGTCACTAACCATGTCATGAATGATGTAATATGTGACATCATCAGCAGTGGATTGCGGGTGCGCGATATATAGTTAGCGCATCTAACTATATATGGAATTTCAATGGTTTTATGCGAGTAAAATAAGGTTTTGTAAATGCAAATTCCTAACTATATATGTTCTTTAACCAATGGTTTTTTCATTGAATTTTAAAGGTTTTGTAAATGCAAATTCCTAACTATATATGGTCTATAACCTATGGTTTTTTCATTGAATTTCAATGGTTTTTTAAAAGCTAATATCTGTAGCTGTAAAATGTATTCTCCTTTAAATCTTGAAATATATTTTTCATGTACTTTAGACAATTTTTTTAAAACATTTTTTTTTGTTTCGCTCCCAGTCCGCGAACCGGTCTGCTTCCCGTTAGCTCAATTTAAAGCCGCGGCTTAGTACGCGAACCGGTAAACGTTCCTTTAGCGTAACTGTTACGTTCGCATGACGTTTTGCGTTATCGCGTAATACGTCATTGGACGCGCCAAGTTAGCGGACCCGGAAGCGGACCGGAAAGCGGAGCAAAGCGCGAAACGTAAATACAACAGGTCATGTGACTCGATAATAACACTTTTCATTGGTTCATTTCACTTTTGGTTTCCTAATGATGTAATACTTGGTCATGTGATGTAAAATTAACACTTTTCATTGGTTTAGAATTTTTCCTTCTCCCAAATGATGAAAACCCCTCCTTCTTTCCTCACTCTGACTTTCATCTTGGTGAGAGAAAGACCCCTTTTGATTCTTCAGCAATGGCTTCAATGGTTGCTTCAGCCAGTGTGCCCCCACCACCTCCTCCACCTCCTCATGGGAAGAAAAGACCACATGCTTCACTAATTATAGAAGAGGAGGAAAATCAAGAAGAGGAGGAAGAAGAAGAAATTCCTGAGTTTTTGCCAGAGGAGCCCAGGAGATATAACAGGAAAGAAAATTACATCTGGCAATTTTTTAAATTTCCAGCTGACCAAAAAAAAGTCAATGCCAGATACGTCTTTTGCCGTATTTGCGGCGATCGTCTTTCCAGGGGCACGGACAAAAAGTACAGCTATGGGAATTATACAATGCACAGGCACATGGGTCGGTGGCACCCTAACAATTACAGCAATGCCCAGCTTCGCGACCAACAACAAAATCCCCCAGAAATGTCGAGAAGATCCGTTGTTCAGGAGGTATCGGGACCGGAGGCGAGGGAGGTGATCCCGAACATCCAAATCAACATGGGGGAGGTGAAGCAAGTCTGTGTGTGGTGCAACCAGACACTTTGCTACCGCGAAAGTAGCATTACCCTTATAATGAGAGCCATCAACAATCATGTGTGCCCAAAACGACCCAAGAAATAAATTCTTCTTTTTTTCGTTGCTCCTGTTGAGCCCTTTTCACTGAATCATTTTAGTTTCCCCCCTACCCCCCAAAAAATAAAAAAAAATACAAAATGTTCAGAAAAAAACAAAAAAATATAAAAAATGTTCAAAAAATAAAAATAAAAAAATAAAACAACAAAAACAAAAAAAAAGTTCTTTTCAGAACTACCTCCCCATTATTAAAAAAAATTGGTAGAATTCTTTGAACTCTGCCAAGCTCTATTTCTATTAGTTCGCTCCCAGTTCGCACTCCGGTACGCGAACTTTGAGCGAACCAAAAAAAAATTTTTTAAAAAAAGAACAGTAAGTATAAGGAAAGGAAACAGACAGTTATATTACAAAAAAGACAGCTATAGGGAGTAAAGAAAAGATACTGTTACCCGCAATTCACTTCTGATCATGTCATATATTACATAATTTTTGACATGGTCAGTGACATCATCAGCAGTGGATTGCGAGTAACAGTTTTTTTTGTTTACTTCCTATAGCTGTCTTTCTTGTAACATAAATGTCTTTTCCTATCCTTATACTTACTGTTCTTGTTTTAAAATTTTTTGGAGATTTCTAATTTCTAGTTTCGAGGTTTGGTAAAGCGCAACAGCTACCCCGGCAATGGGGTGTCCCGGCGCTAGAAGACAGGCTAACTCCTACAGAACGGGGAGGGGAGGATAAGGGCCCTAGAGAGCGGGAAAGAGGTGGGTCTTGATAGCTTTGCGAAAGGTCGGGAGACAGTCTATGGAGCGGATGCTGAGGGGGAGATCGTTCCATAGTTTGGGCCCCAGGACGCTAAAGGAGCGACCACCAGTGCGACTAAGTCTGATTCTGGGAACTGTCAGGAGAAGTTGATTAGAGGAGCGCAGGTCGCGGCTAGGGACATAGGGTCGGGCCAGTTTTCGCAACAGAGGGGGATTTCCCTGTTTGACGATCTTAAAGATCGTGATAAGAGCTTTGAATTTCACTCTGTGCTCCACGGGCAGCCAGTGTAATTTGCGGATGGTAGCTCTGGCTGAGCATCTGCGTGGGAGACCGACCAATGTTCTGGCCGCCGTATTCTGGATACGTTGGAACCTAGCCGTTTCCGCTTTGTTTGCTCCTAGCAGAAGGACGTTGGCATAGTCCAGGCGGGACAAGATGGTTGCCTGGATAATTAGCTGGCGAGCTTTAGAGTCAAAGAGTCCAAGTATAGGCCGGAGGTTCCTTAGGAGCCCTATGCAGGTGGCTGCCACCTTTTTAGTATGTGACTGGAAGCTGAGGTTGGCATCCATCCAGACTCCCAGATTTTTAACACAGTTTTTAGGAGATGGAATGGTGCCAAGGGATGACGGCCACCAGTGCTCATTCCATAGGCAGGTGTTACGGCCAAGGAGGAGCACCTCGGTTTTCCCGGCATTAAGTTGGAGGTAGTTGTCCGTCATCCATTGTGCCACTGATGCCATGCCCTCTCTAAACTTGGATGCCGCGATGGACGGGCTTTCCGAGAGGGTGACGACCAGCTGGGTGTCGTCGGCGTATGAGACCAGCGTGAGTCCCCACTCTTTGGCCACATCCGCAAGCGGCTGGACATATAAGTTAAAGAGGGAGGGACTCAACGCTGACCCCTGGGGGACTCCTTGGGCTATGGGATGAGATTTAGAGAGAAATGGGGGGGCTGACACCTTGAAGGATCTGTCCTTAAGAATGGAATGGAACCATGAAAGAGCGAGGCCAGTCACACCGGCCATCTCCAGACGTTCCAGAAGGATGTCATGGGATACCGTGTCAAAGGCTGCGCTGAGATCTAAGAGAATCAGCGCAGCACTTTGCCCGGAGTCTAGGATCGTCCGGAGATGTTCGGTGGTGGCCAATAAAGCAGACTCAGTACTGTGGCCCGCTCGAAAGCCATTTTGGGATGGATCCAGAATTCCGTGACGGTCCACATGTTTCGAGAGAATGCCGTTGACATGGGCTTCTGCTATCTTGGATATCCAGGGTAGAAGGGATATTGGTCGGTAGTTTTCTGGTTTGGAAGGGTCGAGGGTGGGTTTTTTGATTATTGGTGATACCCACGCTTGTTTCCAAGCGATAGGTACAGATCCAGAAGTAAAGGAGAGATTGAGGATATCCATCATGGGAGGTAGAAAAAGATCCAATGATTCCAGGAAATGAGAGGGGCTCATAGGATCAGCTGGGGAACCAGACTTCACCTTCCTGCATAGTTTGGTCAGTTCGGCGTCAGTGATGGCAGGGAGTTGGGTGAGAGGGATACGGGTGGGGACTGAGGTTGTAGGCTCTCTGGAGTGAGGAGGGTTCTGCAGAAAGGTCGCATATATTTTTTGAACTTTTTCAACGAAGTATGTGGCAAGCTGCTCACATTGTTCGTTGGATGAGATTTTTGGAGATGGCGCCCTAGGGTTTTGAAGTTCTTTGAATAGCTTAAAAATCACTTTAGATGGATTCGAGTTGGAGCTAATTTTGTTAGCATAAAAAGAAGCGCGGGAGGATCTGATGGCTTTATGGTAGATTTTAAGTTTGGATAAATAGTTTGCTTTATCCTGGTTGTCAAAGTTTTTCCTCCATTGGCGCTCAGCTTTTTTACATTCCTTACGAAGTGCTTTAAGGGTATCATCATACCATGGATTAGAGGGCATATTACGTCCTTTAGTCAGTTTAGCTGGGATGAGAGTGTCGAGGCCATTGGAAATCCAGGTAGTGAACGAAGTGTAGGTTGCTTCTATCTCCTGATTAGTTTCGCAGTGGAAATCACCTAAGGTTTTATGTAGAGCGGGAGTGGAGAGCTTGTGCCAAGGTCTTCTTAGGCGTTGGTTAGATTCAGTTTTATGCTGCCAATGCGGTGCAGGAACCATGAGTTTAACGAGGTAGTGGTCCGTCCATCCCATAGGGGAGGGGATCTCCGTAACTGCCTCTTGGATGTTAGTGAAGATCGGATCTAGGGTATGGCCTGCTATGTGGGTAGGAGCATGGACTAGAGAGTTAAGTTGTAGTGCCGAAAGGTCTGCAAGAAGGTTAGAAATTGTATGGTCATTAGTTAAGTCAAAGTGCAGATTAAGATCACCTAGTATGGTAAAGTTGGCGAATTTGGTAATAAGCGCCGTGGAAGTTTCGAGGAGGGCGTCAATGAACCTTGAGGCCTGGCCTGGTGGGCGATATATGTAAAGGCCGGATAGCGTAGACTGAGGACTGATGCTGATTTTGAATTGAGCGCATTCGCAGTCTGGGAGAGGTTCTTTGATAAAAGTGCAGGTAAGGTGCTTTTTATAGATGACTGCGATGCCGCCGCCCCGGGTTTCACGGTTTATGGTGACCAGGTGAAACTCATCTGGGAGCGTCAGGTTAGGGATGGTAGTTATGCCATCTCGTACCCATGTTTCGCACAAAAACAGGACGTCAGGATTTTCTTCCTGTAGGAGTGAATTTACCTCAAGGTGGTGTTTAGAGAGGGATCTGACGTTGAGCTGTAGTATCGTCAGGGGCGGGGTAGTAGTTGTGGTGCAATTACCCCACACTCGAGCGGGCATGCTTGTGGAGAAATGGCATCGATCACAGTGGAGTGGCGAGTGGCCCAGGCTGCCAGTGGCATCAGAGCATCTTTGATTAGAATTCAAGGCAAGGAGTTCCTTGCGATCATACCGTATGAGCTGGTGGGGTCTGGTTAGACCAGGGGGACTGGCGAGAGGCGATGGTCTGGCGATGACGGGCGCAGACGGGCTTGCCTTAGGCGCGCCTTCGGCGCGCAAACGGCGCTCCCGCTGCGCTCGTCCGCTGCGCTTCCGGTGGCAGCACATGATGTAGGAGGGGGGGGCGTGGCCTTCCGGGGGCGTGGCCTCCGTCCTCGCCGAGATCGGCGTTTAGCTCAGGTGACTTAACCACGGAGTAGCGCTAAATCCGCTCTCCACGGTGGTAAGAACTAGAAGATAGTTCTGGCGCAAGCTGGCGCGTGAAGGTAGTGGTTTTAAAATCAACACAAGGAAAAAGGTGACACAATACAAAGTGCTGGCGATTTTAAAAAGATCATTCAGAAACAGTAACATTAATAGAGACAGAATTAGTGAATAATAATGACGAAGTATGAGAAGAGAGGGAGTGAGAAAAATACTGGAAGGAGTAGAAAAATTAAGTAATAGAGAAAGGAATGAGAGAAGTAGCAAACACAGGAAAGTAAAGATTAAAGAAATGAAGCAGTAGAACTAATAGATGTTAAATGTGATAGATTAAATGATTGATTGAGGGTGACGATAAGGTGTGTCCTCTCTAAAAGTTTGTTTAAGGTGAACCGTACTCTGGGTTGCATATCAAATTTATGCTTGTTGAAGAATACAGAGGAGATAATAGATGTGAAGACCTACCATTGTAGTAAAACATGCCCACTTATTACATCATTCATAACATAGTCAGTGACATCATCAGCAGTGGAATGCGGGTTATAAAAGTAGAAAACATTTACCTTATAATTCTTGATAACTTTTAAAGAAAATTTTTCATATATTCAATCTGTAAATGAGAGAACAAACATTTCCAAAAATATTAAAACATGTATTTAAAAATTAGAAAAAAGAAGGGAAAAGGTTCAAGAAGAAACAGTTTTTAAACAACTTTGACACTTACAGAAACCTCTACTTCTCTACGACCCGTACACAATCCTAAAGATATTTATTTTAAACAAACAGTATCTTCATGCTGATGAAATGAGGCCTATTTAGAAACATGATGCTTCTTTTGCATTGTTTATGTCTCACAATAGTGATGCAATAACAGCGCAAAAGAGATGTAAAACCATCATAAAATTGTGTCTAACATTTTAAATGATTGTTTCAGGATGCAAATAAGATGTGTGCTTTCAAGAGCTTTCTTAGAGGTGAGGCCTATTTCTTTTTTTTCAAAAAAAACAGTACCCAGAAGTACAGCACTGTAAGCATTAGAATTGACACTTACAGAAGACTCACTTTTTCCATATCTACCTCACATTTCTAAATGTATATCATAAGTACAAAAAGCAGAACATTAATTATACATGTTAAATGGTTTATTTTTGCTGTTCTCAGAATGTATCAAATTTCACTTAAATCAGTGATTTGAAGGTATTCATCATGTAACAGCGGGGAAAAAAAAACACAATCAAAATGATTGTGTTTAAAAAACCCATACAACATAAGAATTCTGAATTCAAAACTCCTTAAAATTAACTTACTTTCAATAACGTCAAAGGATCTCCTATGAACAGCATCCACTCTGTTGTGCTATAAATGTTTTCAGCCCGGCACTTTCTGAAAGAAAACCTCCATCATTTCGAAAAACATGTTACATACAAAAAAAGACTTCTCACATTCTATCACATGTTTCCACTAGGCCAAATCATGTTGCAGCGATTCGCAAATCTTGTAATTCTTCAAATCAAATCCCGTCATTTTCTATTTTCGCATCTTTCAAAAAGAAAACATTTGAGAATATTTTCACAATCCTGGACTACTAATATCTTACTCTTCTTTGTCACTCATATTCTCCTTTTCCTATGACACTGATACTGCTTACTATGAAGCAGACTTACTTGCATCAGGTTTATATAGTTGGATTTTAAAATTGACATTATAATTAAAAGTTTTGGACCAATAATCTAGACAGCATTGCAGACTTACATTCCCTCTACTTGATGAACAATTTCCAATTCCTCACAGGAAATCCCAAAAAACTTTCTTTAAAATTTTGGTTTTAAAAACAGCAGGTAAGAATTTTTAAGGTCAAACGGCAATTTTTTTTTGAAAGTTACAACAGAATCATTGCAGAATGACCAGCCGTTTCGAGACTTTAAGTAAGCTGTATAATGTCCTGATGTTGTTGAAGGACCATCGTGATAGATAATTGCTACAGTTACAAAAGTCCTCCCTGATATTGACAGCTGAGAAGCCACAAAATGTTTTATTAAAGTTGACAATTTTGATCCATCAGGCTTACATCGTTGGATCATTAAAATGACATACTGGCCATATCTACGTATAAATAATGTTGACATCATATCACATTTACATTGGCTACACTCCATGTTGTGATCCGCTGCATTTACTAGCTTATTAAAGGACACTGATTTACTGTCTGGCAAAGTTAAATATATAAATCTTTCTGAGTCTACACTAGTAGTACTTGATACCATACAGTTCTCGCAGTCATGCTGCCATTGATAAGAAAGCCCAAACAGGTGATCTACATCTACACCCTCATCTTGCAATATATCAAGCATATACATTAAAAACTCCTGACAATCTTGCTGATTATTTTCAGAGAAGTCTGTTTGACCTGAACATTCATCTAACAGATAACGAACTTCAGACACACTTTCTACTTTTGTTCGATCAGTGCTACATTTCTCGAAAACAGAATTCAACAAACAGCATAAAATTTGTTCTGAATTCAACAGAATCTGTTCTTTTAAACTCTCTAGTGAAAAGAGAACATTAACCACTACATTTGCATAGCAGTTGACACCAGAACTGTTTTCAAATTGAAAACCGACAACATCTTCAACAGAATCCACTTTCTTTCTGCTAACAATTTTCGGTTCATTGACTTTTAGTCTTTTTGCAACAACCTCCCTACTATTACTGATATTTCTACGTTTCCGGCCTACCACACGTTTCTCAAACAAAGGATATTGAGGCAAATGTGGCGCATACTCTCTTCTTAACCTATTGTATTCCTTAACACAATCTAGATCCGCACAAATGTTTGTGACATCACAGTCAATCAAGTACAATCCCGATAAAGTTCTAACTCGTGACAATGCCACATATGCCATACCCTCCTTGAACACAGAACTGCCAATATTCACCAATGCACTGTCTACACTTAAACCTTGCGATTTATGGATTGTCACCGCATATGCCAAGCAAACAGGAAACTGTTTACGGCGAACATATAAGTCTTTAACAAGCAAAAACCTAGCAGAACAACGACCAATTTGCTGTACTTCCTCAATGCCATCAAATTCAATTCTTAAAAATTCTATTCCATCTCTATTTCTGTATTTCTCAAAATCAACAACATTACCCATTGATCCATTTACCAGACCTCTTTCTACATGTAAATTCCTTCTCAAAATGATTCGGCAATTTAAACACACATTCAAAGTCTTTTCAAAACCCGCTGTTTTAGATATAGTCTTCTCTAATGAATCCAATTTTGATTTCAAATTGTCTGACAAAATAATTGTTGATCCCATATGCTCTAATTTGTCGATAGCTTCAAGTTTCACAATCTCTTGCTTTTCTAAATTCAACATTTTGTTGTTGAAGATGGCACATTCTGCAAGAGTTGGCATCAAACATATCCCGGATTTCTTCTCAGTAATTTTCTTAAAAATATTCTCAGGCACAATCTCTTGTTTGGGATATAAATTTGACAGTAATCGTGCATTTAAAGCTTCTTTCCCATGCTCGGTCACTTTTCCAATTCTAATATCTTGTAGAATATTCTTGTAATCTTCATCCTTTGCTTGACGCATATTTTCATGCAGTTCAGCATAATTGAAGTTTAACCATATATTGACGTTGCCAATGCTCCCTAGGCACTTCCTGGTATCTTCATGCGTGAGTATTTTGAACACAGGTTGACCTTTTACTGGTGTCAGCTGCAGAAGATCTCCGAAAACAATGATGTGTTTGCCACCAAATAACACATCATATTCAGTTTTAAGTACTTCTTGCATTCTCAAATGCACAAAGGCAAGCATGACATTGGAAACCATGCTTACTTCGTCAATGATAAGTAGTTTCATTTTCCTCAAGACTCTTGAAACTTCACAGCAAGCATCCCCAGATAACTTGTTGTATTGTAATTTGTTGTCATGCTCCACCGGCAGCATCAGTAGACGATGCAAAGTAATACCTTTAATGTTATGTGCTGCCAGTCCAGTAGGAGCGGTGACAGCACAAGACAGCGATGACTCAGTCCTTTCCTGCAAATAACAAGAGATTGCTTTAATGAGGAAACTTTTTCCAGTTCCCGCTTCTCCACTCACGTACAGTCGGACAGGCTTCAACGATGTACATGAGCACTCGTTCTTCTCATGACTTAATCCGTGCTCAATTTCCTTGGTAACTTCATCATATATTTTCCTCTGCTCAACGTTGAGTTGTTTTTCCAAGTCTTCTAAGTTAACTGAATCCTCCTGAGCATGTGCCATGGCTCTTTCTACTTCATTCATAGCAGTGGCAGCTTCATTTTCGATAATAGGTCCTCCAAGTGGATCTTGACTCAATGAAACAGAACTCTGACTGTCCTGAGAACTGTCTCTGGCAATCTCGGCTGCAATTGTTGCTTCCTGCTCAATTTCCAAAGTTAGCATTTCTTGATATTTAGAAAAAACAGGACATTCTATGGACTCCTTGGCTGCATTGAAAGAGTCTTCGTAACAGAGGAAATCTCCAAGCAGTTCCTCTTCTGCACGCCAAGGCTTGAAAAGTTGCAAAAGTGCTAAATAAAAAAACTCCTTTTTTTCTGGAGATTCACCACTCAATTTTCGATGGTTTACTAATTGGCATTTTCTTTGCTTGACCAGGCATCCCTCACTTCCAATTACAGCATACACTCCTTTCTCAATATCTTCTTTGATGTTCCTCTTGAATATATAATTTTGGAGAACCTCATATAGACAAACATTCTCAAGGTGACTGCTTCGATTTGGATAATATGTATCCAACATGTTGGTCTTCAAAATGTCGGTACTGTTTGGTTCCTTTTCTGCCAAATACTCAATTTCCCGGACAGGTTTTAGAACTCGATTTCGCGTTGCAGCAAGACCAAGACTCGCCCAAACGAGACTCCTGGATTTGGCATAGAGACTTGCTGAAGACAATCGATCAGAACATTCGTAAGCTCCGATTTCTCGATGCGACAACATCTTCAGACTGAAACTGTACAACTTCTTGCTGAGGCTCTTTTCATGGGAAATGTCCTCCCACATATCCTTCAGTTCGGTCTTTTCTTTTTTGGTGATGTAAGATGTCACATACCGAGCCACAGCCATACAGTTGTCAGCCACAAACTGTATATCCATGTTAGCATTCCACATGGACAAAATCACTGGGTTGTAGTCATTGATGTACTTGGACTCTTCGTTCCTTTTCAAATTGTATGTATTCTTGGGTGATTTCCTCGTCACATTATGTCGCAGCGAAGACATCAAACTGTTCACTCTTCCTTTAGAAATCACCGGTCGTGGAAAGTTGAAACGACATTTGGTGTAGAACTTGTCCTTGTTTCTGAATTTACGACGACAGTACTTTCCACAACGATGGCTTTGGAAACGTAGAACTTGTTCTCTTAGGCTTTTCTTCTCCGTTGCGTTTGGAACAGCACACGTAGAATACTGTTCTATGAAATTCATCACTAAGTCATCCGGATCTGTTCCAAATTTAGGTGCATCCTTGATCCACAACAACATATGTATATGAGGGGCACCTCTTGCTTGGTACTCCTTTCTCCAGAAGAAATCCAACACCTCTCCAAGAGGTGGATTCTTTTTATTTGTGATGAAAGACATCATAGCTTCAAATCTATGATTGAAGTACCTGCATACATTCACTGGATCCAAAGAACACAGTTCTCCAGGTGTCTTGAATTCAATGTTTTCAATATTTCCATTTGCCTCTCGTAGAAATTCAAGTAAGTCTTCCCAGCTATACTCGGCACAGCTCAGAGTGAGGAACCATGTTGGAGTTCCTAAGTTCCTCAGCATACATTTTAAATCACCATGACGACGGTACCAGTACTCATTAGTACCACGCTGACACGCCATGAGATTAATTAAGTGAGAATCCAAAATACTGTCTTGGACATTGACTTTATGCATAAAGTCACTTGCCGAGATGTTTCGCATCTGTATACCACTTTTTAAAATGTGGTTCACTGCATATGACAGTCCTGACAGATCGCTTTCAAACAAGAGATGAAACAAATAGGGAATGCATTGACGAAACCTAGGATCTTCTGCATACAATCGTAAAGTCCGGTATTCAGACGCAGGAATTTGATGAGGTCGCTCATCATATCTTCCTCCTTGACCTGTGGGAAATAGCTGTGGGAAACACCGAGCTTCCAAACTTTCCTCCCAAACACTAATGGGACTCCCTTTGGCTTGTTTCATTTGAAACAACTCAATTGCATTCCCCATGACTTCCTTGGAATGCAAAGGATGAACACTATAATGTTCATATATTTCTTCACTATTAGACACCTCTACTTTCTCAATTTGGCCAGCACACAAAACGCTATCCTCTTCATCACTTACTTCCTCTTCTGCAACATATACATTCTTATAGTACTTATTATTTTTCTTCAAATACAAAGTTGCATTTTTCACTTTCCTAACATCCACTAAATCTTGCCATATTTTCTTATTCTTTGTCGGAACCCCATTAACCAAGATAACCAGAGGTTCCTCTTCCACTTTCTCAACTCCAATTGTGTTAATGTTTTTGTTCAAATCTAGAGGCAAATAAACAACTCTTCCCTTTAATCCTCTCTGTAAATCTGCTGGAGGCAACTTCCCTGTCTTTGGCTCCATTCTTACAATAGCCTGAAAGGGATGGATACTTTGAATCAAAATAGATTCATAAGTATTTAAATCCTTCAATTCTGAAGGAATCTCAACCAATTCCAGATTATTATGAACCGCCCTAGCAGGCATCTGGTTTTGATTTAATTTATTACAACAATAAGTACACACACGTTGGTCCACTCCCAAATCAAAACAATTTTCTACCATCAAGTATGTGGCAAAATCCTTCCATTCACTATTATTTTCCCTTTCACTTTTTGCATATAAATCCACTAACTTAGTCTGATTCTTATAATAAGTGCGTCGACAACATACACAAGTGAAATTAGGCCTCTCACTTGATTTCATCTGAAACGTGGCAATTTCCTTCTGAAAATAATCTGTACTGGAAACCTGTACATTATCTTCAACATTACCCTCTACTTCAGGGTCAATTTGAACATTCTCATCTTTACTACCAAAGTAACAAAACTCAATTTCTTCACAAATATTCTTCACATCTATTTCAGAACCATGCAAAAGAGCAGCACATAATTGTTTAAGCATAATTGCTGGACTCTTAGCATAATACAACATTCTCACTAATTTTCTCACTTTATTATGATGCACTGCTAGCATCCTGAAATGATGAAAAACACTCTGGCATACTCTCCTGGAAAGACAAGCCAGTGAATGACCACGCAAACCTGTCATTTGTCTCACTCTGCAAGGATCTAAATCTTGCAACAACTTCTTTTTCTGCTTCAAACTTTTCTTATTAAATGTCCGTATAAAATCACAAAGCAAAT
This sequence comes from Lissotriton vulgaris, assembly GCF_964263255.1. NCBI lineage: Eukaryota > Metazoa > Chordata > Amphibia > Caudata > Salamandridae > Lissotriton > Lissotriton vulgaris. The sequence continues at coordinate 249,156 of NW_028244805.1, read as the reverse complement.
TGATGGAAACCTGTCGCACACTGCAAATAGAACTACACTTCCAAATGTACACAGGACCCTTAGGACGTCTTCCTAAAACCTCATCACTTAGCGCCTCTTCTGTCTCTGTTGTCACAAGTTGTTCTTTTTCAACTGGACAACCATCCTTCACTTCATAAGCTCGACCACTGGTGTCAACTGCAAACACCAAATCATTATCCTGAAAATAACTCTCCTCATTAAAAAATGCCTCACAACTTGAACTATGCATCCATTCTCCGGAAAAAACTTCACAAAAGTTAGTACGATTTACTACTCTCTTCCATCTACTTTTTGTTTTGAAATCAGAAATTACCTTGCTTAGTTTCCTAATTCTATTGATTACCAAAATAAACAACTTTCGCTTAATTTCAAAAGCATGATCAATAATTTTCTCTACATTTTTCTTCTTCTTATAAAATGCCGCTTTCTGTTGGCCTTTTTTTTAAATATTTTTCAATAAATTAACTATTATCCTGTTACGGAACATTCGATTTCGAATGTCCCTAAACTGTTGTTTCCTTCTACTATCATGCACAGAGTTATCTCTTCCTCTACCAGTAACATTTGTGATGGGTCTCTCCTTTCCATTTACATTGCTTTTCTTTTTGTGGACTGAAACATTTTTTGGAGAAAAACTTTTTTTACTACAAATATTTCTTAAGAATGATTTTGTGCTCTTACCCGGACCTTTCTTGGTGTTTTGACAAGTATTTGGGGAAGAGGACTGCTGCAATAAAACATCATCCTGCTGTCTTTGACGTTTTCTAGCCTTTCTAATTCTATTTTTTGTAGGCATTTTCCAAACTATGAAAGAATCTGCAGTTGAATCTGTGGAAAAATATAATAAAAAATGTTATTAACCACTATTACCAAACAGTAAATGAATAACAGTCATCTAAAACTTAATGCCCTACTAATTATTTAACATAGCAAATGTTTTCCACCAGCACTGCATCACAAAAATGACACTCAATGGTACAAAACAGGCATAGAACAATCATAAATCACTCCCTAATATTTTAAATGATTAATTCAGGATGACGATAAGATGTAGCCTATCTAAAGGTTTGTTTAGGCCCAGATCTTTAGACTGGGGTGAATGTGTGTCATTGATCCACATTCAGTCCATCACCTGTTTTGTTTATTTGAGGTGAGGCCAACACATGGTTGCAGATAAGATTTTCACTGAAAAAAACCAAGGTAAAAAAACATGTGAAGGCCTACCAATGAAGTAAATCATTAAATGAAAACCAATACATTTCTGGAAATATGCACTGCTAGTGCTTCATAAGTTGTTTTGGGTCATATTTATAAGGCATTTGAGTGTCTATTATGCTATTTTACGTTCTTCATGGTGCAAATTTCTTGTAAATACGCTCCCACCTGCGGTTGGCAAATTTAGATTTTGATTATGGGAGTTACATAGGCATGTTAATAATTTCCCAAAAATGGTGTATGACCCCAAACAACCTTTGAAGCAAATGCTCTTAGCCATGTTATCCACCTCCCATTGGATAACATGGCTAAGAACTGCTCGCAAATGCGAAAAAAAACGGCCGCAATGCATGAATATCGCTGAAAAGTCAGCGATATTCATGCATTTTCCAGCAAATGCTCTTAGCCATGTTATCCACTTCCTATTAAATAACATGGCTAAGAACTGCTCAGGGCCCCATGAGGAACGCTTTCCATTTAAAAAGGGAAAAATAACATCAAAGACAGTAAAATGCCTTCTAAATATGACCCCAAACAACCTATGAAGCTCTAACAGTACATATCCAGAAATGTAATTGATTTCAAAATTCGTTTTTAAACACAGCATATAAATCAATTGTATACCTGCATTCATGAAGAAATGACTAAAAATGTCCTTGAGACACATGAAAGTGTTTTCTGGAATGCCCTAGCACCATTTTTGGGACACTGTTAACATGGCTAGGTAACTCCCATAATCAAAATCTAAATTTGCCAAGCGCAAGTGGGAGCGTATTTACAAGACACTTGCCCCATGAGGAACGCTTTCCATTTAAAAAGGTAAACATAACATCAAAGACACTAAAATGCCTTCTAAATATGACCCCAAACAACCTATGAAGCTCTAACAGTACATATCAAGAAATGTAATTGTTTATCGCAAATGCGATTAAAAACGGCCGCAATGCATGAATATCGCTGAAAAGTCAACGATATTCATGCATTATCCAGCAAATGCTCTTAGCCATGTTATCCACCTCCCATTGGATAACATGGCTAAGAACTGCTCGCAAATGCGAAAAAAAACGGCCGCAATGCATGAATATCGCTGAAAAGTCAGCGATATTCATGCATTTTCCAGCAAATGCTCTTAGCCATGTTATCCACTTCCCATTAAATAACATGGCTAAGAACTGCTCAGGGCCCCATGAGGAACGCTTTCCATTTAAAAAGGTAAACATAACATCAAAGACACTAAAATGCCTTCTAAATATGACCCCAAACAACCTATGAAGCTCTAACAGTACATATCCAGAAATTTAATTGATTTCAAAATTCGTTTTTAAACACAGCATATAAATCAATTGTATACCTGCATTCATGAAGAAATGACTAAAAATGTCCTTGAGACACATGAAAGTGTTTTCTGGAATGCCCTAGCACCATTTTTGGGACACTATTAACATGGCTAGGTAACTCCCATAATCAAAATCTAAATTTGCCAAGCGCAAGTGGGAGCGTATTTACAAGACACTTGCCCCATGAGGAACGCTTTCCATTTAAAAAGGTAAACATAACATCAAAGACACTAAAATGCCTTCTAAATATGACCCCAAACAACCTATGAAGCTCTAACAGTACATATCAAGAAATGTAATTGATTTGAAAATTCGTTTTTAAACACAGCATATAAATCAATTGTATACCTGCATTCAAGAGGAAAGGACTGAAAATGTCCTAGAGACACAGAAAAGCGTTTTCTTGAATGCCCTACCACCATTGTTTGGACATTATTAACATGGCTATGTAACTCCCATAATCAAAATCTAAATTTGCAAAGCACAAGTGGGAGCGTATTTACAAGACACTTGCCCCATGAGGAACACTTTCCATTTTAAAAGGAAAACATAACATCAAAGACACTCAAATGCCTTATAAATATGGCCCAAAACAACCTATGAAGCTCTAGCAGTACATATCCAGAAATGTAATTGATTTCTAAAATCGTTTTTAAAAACAACATATCTGTTTCAGCTTACATAACAGACCATGGAATGGGCTCCATGTACCACAATAACTTGTGTTACTGCATGCCAGAATGCTACACCGAATATGCAATTACAATTTCTCAAAGAAACTAATTCTATTAGTATATCACTAGAGACAAAACCACATTTTAAAAACACAGCTTTCTTCATCATTTTCTCCTTAAATCATACTATTCTCTATCTAAATTAAATAAATCTTTTCTCACCTTAGCAAATATTTTTTGAGTTTTGAAAACAGTCTCAGAAATACACCAAATTGTCTTCAGCAGAAGAAAAAGGATGCACTCCAAAGGCTGCAGCTATTGAAAGCACAGAAATACAGATATTCATTTCACATATCTCTCATATTAGCCAATCATAACTCTTCCCTCACTTTTTTCAAATCAAAACCCTTCCCCCCTCTGCCCTCTCTGCCTTTTTTCCATAGCAACCACCTCCTGGAAGACCTCTCATGTTTGCAAATTCACACAACAATGTTTCAATTGAACTCTGAACTCTCAGTGCACCTGCGTATCCAGTGCAATCTTTCATTAAATGTTTCTTCCTTGACCATTCAAATTACATGTTTCAAAGAACACATCCATGCACCCTAACTTTCTGTTTTCAGAAATGGAAATGCACCAATCACTGCTAATGATTCATTAGCATTGCAAATCCACACTTTTTTTTCTTTAGAAACTCCTACTGTTTCAACTGCCCTTTCATTACCACACTTCATCTGACTGCAGAACAACCTTCTCCCACCATGTTTAAGGTCTGGATTGTTGGACATAGTTACATCCACTGGGCTCAAAGGTATGCTGAGAACAGAAATTTACCTAACCTCAATTTACAAGATGTGGAAATTAAGTGGTTGGGCCAAAGAGGATTAAAATGTCACCAATTGATACCATTGGTGAAAACCTTTATGCATTTGCCAAAACCTGACCTGTTAATAGTGCACTGTGGAGGTAATGATTTGGGCACTTTGACAGGGGTAGGTCTGGAAATGCTTTTAAAGGACACCTTTGAGCAATTAATGGCACTTTTTCCTCAAACTGCCTTGGTATATTCCAATATATGCCAAAGACAGAAATGGAGGTGGTCCAACCAATTTTCTCCACAAATTGAGAAAGCGAGGAAGCATGTAAACAAATCTGTTTCAGCTTTCATGAGAGACCATGGAATGGGCTCTCTGTACAACAATAACTTGCGTTACTACATGCAAGATATCTACAGAGGAGATGGAGTTCACTTCTCAGATGAGGGCAACAGAATTTTCATTCTGAATTTAAGACTGTGCATTGGTACCTACTTATAAGTACCTAAATGTACCATAAACCCAAAAGCTCTTCTCAGAGCTACCCTTCATCTGATCACACACTTTTATTATTTTTTTTCTAACTTTTTTTCTGTAATTTTCAACAAACTACGCTCAAAGAGCGCTATCCGGTACGCGAACTGGAAGCTAACCGCGCAAAATTTCAAAAAAAAAGTTTTTTCTTCGCACATATAGTCCTCCTCAGCCACCCTCAGAAAACGTAGGGGGGCAAAATACTTGTACCATGCCCCCTTCTACCCATTCAGAACATTATTTACCCTCCATTGTATACCTTGATTCGACCGAAACACAAAATGGTGGACTCCCGTTACGCTCCTAGTTCGCGGACCGGACCGCTTCCCGGGAAGCGGTCCAAAAAAAAGGTGGGAAAGTAATTTACAGAAAAACGACTAGAGACACTCTCACCAAATATACATTAGCTCATACTACATAACAATCCCTTTCATTCTCACAAATTTGATTGAAATTTCATTTAGCCATTTAGCCTGTAGACCTCTCCAAGTACCGTGAGGTAAATTACTTCACAAAACATATCTGAACTGTTGGAATTGACAACCAATGAAAATGTTACTTTCATTTTCTACTTTTATTACCTGACATTTGATTGGTTATATACCTGTATATATATAAAGGAAGAGAAGGAAACACAGCCATTTTGACTACTACTTCTTGTTGTACCTCACATTTCAATAGCTTCCAAAAACTTCAACTTCTTTGTGAAGGTAAGTTATAATTTTTAAAAATGAAATATATTGTGCACTATAACTTAATATAGTAGACTTTTTCTGCTAGATATACACTATCCCTCTGTAGTAGTAATGTATTTAGATAGACTTCTCTGTTATAGTTATGAATGGAGTTAGGCTTGTCTTGGTTAAATCACATACACTTTTTTATAGTCCTATTTCCACTCTGATACTATACACTGCCAAAAGATAAATTCACTGATAAAAACTGCCTATCTAAAATTAATCCCAACAGTGCCCTATCTCTACTAATATATATTTTTTTAATCCAAATTTCAGGCAAAATGGAAGGCGAGCAGCAAGTTTCTTTTGAGATGGACCTGCAAGAGAGCAGCCAGGAATTGATTGAACAAATTGACATGGAATTTATGAATGAAAGCTTGGATAATGAACTGCTGCAATGTGTCCAAGCAGTAGATGCCCTCCTTGCAAATGAGGACATTTTACAACCTCACAGATTGCAAACAATATTTCAAGAAAATAATGACATTTCAGACACTGAAATGTTAGAAAGTTTAATAAATTATGAAAAACAATCAAAATAAAAAAAAACTTTAAAAAAAAAGAAAACAAAAAAAAACAACAAAAACAACAAACAATTAACATACAGTATTTGAAAAGTGTATCATTCTATTATCCTTATAGTACGCTGCCTAGAACGCTTTCCAGTTCGCGTACTAGGCGCTAACCACGCAAAAAAAAAAAAAAAAATTATTTTTTTTTACCCTCCTGGGCCCTTTTAAAACCTCCACATAAAACCTAGGGGGTCAATGAGGATCTACTATGCCCCCTTATGGTAATTTCCCCCTTTGTTTTGGCCTCCTCTTGTCTCTCGATCCTACCGAGAGACAAGATGGCGGCTGCACCGGACTGTTTAGAATGTTGACAGACACCGAAGAGCCAATCAGCTTTCCGTGCGCAAAGTTCCGTAACGCGAAAAGTACGCGAACCGGATCGCTGCCCGGAGCGCTGTTACAGATATATATCTTGATTTAAACGTTAATTTCTCAAAATCCACTGAAGCACATATATTGAGACCTAGCAAAGGCACATCGGCTAACAGTCCCTACAATTTTGCCAAGTTTCGTGGAAATCCATTCAGCCGTTTAGGCTAAAAGTGAGTCCAACCGTCCTATGGAAATTAACATGGGAAAAACGCGTTTTGGGACCCCCCTTTTTTCTCGGCCCCCCCTTGACGACCCCCCCCCAAATTTTCAGGGGCTGCTCAGAAACAAAATGTGCCATTTTCCTGAAAATTTCAGCCAATTCCGTCCACAAACACCAAAGTTATTAGACATAGAATTTTCAGAAATCCCATAGGGAAAAAATCCTAACTATATATACCTACTGGCGACCGCCAGTAGGTAATATATATATATATATATATATATATATATATATATATATATATATATATATATTACCTACTGGCGGTCGCCAGTAGGTATATATAGTTAGGATTTTTTGTCTATGGAACTTTTGAAAATTCTATGTCTAATAACTTTGGCGTTTGTGGACGGTATCGGCTGAAATTTTCAGGAAAATGGCACATTTTGTTTCTGAGCAGCCCCCGAAAATTTGGGGGGGTTTCGTCAAGGGGGGGCCGAGAAAAAAGGGGGGTCCCAAAACGCGTTTTTCCCATGTTAATTTCCATAGGGCCTTTGGCCTCACTTTTAGCTCGAACGGCTGAATGGATTTGCACGAAACTTGGCAAAATTGTAGGGACTGTTAGCCCGATGTGCCTTTGCTAGGTCTCAATATATGTGCTCCAGTGGATTTTGAGAAATTAACGTTCAAAACAAGATATATATCTGTAACAGCGCTCCGGGCTGCGCTCCGGTCCGCTTACTTTTCGCGAAACGGAACTTTGCGCGCAGAAAGCTGATTGGCTCTCCGGTGTCTGTCAACATTCTAAACAGTCCGGAGCGGCCGCCATCTTATCTCTCGGTAGGATCGAGAGAGAAGAAGAGGTGAAAAACGAAGGGGGAATTTAATGAAAAGTTCCATAGACAAAAAATCCTAACTATATATACCTACTGGCGACCGCCAGTAGGTAATATATATATATATATATATATATATATATATATATATATATATATATATATATATATAATCTTCAATAAAATACTTTGAAATAAAAAAAAGGAATAAGACACATTGGATTTCAGATTAAGTTACAGGCATACAACTATTTGTATTCACAATAAATTCCTCAATTTAATTTGTAGGACATTTCTCATGTTTACTAAGTAAAAATAACTTTTTTGCTCTCTTCCCTCGCTCTGGTATATGCAAAATGCAAAGTATATGTTTCAGGCCAAATTGTATTTCCCCTTGAGACCAGTGCTTTAAATGGGCCGGTACTCACCGGTACTGAGTACCAGCACTTGTTCATTTTCTCGCATCGAGTACCGGCACTTTTCCTTGAATAAGGTGAGTACCGGTACTCACAAGAGCCTGGTTTTGATGCAGGTGGGCTTCTGTCATCAATCTCCTCGTACGTCAGCAGCCCCTTCCACTCTTAATCACAGCGAAAGCCTGGGCTGGGCTCGTTCAAGAGCACAGCTGCTCTTGTCACCAGTGCACAGTGATCTGCATATGCTGCTCTGGAAGCCATCAGAGTAGGGGTGTGGCTGTAGGGAGGTTCGATTAGCCTTTGTTTTTACACAGCGGGGGCAGAGAGGTGGCTATTAAATCTAATGGGCGAGGGTGTGAGTGGCATTGTTCAGGGTAACACAGTGCTACAATGACGCTTCTGTAGCAGAAAGCGCTATTTGTAAACTGCTACCATTAGGCTTTTTAACACAAATTCGCCAGTACATCTATCACAAGACAAGATGTTGAGCACTATGTAAAAGTCAAAGGCTTGATATTGTGCATCTTCAAAACACATTAAAGCATTTTTTCCAGTTACTGATGCCTGTGGTGGGCCAAGAATGAAAAGAGTGTCTGATAAATTGCTAGATTTTTTGCAGCTAAGCATTTACTAATCGTATGACACAGGAAGACGGTGCCTTTCTCTTCAGTAAGATTGGGGCACAATAAGGAGCAAGAAAGTGGATAACTCTGGTGGTTAATGCACTTGCTAGAAAGATCTGTGTGCATTCTAATCTAAGGTTCAACTCGCAATAAAATTTCATCGAGGGTCATTGTGCCTGCTGGAAAGCATAGCATGCAACATGTAGTTCAGAGATTTTTTTAATGTAGATAGCTCAGTAGGATACTGTTTTTGTTGCATAGATCCTTGTCTTCCCTGTAGGTCACAAGCTAACATCCTTGGCATATATCTTAGTGAATTATGTCCCTACAGCAAGGACCTGCATGCAAAAACAAGGCATATATATATATAGGGAGAGACTTTGTGATGGCGCGCATTTGGATTTTTGATTGAAACACTACCAGTCCCAGAATGCCTTGGGTGTAATCAACAGGTACAATAGTGGAAATAAAAAGAGGGATTATACGGGTTAGTGCTTTTTTGCCATCATTTGCCTCACCCTACCTATGATGAAGGGTGTTTATCGCCCGAAACGCGTCAGCAAAATGGGAAATAGTGCCTGCATACCTACCTTGTGAAATGGAGTAGTCCTGGGTGTGCGGACCAACAAAGGGGTAACTCAGCGATATATATATATATATATATATATATATATATATATATATATATATATATATATATTACCTACTGGCGGTCGCCAGTAGGTATATATAGTTAGGATTTTTTCTCTATGGGACTTTTGAAAATTCTATGTCTAATAACTTTGGCGTTTGTGGACGGAATCGGCTGAAATTTTCAGGAAAATGGCACATTTTGTTTCTGAGCAGCCCCTGAAAATCTGGGGGGTTTCGTCAAGGGGGGGGCCGAGAAAAAAGGGGGGTCCCAAAATGCGTTTTTAACATTGAGTTTTCCATAGGGCGTTTGGCCTCACTTTTAGCTCGAACGGCTAAATGGATTTGCACGAAACTTGGCAAAATTGTAGGGACTGTTAGCCCAATGTGCCTTTGCTGGGTCTCAATATATGTGCTCCAGTGGATTTTGAGAAATTAACGTTTTAAAAAACAGATATATCTGTGACAGCGTCCCGGGTAGCGCTCCGTTTCGCGAACTTGTCGCGTAACGGAGCTTTGCGAAGCAAAGCTGATTGGCTCTCCGGTGTCTGTCAACATTCTAAACAGTCCGGAGCGGCCGCCATCTTGTCTCTCGGTAGGATCGAGAGAAAAGAGGAGGAGAAAAACGAAGGGGGAATTTAATGAAAGGGGGCAAGGTAGACCCCTCTTGACCCACTAGGAATGATGTTGGGGTTAATAAAGGGTCCCATGGGAAAAAAAAAAAAATGATTTTTCACGGTAGAAGCGCTTCCCGGTTCGCGAACAGGTAGCGAAACGGGAATTCGCCATTTTGTATTTCGTTTTAATTAAATTACAGGGTATAAGGGGGTACGGGAGACGTATCCTGACCCTTTATGTTTTCTGAGGGTGGCTGAGGAGGCTCATATATGTTGATACATGTCTTCCAGCGGCTGCGTGTGAGCGTTTTTTTTTTTTTTTGCTGCGTGACGTCTGTTAACGTTCGAATCGAAGGAAATCAGGAAGTGTTGACCGCCATTTTGACACTGCGAGTAAATATATTGTTAAAAATAATTGTTATAAATTAATCCGTATTGATAAACATTGTCTGCGCCATCTTGCTTTTTTCCAATGCCACACTTTTGTCGTGCACGGCAGCCATTTTAGATGCCTTGACCAGACCCACTCTCTGCACGCCGCCGATCGTGACGTCTGTTAACGTTCGATTCGAAGGAAATCAGGAAGTGTTGACCGCCATTTTGTCACTGCGAGTAAATATATTGTTAAAAATAATTGTTATAAATTAATCCGTATTGATAAACATTGTCTGCGCCATCTTGCTTTTTTTCCAATGCCACAGTTTTGTCGTGCACGGCAGCCATTTTAGATGCCTTGACCAGACCCACTCTCTGCACGCCGCCGATCCTCAGCATGGCTCCCCACCCTCGCAAGCATCTCCCCCACGCACTGGTCACCCCCGCTCTCTGTCTTATGCATGGGCCATAAACCTCCCCCCATCTGCGCTGCTCTTCCCTGAGAATCACACCCTGTGCCCGCCCGACACCACCCTTTCACCCTATTCACTACCGCACCCTCTGACATTCCTCTTCCTTTGTGTCTGATTGTCCAGGCCTGTCCCAGGCTATCACGTAGCCCTGCGGATGTAGTTTAAGGCCTCAACTGTAAAGAATCACCCCTCTTCAAAGTAGTTACAGTAGATCAAGGCCCCCACCCGATGAGATCCGTCACACCACACGCGTTCCTACTATCTGATAACCATCCTGTATTGTGATTGGGGAGGGCATTCTCACTGTGAGGGTGTGTGGGACCGAGCATGAAGCGGAAGATTCCAGGGATGCCTTTTTGTACATCAAAGTCTTCACAATTATGTGTCACATTAAAAATATATAGCACTCCAACAAAGTAGTAGGATTATAACACTTTAATAAATTATAAATATATACATCGCAACAAAAACAGTAAACACCTTAAATTTTTTTTTATTAAAACAGAAGCAACAATGGTCAGTAGCGGTCTGTTGTGCGAATAGTCCCAAGGCAGCACAAGGTGCTGAGTTCTGGACGGCTCCCAGGTGATGTCACCTGGGTGCCGCACTGGTTTTGGTATCCTACAATGCTGCTCCGAAAAACGGCAAGGGGCGCCCCGGGGGTGGTGGGGGGGAGGCGGCGTGAACGGGCCTCCCCAGGTGGAGGCTCGTCTGTTGTAGTGGGGCGCCCCTTTAGCGTTTCATTTGCCATTCAGCGGTTTTCCGCCCGCTTTTGCTGCACTGTGCCTCGTCAGTAGCGGTCTGTTGTGCGAATAGTCCCAAGGCAGCAGAACGCGCTGAGATCTGGAAGGCACCCAGGTGATGTCCAGTAAGTTGCCGCACTGGTTTTGGTATCCTACAATGCTGCTCCCAAAAATGGCGTGGGGCGCCCCGGGGGGGGGGGGGGGAGGGGGGGGGGGGAGAGAGGCGGCGTGAATGGGCCTCCCCAGGTGGAGGCTCGTCTGTTGTAGTGGGGCGCCCCTTTACCGTTTCAGTTGCCATTCCGCCCGCTTTTGCTACACTGTGCCTCATCCGCCATTCAGCTGTTTGCCGCCCGCTCTTGCTGCTACAGCGTCTCGCTCACCATATAGTTGAGTTGCTCCCACTCTTGCGGTGCAGCGATAGGCGGCTGCCACAGGACTCTGAAAATGGCGGCCGGCTCTTCGGATTTGGGCCTGGTCCACTAAAATGGCCCTGGGACACCTTGGAACTCGGACGCTTGTCTGCTAGGGCTTGGGCTCCATTCTCGAAAGCGTCCCCTCAGCTTTGAAGATTCTACAACAGTCTTGGGGGCCCCCGACTCCCGCAGGCTTCCGGTGGGGAGCGGCTGCCATGATTGCTTGCGGAATGGCCACGACGGAGCTAGGAGATGGTGGTGCTCTCATGCTGACGCCAGCTTCAGTCTGAAACATCCAGAAACACTGTAGACTATCAATTCGATGAGTTCCGGTGGAGCCCCAATGTGACCCGGTAGGGAAGAACTTGCCCTCCCCTTTTTTGAGTGATGGTTCTTGTTGCCTGTCCCCTCTGTTGTCGTCTAACGGAACCTTTTTTGATTGCCGAGTGAGAAAAAAAAAGGTGGGTCTTTCATCGTTTTGGAAAAAATAATGTTTTAATCCAATGAAAAGTGTTATTTTTAGGTCATATGATCAAGCCGTCCATCATTAGGAAACCAAAAGTAAAATGAACTAATGAAAAGTTTTATAAACAAATCACATGACCTGTTATGCGGCTTTGGGTTATAAAAAGCATGCAAAACCCGTTGGCCCATGAGGCGGCGTCAGTAGCGGACCGATGTGCGAATAGGCCGAAGGCAGCACAATGCGCCGAGATCCGGATGGCACCGAGGTGGTGTCCAGCAAGTTGCACTGGTGTGGCCATCCTACAATGCTGCGCCGAAACACGGCGTGGGGTGCCCGGAGGGAGGCGGCGCGAACGGCCTTCTTCCGCCTCCCCAGGTGTAGGTACCTCATGTGCAGTGCGGCGCCCCTTAGCATTTCACTCGCCGTCCTGCCGAGTTGCACCCGCACTTGCTGCTACAGTAGGCCGAAGGCAGCACAACGCGCCGAGATCCGGATGGCACCGAGGTGGTGTCCAGCAAGTTGCCGCACTGGTGTGGCCATCCTACAATGCTGCGCCGAAAGACGGCGTGTCCAGCTGAGTTGCGGTCACTCTTGCTGCTACAGTACGCCGAAGGCAGCACAACGCGACGAGATCCGGATGGCACCGAGGTGGTGTCCAGCAAGTTGCCGCACTGGTGTGGCCATCCTACAATGCTGCGTGGTAAGACGGCGTGTCCAGCTGAGTTTCTCCCACTCTTGCGGTACAGTGACTCGAACGCGCTGAGATCCGGATGGCACCGAGGTGGTGTCCAGCAAGTTTCACTGGTGTGGCCATCCTACAATGCTGCGCCGAAAGACGGCGTGGGGTGCCCGGGGGGGGGGGGGGGAGGCGGCGTAAACAGACCTTTTCCGCCTCTCCAGGTGAAGGCATCTCATCTGCAGTTTGATTTGGTGGATAATGCCCGACCTGCCAGTACATCCACCATTGAAGTGGCAGTGTCAGAATCAGAGGCAATGGAAACGGTTCTAAATCTTCAGAAGAACTTTGGACAAATGAAAATGACATGCTTACCTTGCGGCAAATTAATTTCATGTGGAGAGAGGAGTGTTAATCTAATCAATAGAGCTTATGAACATCATCATAGTCGCTGGTTGGTGGAGACATTTTGACTATATCCTGGACCTGCCCGGCCTCGCCCAAAATGGCGCCGGTATAAATGAGACTCGTAACTCCTTGTTGTGTACTGGTTGCCCAACCTTGATATCACGAGATACGTATGCAGTTTTGAAGCACATGGCGGGCGGGGACGAGTACTGATTGAACATTTGGACATCCCTATTGATATTAAGTTCTGATGTGTTATTGATTACTGTACTATTGAAAGTTCGATTTAACGTCACCCATGGTACTTGCCCGCAAATGTATATCTAGATAATTTTATTGTAACTGGCCCTGTCGTACTTTAATTATAAAATGTACGTCCACCGATTCCGCAAATGTTAGACACCTTACTTCTTGCAACCTAATGGGTTGCCCGTTACGTTGTTCTAAGGTGTAAATGTCCCCTCATCATATACGATTCCAGTTTGCTCCGTGGCCGGCCCACGTGGTTATAGGCCCGTATTTGTATACTGACATTTTCACAATAAAGGTTTTTAAAACAAAACATGGTAGTAGTACTTACATTGGAAAAGTTTTGAATAATAGCCACTGTTTTTGAATCAGTAAAAGGCAAGTGAAATAAAGCAGTCCAATTACATGACGGTTAAAAGGTATAATACGCAGGAACGCAGTAAAGATAAATGGTCAAGGGCTGTTGTGTTTTCTACTCCTGCAACATAAAGTGATCGATAAGAATCTGATATTCAGGCCTATCGGCGACTAAGACAGCAGGCCGAGCCTCTTTTGCTCAACGGCTCCCTCATGGGACAAAGAAACGCCCTTTTTCTCGAAATAGGAATATTTTACTTGCAGGACAGTTGTAAATTTCCCGGGAAAATACATTAGCCTGGAACATTATAACATATATGTTTAAGAAAAAAAAATGTTCGAAAGCAATAAAAAGCGTTATTATGACCAAGCCTTTCATCATTAGAATAACAAAAGTAAAATGAACCAATGAAAAGTTTTATTAACAAGTAACATGACCTGTTATGCTTATGTTACGAGCTGCGCGCCGCGCTCTGGATCGCTTCCGGGAAGCTGCGCCTTGCGCACCGGAGTACTTCCGTGTGCGCTAACGTGGCACGTCATATGACGCATTACGCGACAACGCAGGTCCAGAATATAGTCAAAATGTCGCCACCAACCAGCGGTCGGAACACAACCCCTTTCAGTAGTCCAAAAAGTTCTGTTAAATGACAACAGAAGGGACAGGCTACAAGAACCTTCAGTCAAAGAGGGGAGGGCAAGTTCTTCTCTACCTGTTCACGTTGGGGCTCCACCGGAACTTATAGAATTTGGGCGGGGTGGGTGGCGGAGCCGAGCTGTCTTGCAGTCATCATAGCGTCGAGCTCAGTTCATCTCACTAGTTTCGTATTTCTCATGAGGGGTTGTTCCTAATGTTTCTATTTTAGCGAGGTCAAAAAGAGATCCCATTAGTGGCCTACGGATTTTGCTCGATTCCTTTTGTTTTTTTAAAACGATTTTTCACTATCTGCAAAGACTAAACAGAGTATTGCGACTCTGTGCTTGTTTGTTATTAGAGAATGAAGCAAAAAGATCCAATTCTAAAACAGTAAATGCTTGGATAACAATCAATCAAATGGAGAGAAAAGCAGGCACGACGGGTTACAACGGGGGGAAAAGGCTTACGTTACCTACCCTTCACTATCTGCAAAGTGAGAATACTCCTAAAAGAAAAGAGGAGGGGGGGGGCAGCGTTCAAAGCACATCAGCGTGCATAGACACGAAAATGTTTTTATCTACCACGTACTTGACATTTTAAAGCTTTTCATATTTGCTATTAAAAAACCATTGAAATTCACTGAAAAAACCATAGGTTATAGACCATATATAGTTAGGGATTAGCATTTACAAAACCTTAATTTACTCGCACAAAACCATAGAAATTCGCATATATAGTTAGTTGCAATAACTATATATCGCGCACCCGCAATCCACTGCTGATGATGTCACATATTACATCATTCATGACATGGTCAGTGACATCACTGATGACATCACTGATGACAACATCCAGTGACTGTATGTTTCTGTAAAGTTAAAATATGTCTTACATATTGAAGAATGAGTGGATGTATAAGTGTCTGGATGAAGGATTTAGTAGGTGGATGACTGACTGTATGAGTGAGTGATTAAATGTGTCTCACTGAGAGCATGAGTTGGTGACTAAACTGTCTTAATTTGTGCATCATTATGTCTGTTGTTCTGTAAACTGCTGCATGTGTTGATCAGTAGCTATATGAGTAACTATATGGGTTATTGATTGGTTGCCCAAGTATTTGTATGGGATACTGTGTGTGTGTGTGTGTGTGGGTGGCTGGGAGGTGTATGACTCTGTGCATAGATGTTTGAGCAGTTGATTCACTAGATGTATGGGTTCAAAAGTGCATGTGGAAACAGCTGTATGGGCGGTTAACTGTGTGCATGAGTGTATTGGTGAGTGAATGGATATCTCACTGCTACCATGTCAAAGTAAGTACATATGTAAAACACAGTACATGTGAGAGTTGACATATATAAATAACTGTGCATAAGAGCCAATGAATGTGTGAGTGGCTGTGTGGATCATTATGAACTTGTATCAGGGATTGTATAAGAGAGTAAATATGTGTTAGTATATGTTTGAATAAGTAAGGTGTGTATAACTGTATAGTTGAGGAAATGGAGGTGTGATTGATTCTTTGCATGACTGACTAGGTGTGTGAGTAACTCCATGGATGAGTGACAGTCTGTGAGTGTCTGTTTACACTGAGTGGATCTAAGGTTATATTAGAGTCTGAAGAGCTTCATCGTATTATCACATCAGTGATGTCATCAGTGATGTCATTTAAGATGTCATCAGTGATGTCATCAGTGATGTCATTTGACATGTCATCAGTGATGTCATCAGTCATCAGCGATGTCATTTGAGATGTCATCAGTGATGTCATCAGTGATGTCATTTGAGTTGTCATCAGTGATGTCATCAGTGATGTCACTGACCATGTCATGAATGATGTAATATGTGACATCATCAGCAGTGGATTGCGGGTGCGCGATATATAGTTATTGCAACTAACTATATATGCGAATTTCTATCGTTTTGTGCGAGTAAATTAAGGTTTTGTAAATGCTAATCCCTAACTATATATGGTCTATAACCTATGGTTTTTTCAGTGAATATATATATATATATATATATATATATATATATATATATATATATATATATATATATATATATATATATTTGTATTTATAAAGCACACTTATTACCAAAAGGGTATCATGGCCCTAGAGGATGTCCTTATTAGCAATGGTCACTGCATTATGAGTTCCCAACCCTAGGACGCACGATTATCAGCTCCATAGGATGCCACTGGCAGTACTGGTCAATGCACTGGGAGTCCCCAACCCCTGGCAGAGAACACTGCCAGTAATGGTCCCCGCTATGGAATGTCCCATCTTCTGGAGGATACCACTGGCAGAAATGGTCAATGAACTGGGAGTCCCCAACCCCTGTCAGACACCACTGACGCAAACAGTCACTGCAGTAGGAGTCCTAAACCCCTGACACGCACCACTGCCAGCTGTGGTCACTGTATTGGAATTGCCCATCTCCTGAAGGATACTACTGCCAGCAATAGTCACTGCACTGGGAGTCCCCAACCCCTGGAGAGACCTCTGCCAGTAATGGTCAATGCATTGGAATGTCTTATCTTCTGGAGGATTCAATTGCCAGCAATGGTCAATGCATTGCAATGTCCATCTCTTGTAGGATACTACTCCCAACAATGGTCACTGCACTGGAATGTCCATCTTCTGGTGGTAACACTGCCAGCAATGGTCACTGCATGGGGAGTTCCCAACATGTGGCAGAGACCACTGCCAGCAATAGTCACTGCATTGGAATGTCCATCTCTTGTAGGATACTACTGCGAACAATGGTCACTGCACTGGAATGTCCATCTTCTGGAGGATAGCACTGCCAGCAATGGTCACTGCATTGGAATGTCCATCTCCTGGAGGATACCACTGACAGCAATGGTAACTGCACTAGAATGTCCATCTCCTGGACGATATCACTGCTAGCAATTGTCATTGCCCTTAAATGTCCATCACCTGGGGGGATACCACTGCCAGCAATGGTCAATTGATTAGAATGTCCATCTCCTGGAGAATACCACTGCCAGCAATGGTCACTGCACTGGAATGTCCATCTCCTGGAGAATACCACTGCCAGCAATGGTAACTGCGCTAGAATGTCCATCTCCTGGACTATATCATTGCTAGCAATGGTCATTGTCCTGGAATGTCTATCACATGGGGGACACCACTGCCAGCAATGGTCAATGGATTAGAATGTCCATCTCCTGGAGAATACCACTGCCAGCAATGGTCACTGCACTGGAATGTCCCTCTCCTGGAGAATACCACTGCCAGCAATTTTCACTGCATTGGAATGTCCATCTCCTGGAGGATACCACTGACAGCAATGGTAACTGCGCTAGAATGTCCATCTCCTGGACGATATCACTGCTAGCAATGGTCATTGCCCTGGAATGTCCATCACCTGAGGGATACCTCTGCCAGCAATGGTCACTGCACTGGAATGTCCATCTCCTGGAGAATACCACTGCCAGCAATGGTCACTGCACTGGAATATCCATCTCCTGGAGAATACCACTGCCAGCAATGGTCACTGCACTGGAATGTTAATCTCTTGAGGATACCACTGCCAGCAATGATCACTGCATTGGAATGTCCATCTCCTGGAGGATACCACTGACAGCAATGGCAATTGTGCTAGAATGTCCATCTCCTGGACGATATCACTGCTAGCAATGTTCATTGCACTGGAATGTCCATCACCTAGGGGATACCACTGCCAGCAATGGTCACTGCACTGGAATGTCCATCTCCTGGAGAATACCACTGCCAGCAATAGTCACTACACTGGAATGTTCATCTTCTGGAGAATAACACTGCCAGCAATGGTCACTGCATGAGGAGTTCCCAACATGTGGCAGAGACCACTGCCAGCAATGGTCACTGCATTGGAATGTCCATCTCTTGTAGGATACTACTGCCAACAATGGTCACTGCACTGGAATGTCCATCTTCTGGAGGATGACACTGCCAACAATGGTCACTGCATGGGGAGTTCCCAACATGTGGCAGAGACCACTGACAGCAATGGTCACTGCATTGAAATGTCCATCTACTGGAGGATACCACTGACAGCAATGGTAACTGCACTAGAATGTCCATCTCCGGGACGATATCACTTCTAGCGATTGTCATTGCCCTGGAATGTCCATCACCTGGGGGATACCCCTGCCAGCAATGGTCAATGGTCAATGAATTTGAATGTACATCTCCTGGAGAATACCACTGCCAGTAATGGTCACTGCACTGGAATGTCCATCTTCTGGACGATATCACTGCTAGCAATTGTCATTGCCCTTAAATGTCCATCACCTGGGGGGATACCACTGCCAGCAATGGTCAATTGATTAGAATGTCCATCTCCTGGAGAATACCACTGCCAGCAATGGTCACTGCACTGGAATGTCCATCTCCTGGAGAATACCACTGCCAGCAATGGTAACTGCGCTAGAATGTCCATCTCCTGGACTATATCATTGCTAGCAATGGTCATTGTCCTGGAATGTCTATCACATGGGGGACACCACTGCCAGCAATGGTCAATGGATTAGAATGTCCATCTCCTGGAGAATACCACTGCCAGCAATGGTCACTGCACTGGAATGTCCCTCTCCTGGAGAATACCACTGCCAGCAATTTTCACTGCATTGGAATGTCCATCTCCTGGAGGATACCACTGACAGCAATGGTAACTGCGCTAGAATGTCCATCTCCTGGACGATATCACTGCTAGCAATGGTCATTGCCCTGGAATGTCCATCACCTGAGGGATACCTCTGCCAGCAATGGTCACTGCACTGGAATGTCCATCTCCTGGAGAATACCACTGCCAGCAATGGTCACTGCACTGGAATATCCATCTCCTGGAGAATACCACTGCCAGCAATGGTCACTGCACTGGAATGTTAATCTCTTGAGGATACCACTGCCAGCAATGATCACTGCATTGGAATGTCCATCTCCTGGAGGATACCACTGACAGCAATGGCAATTGTGCTAGAATGTCCATCTCCTGGACGATATCACTGCTAGCAATGTTCATTGCACTGGAATGTCCATCACCTAGGGGATACCACTGCCAGCAATGGTCACTGCACTGGAATGTCCATCTCCTGGAGAATACCACTGCCAGCAATAGTCACTACACTGGAATGTTCATCTTCTGGAGAATAACACTGCCAGCAATGGTCACTGCATGAGGAGTTCCCAACATGTGGCAGAGACCACTGCCAGCAATGGTCACTGCATTGGAATGTCCATCTCTTGTAGGATACTACTGCCAACAATGGTCACTGCACTGGAATGTCCATCTTCTGGAGGATGACACTGCCAACAATGGTCACTGCATGGGGAGTTCCCAACATGTGGCAGAGACCACTGACAGCAATGGTCACTGCATTGAAATGTCCATCTACTGGAGGATACCACTGACAGCAATGGTAACTGCACTAGAATGTCCATCTCCGGGACGATATCACTTCTAGCGATTGTCATTGCCCTGGAATGTCCATCACCTGGGGGATACCCCTGCCAGCAATGGTCAATGGTCAATGAATTTGAATGTACATCTCCTGGAGAATACCACTGCCAGTAATGGTCACTGCACTGGAATGTCCATCTTCTGGAGGATAACACTGCCAGCAATGGTCGCTGCACTGGAATGTCCATCTCCTGGAGAATACCACTGCCAGCAATCGTCACTGTACTGGAATGTTCATCTCCTGGAGAAAACCCCTGCCAGCAATGGTCACTGCACTGGAATGTTCATCTCTTGAGGATACCACTGCCAGCAATGATCACTGCATTGGAATGTCCGTCTCCTGGAGGATATCACTACCAGCAATGGTCACTGCATTGGAATGTCCATCTCCTGGAGGATACCACTGACAGCAATGGTAACTGCACTGGAATGTTCATCTCTTGAGGATACCACTGCCAGCAATGATCTCTACATTGGAATGTCCGTCTCCTGGAGGATATCACTGCCAGCAATGGTCACTGCATTGGAATGTCCATCTCCTGGAGGATACCTTTGACAGCAATGGTAACTGTGCTAGAATTTCCATCTCCTGGACGATATCACTGCTAGCAATGGTCATTGCCCTGGAATGTCCATCACCTAGGGGATACCACTGCCAGCAATGGTCAATGGATTAGAATGTCCATCTCCTGGAGAATACCACTGCCAGCAATGGGCACTGCACTGTATATCACTGCTAGCAAAGGTCATTGCCCTGGAATGTCCATCACCTAGGGGATACCACTGACAGCAATGGTCAATGGATTAGAATGTCCATCTCCTGGAGAATACCACTGCCAGCAATGGCCACTGCAGTGGAATGTTCTTCTCCTGGATGATACCACTGCCAGTAAGGGTCACTGAACAGAGAGCACAACCCCTGGCGGATGCCATTATCAGAAATGTTCATTACACTGAGAAGGACCCAATCTCAGGAGACACAACTATCACCAAATGTCACTGCTTCGGAAACCCCAACTCGCGTGGGGGGTGGCATAATTTTGCATTACACGACTCTGTCAGGCATGAGAGCCGGGTGGCTTCTGCCCTTTGCGTGTCCCACAATAGATGTTTCTGTCCCTCAGAAGTTACCATCATTATCACTGGCTGGAGAATACCCGTCGGCTCCTCTTTTGATGGAACTCTACTTCGTTCACCTTCCCACGCCTTTTGAAGCTCTCCAGCCCTGGGTAGGGAAGGGCGTGTGCTCTCCAGCCCTTATGCTCTTGTAGGTTACGCTTCCTCGCTCAACTATCCAAGACCCTGAGTGTCAATATAGAAGAGCACCCCCCCCCCCTCCCACTGAGAAGTGCAGTCTGGCTGAGTCTTTTTCTGCTTTTAAACAATGTTGGAGGTGCTGAGAGTAGTTGAGCTCTGTCCTCTTGCTCCTGATTTCATCATTTCTCTCAGACCTGGTATGTTTTCCTGTTCACGGAGACCTTTTCACGAGACCACGTGATTCTGAATGGTGCTTCTCTATCAAAGAGCTCAACTCCAGTGGGGATGGACTTGCACCACCCAAGAACCCTCCTTTTCATTTGCGCAAATACTGTCATTATGTTTAGCCTATGCAGCGTGATGCAGAGTTGAATGAAGGCTGATGCAGAGTTGAGTGAAGGGTGATGCAGAGTAGAGTGAAGGGTGATGCAGAGTTGAATGAAGGGTGATGCAGAGTGGAGTGAAGGGTGATGCAGAGTTGAATGAAGGGTGATGCAGAGTTGAATGAAGGCTGATGCAGAGTTGAATGAAGGGTGATGCAGAGTTGAATGAAGGGTGATGCAGAGTTGAGTGAAGGCTGATGCAGAGTTCAATAAAGGGTGATGCAGAGTTGAATGAAGGGTGATGCAGAGTTGAATGAAGGCTGATGCAGAGTTGAATGAAGGGTGATGCAGAGTTGAGTGAAGGGTGATGCAGAGTTGAATGAAGGGTGATGCAGAGTGGAGTGAAGGGTGATGCAGAGTTGAATGAAGGGTGATGCAGAGTTGAATGAAGGCTGATGCAGAGTTGAATGAAGGGTGATGCAGAGTTGAATGAAGGGTGATGCAGAGTTGAGTGAAGGCTGATGCAGAGTTGAATAAAGGGTGATGCAGAGTTGAATGAAGGGTGATGCAGAGTTGAATGAAGGCTGATGCAGAGTTGAATGAAGGCTGATGCAGAGTTGAGTGAAGGGTGATGCAGAGTTGAGTGAAGGGTGATGCAAAGTTGAATGAAGGGTGATGCAGAGTTGAATGAAGGCTAATGCAGAGTTGAATGAAGGGTGATGCAGAGTTGAATGAAGGGTGAGCTGATGCAGAGTTGAATGAAGCGTGATGCAAAGTTGAATGAAGGGTGATGCAGAGTTGAATGAAGGGTGATGCAGAGTTGAATGAAGGGTGATGCAGAGTTGAATGAAGGCTGATGCAGAGTTGAATGAAGGGTGATGCAGAGTTGAATGAAGGGTGATGCAGAGTTGAATGAAGGGTGAGCTGATGCAGAGTTGAATGAAGCGTGATGCAAAGTTGAATGAAGGGTGATGCAGAGTTGAATGAAGGGTGATGCAGAGTTGAATGAAGGGTGATGCAGAGTTGAATGAAGGCTGATGCAG
Organism: Lissotriton vulgaris; assembly: GCF_964263255.1. Taxonomy (NCBI): domain Eukaryota; kingdom Metazoa; phylum Chordata; class Amphibia; order Caudata; family Salamandridae; genus Lissotriton; species Lissotriton vulgaris. The sequence continues at coordinate 226,711 of NW_028244805.1, read as the reverse complement.
AGTTGAATGAAGGGTGATGCAGAGTTGAATGAAGGGTGATGCAGAGTTGAGTGAAGGGTGATGCAGAGTTGAATGAAGGCGGATGCAGAGTTGAATGAAGGCTGATGCAGAGTTGAGTGAAGGGTGATGCAGAGTTGAGTGAAGGGCGATGCAGAGTTGAATGAAGGCTGATGCAGAGTTGAATGAAGGCTGATGCAGAGTTGAGTGAAGGGTGATGCAGAGTTGAGTGAAGGGTGATGCAGAGTTGAGTGAAGGCTGATGCAGAGCTGAGTGAAGGGTGATCCCTCGTGAACGCTGCACTGTACTTCCCAAAGCTGTACTTCCTGTGTGTGTTTTCAGAGAGAAGCTTGAAGTGCTGCTCCTGTGCTGTACTTTCTCTACTAGTGAGAAAAGCTTGCACTGAAGCTGCCAGGTGTGCACCCAGTGAGCATTCACCCTGCTCAGATGTGTAAGCACGGGCCTCTTTGCTGAGTCTGCTGCTATGGTACCACGGAAGTAAAAGTACAGCAGTACTGCTGTGAAGTTCTTGCACTGGTCCATTAAAAATACACCATCCGTGGAAGCCGTGATCAGAGGTCTGGATACTGACTCGTCACAGGCACAGCATCCTCTCTGAAAGTGCCAGTCCTGTTATATTAGGATTACAACAGCACTACAGGGGGTAGCTGGGCATGTCCAACTAGAGGTACATCAGTCCTGCGGAGTAGCCCTGCTATTGTACCCTCCTGGACAGATATAGTAATCTCTGTTAGGAGGTGAGGGACTCTACCTTCCCTTCTCAGTGTGGCTGCTATGCTTTTAAGGGGGTATTTATAAAGCTCCTTAGCAAACCTGCCATGCTTTTAATGGGGTATATGTTTAATACTCCCTAGCAAGGCTGCTATTTTTAATGGGATATTTATAACACTCCCTAGCAAGGGTGCTAAACATTTAATGGGATATTTATAGCACTCTCTAGCAAGGCTGCTAAACTTTTAATGAGATATTTATAACACTCTCTAGCAAGGCTGCTAAACTTTTAATGGGATATTTATAACACTCTCTAGCAAGGCTGCTAAACTTTTAATGGGATATTTATAACACTCCCTAGCAAGGGTGCTATACTTTTAATGGGATATTTATAACACTCTCTAGCAAGGCTGCTAAACTTTTAATGGGATATTTATAACACCCCCGAGCAATGCTGCTAAACTTTTAATGGGATATTTATAACACTCCCTGAGGTTCCGTGACGATTTGAACCCGTGTTTTCAATATTGTCATAAACACATAATTTTGGTATCAGTGAACCGCAAATGATCCATTTAGCATATCCTGGCGTTTTCGCTATGCCACGAGCAAGAGCACTCTTGTTATGAACACAATTCTGATCTACCCATGGCATCCATCTTAGATTACGGCAGCCATTTTGTATTTCTTGCCCTCACATAGTCAATGGACACGCAGTGACCTCTTCCACTTAAGGACACGTAAGCTTTAGCCGGAGATTCACCTTGCTAGTGACACGTGCACCTTAGGACAGAACACGCTGTGGCTGCATGACTCGACAGAAACTGCCTCCTTCGCCTGAGGCCAGTCCTGCTATACTGGTTCTCGTGTTCGCTGGCCTGATCATGATTAGGCGGCCGAAGCTGGTAACCTTGCCCATTTACGACCCACAAACATCTCTTATCCTGTTTTTCTATCTTCTACACCTGGCTCTGCTCCTTTCCTTCTGGGCCTTTATTAGGGGGAGGTAACGAAATTTACGATGAGGCGGTCCGGCTCTTGAATGTAAAGTTGACATGGGATTATGATGGAATAGTGGGAACCCCTCATTCGTAATGTTTTGACATCAGATATTGTTGACGATTTCTGTGCAACGCCAAATATTTATTGTTTAGGACACAAAGGTTTAGAAATGTACTAGCATGTAAAGAATTTGCCCCAAGCCTAATATTTAGTATATAAGGAGCAACCCACTTTGTACAAATGGAACATGCTCCTAGATACTGCCCATGTGTAGTTTCTGTGACTTCTGTGTCCCTGCAGTAATAAACCTTTGGTCTTTGACGCCACCATCGAGAAGCCCGTGTTTCTGTTTATTTGTGCACCGAGACAGGTAGAACTCCGGGGTCTTCGGGTGTTATCCCTGACACCTCTGGTAGGAACCAAAAAGTCCAGAACTCCAATTGGCGCCCAACGTCGGGCGACGTCATTCGGTACCGGTCCAAAAGCCTGAAGAGTTCGAGAAGCTTCGTGTGAAGATTCCTGAGGGAGGCGCCCCACTTCATCGATCCAGGCATATCGCAAAAGTGGCCCGCCGTTCTCTTCCACGAGGGTTCCCGTTCGGACGGCTGCAGTGGTCCGTTGCCTTGACCGTCGCCCTGTCTTGGACCCGAGGTGCAGTCCTTAGTACGGCGAGACGTGACGGGTTTCTCCTTGGTGACGTCTTCAGTGCCTCAGTTAAGTATTAAGTGGTTGCTAGTTGGTTACTTCGTAAGGGTTGCTCCTGTTTGGATAATCCTTTTTAGTTCTTGGTTTGGTTTGGTTTCGTAAGGTTATCACTGGTTGTTCTAGTTACGATAATCTTTTGGTTTAGTTTGGGTATCGATACATTTGTTCACTTTGGTAGGCCTAAGTTCTTGGTTCGAGTGCGCACCTTTTGTTTGTGTTTTGCCTGTTCTGTGTTCCGGTTTACAAAATGGTAAGTCGGAAAAATTGTATGTTGTCGTGTTTTGGTTGCAACAGTGATTCCCGGTTGGAGGACTCATGTCTGGTTCCTCCGATTGGAACTCCTCTTTATGATCTGTATTGTAAGTTTGGAGTGGGTCCTATATCGTATAATGAGGTGTGGATCCGATATACAGAGAAAGACGGTGTCCTTAGTTGGCCACTGCATGGTAGTTTTGAACCCAAAGTTCTTGATAATTTGGAAATGAAATTGTTTAAGAAGAAAGCCCGGCCGGCAATGTTTGATTCTTTCCGTTATTGGCGAAAAGAATCCAAACAGAGAGAAATTAAAAAGTTGAAGAAAGAACAGAAAGAGCAAGAGTTGACTTTAGAACAGTCTGCCAAGCAGCTGCAACTCAATGAATCTGAGAAAGCAATGGAGGTGGCCAATAGAGAGCGTAATTTAGCGATAGACAAGTGCTATCCTGCCTTGCCATCGAGTACAGCTAAGATAATAGAGGACCCCGAAAAGGATCCCTTGTTGTCTTACTTGTTGAGGTCACCCCCACCGTATGCACAGGGTGCTACGGCTCCACCTTTACCGAACGTTCAATTACCGGTTGCTGGACAGCCTGGTATTCCTGCTCCTGCTCCCCTGAATCAAGCTCCTGTACCTCCTGTGGTCAATGTTAATGTTCCTTCGGCAACCCCTCTTTCAGGGTTGCCGGCTACTTTACCTATACCTGTATCGCTTACACCTGTCGTTTCACAAGCTACTTTGCCTACTACTCCTACTATTCCTGTTTTATCTGTTCCAACTGCTACTCTGCTTACTGCTTCTGCTAGCATTATGACTCCGCTTTCTGTCCGTCGGAGAATAACTGATTCTGTCTCTAATATTTTATCTCCCTTCTATAAAACTTTAATTAAGACTCCTGCCTCTGACTCTGTTCAGAGACGTAGTCAACTTCCCAGTACTGAAGAACGGGGAATATTAGATTCCACGGCTCTTAGATGGATTTCGAAAAGTGGAAGATATAGTACTAGAGATGTATTAGATACATTTATGCAATGGAATGAACCGACACAACGATATGTGTTTGATGAAATGTGCTCCCTTTTGCGTGAGAATTTGGAAGAGGATGACTCTGAATCAAAACTAGAAGAATTAATTAATGTTCAGAAAGAATTTGCTGCGGGTATGATAGTCGGACAGAGTATAAAGGAAGTGATGGAATTGATTTTAAGTTATAGGAATGATCCATCCCTTCGTTCACCGAGGGAGTTAGAGAAAGGTAGTACGAAGCAGAATCGCCAATATCCAATGAGGGAGGTTCCTCCAATTTGGCGCGAAGCTGTGGCAGCTGATGCGAATCGTGGTATTGCAGCCGCTCCGGCACAATTCCAGAGAGTGTGGATACATATCCCATGGAAGCGAGCTGAAGTGTTAGCAGTGAAACAGGCCTTGCCAGATCCACGTAAGAATCCCGCCGGATACTACAAAGAGTTAGCGCAGACAGTTGAAGCTTGTGTGATGAATTTAGCGGACATTGACATGTTATTTGGGAATGTAGTTCCGCAACCGATTTGGGCTAAAATTCGTAAAGAGAATCATCCAGTTGCCCTAGGTGGTGATTGGGCAGCTATAGTAGCAGCGGATGGTCAACAAATAGGTGGTTCCAAACCTGAACCTCTAATTGCTGATTTACCGGGTAGAATAATAGAATTAATGAAGACTCTGATGCCAGCATTGCGCGTTAACTGGGATAAGTTGTCCGCATGCAGGCAGAAGAAGGACGAAAGTGTCTCCGACTTTTTCACAAGGTTTGAAGAGACTTTCGTAGATCACAGTGGTCAGGACATGAGCACGGAAGGAGGACAGAGATTATTTGTTGATAAATTTGTGCACAATCTGTTGCCAGAACTTAGTAATAAATTGAAAGATTCTGAGAGTGCGTGGGCTGTCTCTACGACTGCGCAAATACTTGCGACTGCCCAGTACTATGAAAATAGGGACAAAGAGGAGAAAGAAAAGTCAGAGAAGAAAACGAAAGATTTAAAAACTAAAGTTCTCTTGCAACAAGCATATCCTCCTCGCACGAATCAGACAAATACGCAGCAAGGGTCATATCAAAGGACAGATTATGGTTCGCCGAGGCCGCAATATCAGTGGAATCAGTGTGCGTACTGCAAGAAGGAAGGTCATTATAAGAATGAGTGTCCAGTGTTAGCGCAGAATAATGCTGCAGCAGCTCAGAGAGGTCGTGGTGGTTATGTGCAAAATTCTAGAGGTCGAGGACGAGGTGCTATGCCTCCACAAACGAATGATCGCCCTTCTAATCATTTTGATCAGCGAAATGGACGGTCTGCCCAACAAAATAGATCTCAACAGTATCATGTTGAAGACTACTGTGAAGTTAATGAGGAATTTCAACAAAGCGAGTACTAGGACAGCCATGGACAAAGAGAGGGAGTAGTATCAGTTCCAGTAGATCAGAGTGGGCCTTATATCGCAGTAGCAACATCAGGTGTAGTCGAACCGTTTCTGTTGGATACTGGTGCAGCAAAAAGTTCTATCATACATGCGAAACTCCCTGGCGCACCTTTGTCTGGCTTAACAAATGTTTCTGTAGGTTTTTCAGGCGCCCCTGTTTACAACCCTGTATCTGGTCCTTTGTCTATTTCTGTTGGACCCCGTCAATTAAAAGCACCCTTGATTTTGACGACCAGTTGTAATGAAAATCTGCTTGGTTTAGACTTGTTAAAGCGCCTATATGCGACATTGTACTGTTCTCCTTCAGGAGTACAGTTTACATTGGGTAAAAGAATCATCTCTCCGATGTACTTGTCGATGGATGCGCTCCCACCAGAGCTGCGTTCTCTCCCTGATTCTCTTTGGGCGACTGGTCCTAACGATGTAGGTCTTTTAGAAATTCCACCATATGTAGTCACTTTGAAAGCGAATGTCAAATTTCCACGAATTCCACAATACAAGATCTCTAGTGAAGGTGAACATGCGCTTTTATTGATTGTGCAAGATTTGATCAAGAAAGGCGTAGTTGAAGAAACTAGAGGAAATGTCTGTAACAGTCCTGTGTTGCCAATTCTGAAACGTACTGATCCTTCAAAGCCTCCAGTCTATAGGTTTGTAATCGATCTTAGGGAGGTTAATAAAATTGTGATTCCACAGTTTCCTGTGGTTCCAGACATTACTGCATTGTTAACGTTGATTCCTGCTACAGCCACATGGTTTTCAGTTATCGACTTGAAGAATGCCTTTTTCAGCATTCCGATAGCCGAGGAAAGCAGAGATATTTTCGGCTTCTCTCTAGGAGGTCGAAGCTTCAGGTTTAAACGTGCTCCACAAGGCTATTGTGAGAGCCCATCCATTTACAGCCAGGCATTAAAAAGTCAGTTAGATTCCTTTGTACTTCCTCCTGGTTCTGCTTTAGTGCAATATGTCGATGATCTTCTAGTGGCTGCCGATGACAAGGAAACTTGCAAAGCAGCTACAATTTCCTTATTGCATCATTTGTCTAGTTTGAATCACAAGGTATCACCTTCGAAAATGCAATACTGTTGCCAAGAAGTGACCTACTTAGGTCATCTCTTGTCAAAGGAGGGAAGGAAGTTGACCCCAGAGAGAATAAAAGCAATTACTCAGATGAATGTTCCTAGCACACAGAGAGAAGTACGTGCCTTTTTAGGAATTACCTCGTACTGTAGGCAGTGGATCCCAAATTTTTCTCTTTTAGCAAAACCATTGGTAGCTTTGACTGGGAAAAATGTTCAGAGTCCGGAGCCATGGTCTGCCGAATGTCAGCAGAGTTTTTCTGAATTACGAAATGCACTTTGCTCGGCTCCTGTATTGGGTACACCTGACTACAGCAAGCCATTCACGCTCTATGTCCACGAGAGAGAAGGTTGCGCGTTAAGTGTTCTGACACAGAGATTTGGTGATAAACAACGCCCTTGTGCGTATTTTTCATCAACATTAGATCCGGTAGCTAGAGCGTTGCCTAGTTGTTTGAGAGCTACAGCAGCAGCTGCGGCTTCCATTCGACAATCTGCTGGTTTGGTGATGAACAACATGCTAGTGGTTATGGTTCCTCATGCTGTGGATACACTCATGAACCGAACAAAGACGCAACACCTTACCAGTGCTAGATTATCAGGCTACGAGCTGACACTGCTAGCGAGTCATATTCAGATCAAAAGATGCAATGTATTGAATCCAGCAACATTGTTGCCGACTAATCAGGAGTCAAGTGATTCGGAACCACATGACTGTTGCTTCAGAACCGAGGAAGAGACAAAAGGACGAATTGATTTAAAAGACACTCCGTTGTCAGATCCAGATGGCACGTTGTATGTTGATGGGTCTTGCTTTAAATTGGAGAATGGTGATGTGACTGCTGCTTACGCAGTAACGACTTTGAGTACGATTGTGGAGACTGCGAGAGTGAGTCAGAATTCTGCCCAAGCTGCGGAATTAATTGCACTAACGAGAGCGTGTGTTTTAGCTAAGGGAAAGAGAGTGAATGTGTTCACAGATAGTCAGTACGCGTTCGGCGTGGCCCATAGTTTTGGCCGTTTGTGGAAAGAGAGAGGTTTCATTACGTCCCATGGGACTAAGATTCAACATGGTCAGCTAGTTAACGACTTGTTGGAATCTCTAACCTTGCCGACTGAAGTTGCGATTGTGAAATGCAGTGCTCATAAAGCAATCACGGATGATGTTGGTCGTGGGAATGCTTTTGCTGATGAGACCGCTAAACAGACAGCTAGGAATATGATGAGTAGAATGTATGTTGCAACGTCTGCAAGATGGATTTCTGAGTCTGGAATGTGTGAGGACACAATGGAAAGTGTGAAAGAAATTCAGAAAGAGGCGACTGAGGAGGAAAAACTTGCATGGAAAGAGAATACGGGTAAATTGGACTCGAGTGGGTGTTGGATTGATTTGTCTGAACAACAGCGTTGGATGTTGCCCGATGCATATGTGCTTGCAGTAGTAACGATAGTAACGATGGCGCATGGAGCAGCGCATATCAGTTCTAAAGGGATTTGTAAGATGTTGGCTCCAGTCTGGAAGAATGATGGGATTAGTAAGTGTGCAGAGAGAGTGGTGAGAAATTGCATGGTATGCCTGATGCATAATCCTGGCAAAGGAATCCCCACACCCGCTGGTCACTTCGCTCCTCCTTCTTGCCCCTTTGAAGTGATTCAGTTAGACTTCATTCACATGGATCGTTGCAACAATCTAAAATACGTCCTAGTGGTAGTCTGTGCTTTTTCCAGATGGATCGAAGCATATCCACTGAAGGACAATACTGCCTTGTCCACTGCCAAAATCCTTCTCAAAGAATACTTCCCCAGATTCGGAATGCCACGGATTGTATGGTCAGATAATGGAAGTGAATTCGTAGGGAAAGTTATGCAGAGTGTGTGTGCCGGCTTAGGGATAAAACAAAAGTTCCACAGTGCGAATCATCCCCAATCAGCTTGTTTAGTTGAGGGTTACAATGGCACCCTCAAACTGAAACTTGCTAAGATACAAGCATCCACGGGTCTGTCTTGGCCAGATGCACTACCTTTGGCTTTGTTATCCACAAGAGCGACTGTGCATTCTAGAGTAGGACTTAGTCCGTACGAAATAGTTTTTGGCCGTCCTGCCAATGTTTGGGGAGTACCTAGACCAAAGGAATTTAAACAGCTGGAATATTCAATGTTAATTGATTACCTTTTCGACTTGACTGCTAAATTGAGTCTTATTCACCAACAGGTTTTCGATGCATTGCCAAAGCCACCGGAGAGTCCAGGTCATCAGCTGAAACCAGGTGATCAAGTGGTCATCAGAAATTTTGCACGGACGAAAAATCTCCAACCCAGATACGTTGGCCCACTCCAAGTGTTATTGGCGACGAGAACTGCTATTCGTGTGGCTGGTCGAAAAAACTGGATCCATACAACGCATGTCAAGCGTGTGCCTCTGCCGCTTCCTTATGATAACTGGGTGAAGAAAGGAGTTGGTGCCTCTGAAACTGAACAAATCCCCAGGTTCATCCCTTTCAGCGATGCAGAATTAATCACTGATCCATCGAACTCTGACTCCCCTTCTGAAACTACTCCTTTGAACTCTGAGCATTTTCCCTCTGCATCAAAAGAACATCTGCCGTCTGCGTACTTGAACATTGCAACCCCTGCTGAGAATACACTGTTTCCAGATCAAACAGCTCCTGCAAAATTGAGATACAATTTACGATCTCGTAATATGGACAAATAAAGCAGGAAACTGCCTATTTTACACATTTGAATGTTGATACATTGCCTCCAGCCAGGAAGTTTGCTAATTCTTTGTTAAAATTGCCTTGCCGTCTGGGTAGCCGTAGGGTCGTGGCTGTGTGCCTAGTTGAATCTGCGGGGGTCAGACACAAGGTCGATCTTTCTGTTAGTTTTGGGAACTCCCAGAGCTGATAGAGGCATTTTCATCTACGTACACATCATCAGTGGTCGCGAGCGGATTGTAGAAGATGGAGCTTCCTGAGCTGCAACGAGAGAATGTAATTTATGTTCGCAGAAATAGACTTTACAAGATCCTTCATAGCAAATGCTTTCTGACACAATGTACAATTACGTTTTTGATTGTTTTAATAATGTTGATGGGTGGAATCGTCTTTGGTGTACATTTAATTTTTACACCGGTAACAACTACAGTACCTCCCCTTGATCCTGTTTCTTCTACTGTTTCTTCTGTGCATTCTTTTCACTCGTTTCCTGAACACGAACAAGCTCGACGCTCAGAATTCATTAACAACACTTTTGTACAGCTCTTGCATCAACACCAACTGGTAGTAAACACTACAGACTGCTGGGTGTGTGGCCTGATACCCCACACTATGGATAAAGGCATTCCCTATCTAGTTTTGCCTTTTAGCTATAATGGATAATTTCAGGCCTTTCAGACCATTTTTGCTTATGCCCTTGAGACCTATCCTCCGCGTCCACCACGTTCCACTAAATACAACTCTGCCAATAAAGCTTTGGTTCAGGGAATTATTGACATGATTAAAGACGTCAATAATACTCCATCTTACCCTAGAGATGAATTACGGGTATATTTGAGTTGGAACTCTACAGAGTATCGCATTAGTTTGGGAGAAAGCAAGCGTAAAAGCTCCACTCCAGTCTGGGTCGTACCTCACCGAGGTCAAGTCTGTTTGCAAGGAAATGGGAGGAATCCGAGAGCTCGGCTAGGGAAGAGTGAGTGCGTTGAGACTTACGTGTTTCCGTCTAACTCTTCCCCTGCCTTTCTTACTGCTAGGGGTACCTACTTCATCTGTCAAGACAGAGCGTATACATGGTTGCCTGCTGACTTTTCAGGATCATGTTATATTGCTCGACTGTTGCCTCCAACGTACACTGCTTCTTCAGATTATCACAAGACCAGAGTAGCAAGAGGTGTTTTCAGCAAGGAGGACACCGCTGGTCAGGAAGCTGGAGACTTCTTCAAAGGTTTCCTTCCGTTTTGGGGGCCTATGGCCAATAGTAGAAATCTACGTCAGCTAACACGGGTAGTTGAATCTACTATTACAGAAACTGCTGGTGCCCTTAGTAATTTAACAGCTGAGCTTCAGGCGGATCGGCTCATGACGTTGCAGAACCGTATGGTTCTAGACGTAATACTTGCAGATCGAGGTGGGGTATGCAGAATGATCCAATCGAGCTGCTGTGTTTTTATTCCCAATAATGCTCCGACTGTCTATGAAGCGATCTCAAAGCTACACAAGATTTCCGAGTCTATTCACGTAGACAAGGGAAACTGGTCCTTAATGGAGTGGCTTTGGACTCTGTTATCAGCGTGGGGATGGAAGGTTCTAATGGTCATTGGTATCATCGTAGTATTCCTGTTCTCGTGCTGCCTTATTATCCAATGTGGTCCCGCTTTGTGTAGTCTCTGTGCTGCAACCTGTTTCAGGAAACCACCTGCGTTTGGAGAAAAGGTGCGAGAAAGGATGATGATACAACAACATGTCACTGACCTGATGAGCATAGAGTTAGACTCTGACATAGATTGAGTAATTGCCTATGTAAGGGCAAAAGGAGGTCTGAGGTTCCGTGACGATTTGAACCCGTGTTTTCAATATTGTCGTAAACACATAATTTTGGTATCAGTGAACCGCAAATGATCCATTTAGCATATCCTGGCGTTTTCGCTATGCCACGAGCAAGAGCACTCTTGTTATGAACACAATTCTGATCTACCCATGGCATCCATCTTAGATTACGGCAGCCATTTTGTATTTCTTGCCCTCACATAGTCAATGGACACGCAGTGACCTCTTCCACTTAAGGACACGTAAGCTTTAGCCGGAGATTCACCTTGCTAGTGACACGTGCACCTTAGGACAGAACACGCTGTGGCTGCATGACTCGACAGAAACTGCCTCCTTCGCCTGAGGCCAGTCCTGCTATACTGGTTCTCGTGTTCGCTGGCCTGATCATGATTAGGCGGCCGAAGCTGGTAACCTTGCCCATTTACGACCCACAAACATCTCTTATCCTGTTTTTCTATCTTCTACACCTGGCTCTGCTCCTTTCCTTCTGGGCCTTTATTAGGGGGAGGTAACGAAATTTACGATGAGGCGGTCCGGCTCTTGAATGTAAAGTTGACATGGGATTATGATGGAATAGTGGGAACCCCTCATTCGTAATGTTTTGACATCAGATATTGTTGACGATTTCTGTGCAACGCCAAATATTTATTGTTTAGGACACACAGGTTTAGAAATGTACTAGCATGTAAAGAATTTGCCCCAAGCCTAATATTTAGTATATAAGGAGCAACCCACTTTGTACAAATGGAACAGGCTCCTAGATACTGCCCGTGTGTAGTTTCTGTGACTTCTGTGTCCCTGCAGTAATAAACCTTTGGTCTTTGACGCCACCATCGAGAAGCCCGTGTTTCTGTTTATTTGTGCACCGAGACAGGTAGAACTCCGGGGTCTTCGGGTGTTATCCCCGACACCTCTGGACGGAACCAAAAAGTCCAGAACTCCATCCCTAGCAAGGGTGCTATACTTTGAATGGGATATTTATAGCACTCCCTTGCAATGTTGCTTTACTTTAAATGGGATATTTATAACACTCCTTAGCAAGGCTGCTATACCTTTAATGGGATATTTATAACACTCCTTAGCAAGGCTGCTATACCTTTAATGGGATAGTTATAACACTCCCTAGCAAGTGTGCTATACTTTTAACGGGATATTTATAACACTCTCTAGCAAGGCTGCTAAACTTTTAATGGGATATTTATAACACTCCCTAGCAAGGGTGCTATACTTTTAATGGGATATTTATAACACTCTCTAGCAAGGCTGCTAAACTTTTAATGGGATATTTAAAACACCCCCGAGCAATGCTGCTAAACTTTTAATGGGATATTTATAACACTCCCTAGCAAGGCTGCTATACCTTTAATGGGATAGTTATAACACTCCCTAGCAAGGGTGCTATACTTTTAACGGGATATTTATAATACTCCCTAGCAATGCTGCTATACTTTTAATGGGATAAAATAACACTCTCTAGCAAAACTGCCATGCTTTTAATGGGGTATATGTTTAATACTCCCTAGCAAGGCTGCTATTTTTTATGGGATATTTATAACACTCCCTAGCAATGCTGCTACACTTTTAATGGGATATTTATAACATTCTCTAGCAAGGCTGCTAAACTTTTTAATGGGATATTTATAACACTCTCTAGCAAGGCTGCTAAACTTTTAATGGGATATTTATAACACCCCCTCGCAATGCTGCTAAACTTTTAATTGGATATTTATAACACTCTCTAGCAAGGCTGTTATACTTTTAATGGGATATTTATAACACTCTCTAGCAAGGCTGTTATACTTTTAATGGGATATTTATAACACTCTCTAGCAAGGCTGTTATACTTTTAATGGGATATTTATAACACTCTCTAGCAATGCTGCTAAACTTTTAATGGGATATTTATAACACCCCCTAGCAATGCTGCTAAACATTTAATGGGATATTTATAACACTCTCTAGCAATGCTACTACAATTTTAATGGGATATTTATAACACTCTCTAGCAAGGCTGCTATACTTTTAATGGGATATTTATAACACTCTCTAGCAAGGCTGCTATACTTTTAAGGGGGTATTTATAAAGCTCCTTAGCAAACCTGCCATGCTTTTAATTGGGTATATGTTTAATACTCCCTAGCAAGGCTGCTATTTTTAATGGGATATTTATAACACTCCCTAGCAAGGGTGCTAAACATTTAATGGGATATTTATAGCACTCTCTAGCAAGGCAGCTAAACTTTTAATGGGATATTTATAACACTCTCTAGCAAGGCTGCTAAACTTTTAATGGGATATTTATAACACTCTCTAGCAAGGCTGCTAAACTTTTAATGGGATATTTATAACACTCCCTAGCAAGGGTGCTATACTTTTAATGGGATATTTATAACACTCTCTAGCAAGGCTGCTAAACTTTTAATGGGATATTTATAACACCCCCGAGCAACGCTGCTAAACTTTTAATGGGATATTTATAACACTCCCTAGCAAGGCTGCTATACTTTGAATGGGATATTTATAGCACTTCCTTGCAATGTTGCTTTACTTTAAATGGGATATTTATAACACTCCTTAGCAAGGCTGCTATACCTTTAATGGGATATTTATAACACTCCTTAGCAAGGCTGCTATACCTTTAATGGGATAGTTATAACACTCTCTAGCAAGGCTGCTATACTTTTAATGGGATATTTATAACACTCTCTAGCAAGGCTGCTAAACTTTTAATGGGATATTTATAACACTCCCTAGCAAGGGTGCTATACTTTTAATGGGATATTTATAACACTCTCTAGCAAGGCTGCTAAACTTTTAATGGGATATTTATAACACTCTCTAGCAAGGCTGCTAAACTTTTAATGGGATATTTATAACACTCCCTAGCAAGGGTGCTATACTTTTAATGGGATATTTATAACACTCTCTAGCAAGGCTGCTAAACTTTTAATGGGATATTTATAACACCCCCGAGCAACGCTGCTAAACTTTTAATGGGATATTTATAACACTCCCTAGCAAGGCTGCTATACTTTGAATGGGATATTTATAGCACTCCCTTGCAATGTTGCTTTACTTTAAATGGGATATTTATAACACTCCTTAGCAAGGCTGCTATACCTTTAATGGGATATTTATAACACTCCTTAGCAAGGCTGCTATACCTTTAATGGGATAGTTATAACACTCTCTAGCAAGGCTGCTATACTTTTAATGGGATATTTATAACACTCTCTAGCAAGGCTGCTATACTTTTAATGGGATATTTATAACACTCTCTAGCAAGGCTGTTATACTTTTAATGGGATATTTATAACACTCTCTAGCAATGCTGCTAAACTTTTAATGGGATATTTATAACACCCCCTAGCAATGCTGCTAAACATTTAATGGGATATTTATAACACTCTCTAGCAATGCTACTACAATTTTAATGGGATATTTATAACACTCTCTAGCAAGGCTGCTATACTTTTAATGGGATATTTATAACACTCTCTAGCAAGGCTGCTATACTACAAATTGGATATTTATAACACTCTCTAGCAAGGCTGCTAAACTTTTAATGGGAAATTTATAACACTCTCTAGCAAGGCTGCTATACTTTTGATGGGATATTTATAACACTCTCTAGCAAGGCTGCTATACATTTAATGGGATATTTATAACACTCTCTAGCAAGGGTGCTAAACTTTTAATGGGATATTTATAACACTCTCTAGCAAGGCTGCTATACTTTTAATGGGATATTTATAACACTCTCTAGCAAGGCTGTTATACTTTTAATGGGATATTTATAACACTCTCTAGCAAGGCTGCTATACTTTTAATGGGATATTTATAACACTCTCTAGCAAGGCTGCTAAACTTTTAATGGGATATTTACAACACTCCCTAGCAAGGCTGCTATACTTTTAATGGGATATTTATAACACTCTCTAGCAAGGCTGCTATACTTTTAATGGGATATTTATAACACTCTCTAGCAAGGCTGCTATACTTTTAATGGGATATTTATAACACTCTCTAGCAAGGCTGCTAAACTTTTAATGGGATATTTACAACACTCCCTAGCAAGGCTGCTATACTTTTAATGGGATATTTATAACACTCTCTAGCAAGGCTGTTATACTTTTAATGGGATATTTATAACACTCTCTAGCAAGGCTGCTATACTTTTAATGGGATATTTATAACACTCTCTAGCAAGGCTGCTATACTTTTAATGGGATATTTACAACACTCCCTAGCAAGGCTGCTATACTTTTAATGGGATATTTATAACACTCTCTAGCAAGGCTGTTATACTTTTAATGGGATATTTATAACACTCTCTAGCAAGGCTGCCATACTTTTAATGGGATATTTATAACACTCTCTAGCAAGGCTGCTAAACTTTTAATGGGATATTTACAACACTCCCTAGCAAGGCTGCTATACTTTTAATGGGATATTTATAACACTCTCTAGCAAGGCTGCTATACTTTTAATGGGATATTTATAACACTCTCTAGCAAGGCTGCTATACTTTTAATGGGATATTTATAACACTCTCTAGCAAGGCTGCTATACCTTTGATGGGATATTTATAACACTCTCTAGCAAGGCTGCTATACTTTTAATGGGATATTTACAACACTCCCTAGCAAGGCTGCTATACTTTTAATGGGATATTTATAACACTCTCTAGCAAGGCTGCTATACTTTTAATGGGATATTTACAACACTCCCTAACAATGCTACTAAACTTTTAATGGGATATTTATAACACTCCTTAGCAAGACTGCTATACTTTTATTTAGTTTAGAATGCTTTATTGAAATAGAAAGAAAAGTTAAACATCATTACAATATTATATAAACAGAGGTCAATCTGTAAAAAATGCCAAATTATGTTGTAGTAAATAAAAAAGAATAGGAATATCAACAAGACCAATTAAACCTATACTTAGAATAAATGCATTTTAATGCTTTGGAATTTTAAAAGAGGGGGAAGGAGAAAGAGGGAAGGGCGGGAAGAAAGTATTATGAGGAAGTTAAACAATTATGCGTAATAATGAAAAGCAATTAAATATAATAACATTAAGAAGAAATATGGCAATGTGAATACAAAATAGATCAAATAGTCAACCTGGAAAGAAATGTGGTTAGTGGTGACCAAAGTAAATCTTTTGTATTCAAAAGAGGTATTGAAGTAGCATGCGCGCGGTCTAGTATATGATGGTGACAAAGCAAGTTCCACCAGGCTTGATATGAAATTTTGGTTATATCCTTCCATTTGGTGGTAATAATCTGAAAAGTAATAGCTATAAATAAATTGATAAATGTACCCACGTTTCCCTGGGTTTCACATATAAAAGAGGAGCTACCCATTAAAAACGTGCACAATGTCAAAAGGAGCATTTGTAGATAAAATGTCATTCAATTTCTTCTAAATGAGTCACCGAAAGCTCTTAACCAGAGGTCAAAGAAAGAACACGTGAAGTAAAACACTGTTTACATGAGGGAAGACTGCTATACTTTTAATGAGATATGTATAACTCTCCCTAGCGAGGCTGCTATTCTTTTATTGGGATATTTATAACACTCTCTAGCAGTGCTAGTATACTATTTATGGAATATTTATCCCCCTCTTATCAAGATTGCCGGGCTTTTAATGGACCAGAGTCATCAACTCTTAGCAATACTAACAGCACTTAAATCCGAAGATGCATACAGGTCGTAGCACAGCTGATGTGCTTATATTGCAATATAAAGGACACTTTTCAGTATGACGGCCACATTGTAAATAGAGCAGCACTATATATTTAATTGGACATCACCTGCACTGCAGAATCTATACTCGTGTGGCAGTCGTGTGTGAGTTCATGATTTAAACATTGATGTCTAAGCACCTAATATAAGGTTATTAGAAATGTAAAGATGGCATTTCAGGCCTACTGCCTGGACGTGTAAGGCGCCTCTGACCTGAGAAACAAGATTGTTGTACAAACCTGTAAAATCGGCGTTGCTCTGCTCTATGCTGCCTGACATTGTGCCATCTGTGTATTTTTTAGTTCTCTACCCTGCCACTTCCTTGGAGATTCTCACTACTGTAACTCATGAAGGAGCATCTCCTTGGAATGGGTGGATGTAAAATTAAATGAAAAAAATTTAAAAAGGAGACTGGTGGTATGGGAAATAATATGCCAAGGGCTACTGGAATTATGCAGCAGGGGGGCAGCAAATGATGTGGCAGAATTGATTAAATTATTAGGCAAGAAAAGTCAAATGATGCGCAAGACGCTCCACATTTTTTGATGGGATTACTTCCTGATTTTTGTAGATTTTGCACATGGTAATACTGTCTTGGCAAATATTTCACCTCATTAGTACCAGTTGAACATGGAAATACAGAAAAAAGTAAAGGAAAGATGAACGCTTAATCTTTGCACATGGCTTTCCACTGCATGTGAACACATGTTGCTATGATTTGAGTAACTTTGATCCGTTTGAGCTAGAAACAGTTTTTATTTTGTTAAAAGCTGCAGATTATGAAGCAGATAATGGATTATGTGGCAAATGCGGCAAATCCATAAATATGCGGAAAAAAAGACACTGCCGCAGAATCGAATAATTCCTGGGTCCCTGAATATGCCACGTGAATTTGATTTTTTAACAATCCTCTATTGCCACTACGCTTCAGACTTAATAAGGGTAACTGTGTTGAAAAACTGCACCACTTTGTCAAAATTTTACGAAAATGATATTACAGTAGACAAACTTCCCACACTTGTGGAGAGGCTCAGGTTTATGTGGCTCACTCTGAGAGTACTGGAATAGCTCATGAGTGTCCTTTCAGTGCTTATGTCATCTTACCAAATTTATGTGAAAATTTGCTGAGTGAGACCTTTTTTCCACATTTTTTATTTTACCCATCTGAACCCCACTAGCAACAGTTTGGCTACCTTGCTGAAAATAGGGGCAGGTGCTATTCCCCATCACTTTCAAAGAACAGCAGCCGCTACTGCCCTTAAGTAATACCGGCTTGAAAGACCTTTCGCTGAGATAGCGGGAGGCAGAGCTGCTCGTCTCTGATCAAACTGCAGACTGTTCTGTCTCTTTGGTATTTCACGTGGACCAGGTATGGATTTACAAAGTGAAAGGTCACTGCCATGTTGCTATTCCTGGCCTGTCCTTCTAGCCCCTGGAGATGAAACCATGCTGAGCCTTGGGCCCCGTAGGCCTATATGAAGTGGTGCCGACAAAAGAACTGAAAAGGCGCAGGTGCTACTGGTAGGATAGTGGACGTTTCCACAAGACCCACAAACATGCTCTACAAACTCACCACAGTTCTTGCCTGCAGCACTCTACTATTCCAGCATTCAGACATTGATCATCTTCTCTGAAACTGGGCATTGGCTTTTCTCCAGCTTCGCCTGTTGCTCCGGCACAGGCGTCCACTTCTGAAGAACCAGGTTTCTAAACCCAGCGGTGCCAGGGACACCCCCAAAGTCTTTGGATTCCCCTGTCTAGGTATACAGCGACACAGAATACTTCTGGGTGGCGTCAGAGACCAAATTTATTAGCTGCAGCTAGTAACAGTGATCCTAAAAATACAGCATGGTAGTATTTCAGGAAACTGCTCAAATTCGTAGAGCAAGACATCTCCTTTTATCCCAAAATTCACAATACGAATACACACCCATTGCGCAAAATTCTAGCCAATAAGGTACATTCTCAAACAAAGTATCACATAGCAGAAACTCTCAGTTTACATTGCCCCAACCCACAAGTTAATTATTAGGAATGCCCCAAATCCAATCTTCACAAGCCGGACAAACCCATAATTGAAAGCACAATGCATGTAATAAAAGAGCATAAGAAAGGAAACAATGACAGATAACGAGCAAGATAAAGCATGTGTAAGGAACCTAAAAGTTAAGGATGTCCTGAACCTTGGTTCGTAATCTCAGACCACAATCAGATAAGGGAAATTGGCTTAGCAAGGTCAGTTTCTGATGGAGGGGCCAGTTTCTTACGATGCACCTTGAAGTCAAGAAAAGGCCTAGTTAATAAGTGTATGAACAGCGAAGCTCATGCAACTTCGTTCGTTCGGTTTACCTCCACGGGCCTACGTGATGGCACCACAAAATGGAGTCCCAAACAAAATGGAACCCAAGTTCGAAAACGAAGTCTCTGAATACGTAATGAACTCGCTAATTAACGTGACGACTTCACTCCATATTAGCCGTATTCACTAAATACGGTTCGACATCACCAAAATCGTAACGGAACCATGACTTTACGAAGTAAGTCAGAATTTCACAGAACCTCAATTCAAAGCTCTGTTGATGCAGCTCAATCATAGCCTGCAGTAACTAACCACTGCTTTACAGCTAGAGCCCACACAGAGTTCAGTCTTGGGGAGAGGATGTGGTGTAATGGCCAGAGCTGGCAACTTTGGAGCTAGGGAACCAGGTTCAAGTCTCAGCTTTAGTTCAACATCCAGTGATTCTGGGCAAATCACTTAATCTCTCCATGTTTCTACCAAGAACAAACTTGTCCTTGTGTAACGTAACTGGTACTCATATAAAGCGCTCCAATACCTTTGGGTCGAGTTTACGCTATATAAAAGTGCAAAGAAAATCTAAATGCACTTCAATCCTGTTCTACACCCCCTTACTTTGTAGTGGGGGGCTACCCTCTGCTCTGATAGGGTACTGTGATTCTGCCACGTAGTAGCAACTGATGTACAGTACTGGGGCCATCACAAAGCTCTGTGAGTGTGCTGCAATCCTTCACTGAAGAATTTACTACTATGACAGTACTGGGTCTTACACTCCGCTGTCTCAGTGCACCACAATCCTTCTCTACAACAGCTTCTGCTTTGGAGCCCTGAGACCCAAACACAGTTGTCAATGCACCACAAGCCTGCCACTGTTCTGGCATGTCAGGCTATCGATCTTGACTCTTCAAACGAGTAAACAAAAGTCCTAGCAAATTCCCACGAGCCTAAAACCTTTGAGTCGCGGTTTCAAGGGTTGTAAAGGGGCACAGGTGACTGCCTGTCAATCTGAGCGATGCCCTTATTTGAAAAATTGGCTTTTCTTGGGACATTGCCTGTGCTTCTGAATACTTCAGTTGTCTATGCAAGGCTGCCTAGTTCTGATGCCTCCATCTTTCTTCGGCCATCCTACACTTTGTCTCTTTATCTCACTCTTGCAGGCTCTTTACCCTCCACGCTTTCTGCCTTTGTCACCGTTGTCCTGTCTTTATCTCCCTCCGTCTTTTTCTCCCCTTGCTGCCTCTCTCTCGGCTCCAGGTCTGATAAGGATGACACGTTGACACGTCAACACCTGAAGCCACGTGGGCCTTCAGTGAAACGCTTTTATATTTTTGCCATAAATTTAAAATTGACGTATGCTTTTGTGCCGAATGTGATTGTTTCCTGCAGTGCCAGGCCTCTATCACACGCACTGCCTTGGGTTCTGCCTACTGTTTGCGTCGGCCCTCAGCCCCGTGCGTCCACTGAAGAGCCATCTTGTGTCATACTGCGCATGCGCAGACAAAGCAGTCCTGTGAGTGTTCCCTTGAACTGCAGCCCGCCTGCAGAGCGCCCGCGCGGAGATGCAAAGGCCAGAGATAAAGCGCGCCCAGAATTAGATGCGAGAGGCTTCAAAACTAGTAAACGGCCGTAGAAGACCCACCTCATCTATATATATCTATACATCTAAGTATTCAGACATTACAGGATACAAAGCGCCGGCGGGTGACCAGAGGAGACAAAAGCCTTTGCGCATTTTATTGAGCGCTCACTGCCAGATCAATCACTGAGTTGATATTCCGCCATGTTGGATTCAGCGAAGGAGGGGCTTTCCAGCTGCAATGGAGAGGACTAAGAAGAGATGTGTTGCCGTGACCAGTGCTTTAAATGGGCCGGTACTGTCCCGTGCGGAGTACGGCACTTTTTTATTTTGAGAGGGAGAGTACCGGCACTTCTCAAGAGAAATGTAATACTTTTAATTGGCGAGTACAGGTACTGTGTCTCAGACACTTCTATTTTTCCATTTCAAGCATGTGGCCTGCCAGCATGAGCATGGCACAACTTCTGCCCCTCTACCGCAGCCCTAGTACTGGTACCGTTTTATTTTACTTGGGGAACAAAAAAACTAAAAGAAAGGTTCAGCCACACAAAGGCATCACAGAATAATGTCTGTGGCTTGTCTGAAGGCTATCAATGACCTTCACTGATAATTAAGGGAATAGCAGATCTGCAGGTGCCAAAGGTGCACCAGAGACAAAACAAAACAGCTCTGAGATGCTACAGACTGGAAGTGTCACAGTAGGGTAACTATTGGGTGCCGAAGAAAGACGTAACTCTTGAAGGACTTCCCACAGGCCACAACTGGCTGGAGGACAACTGGTGCTACTGGGAAACAACCATCATGAAGAACATGCATAACAAAATGGCTGAAGAGCAACGATAGGGTGTCCAGGGGAGATCAAACCACTGTTTGATTGTTGTAGAGCACCAAAGAGCAATAGATCCATTGGAAACTTCCTTGGAGGTGTGGAGCCAAAAGGCAGACTATATTACTGAATGGCAACCTTGTAAGTCCGAAAGGGGGCTAGCTAATGAGAGACAGTTGTGGTTCTCCGAAGACAGAGAGAGCACTGAAGGATAAACATGGAAAGCCAAAGGGAAACCATACAATAAAACACAAACACGGATGCTTGGAGGGGAAGCTTAATAACCGAATCTCCAATGTGGGATGCAAATGACAGACACAACCAATGAGTAAACACTCTTAGCTACAAATACAAAACCTTACACAGTCATCAAAGGTCTGAAAAAAGCACACCAAAGGTCAGCATTGGTAGAACTACATTGGCAGCCACCGTGGGACCAAATCACCCAAAAATACTTATATGGGCCATCAAAGACAGACCAGACCGTTGAAGAGCAACTACATGGTCCTCAAGTAATACCAAACCGCTATGGACTACCATAAAGTTCGAACGGCAAAGCCTTCCTTTAAAGACCAACTTTGTCACAAAAGGAAGAGTTGACTAATCATGAAGGGTAAACCCTAATGTTGTCAATCAAGGGCACCAAAGGAAGAAGCAGCTATGTTTTCTAAAGAATTTGGCACTAAAGGAGATCCAACCACCAACGTTTATCCATTGGTATCAAAAGCATACTGAATAATGTAGGGTCCGCCATAAGTCACCAAATTAAGACCAATTGTTGATGGTTCAGTATGGATCTCCAAAGGGAGACCCACGAATTATAAAGAATTGGTTCACAAAGACAGACCTAATAAGTGAAGTAAGTCATGCACCGCTAAAGACATATCCATCCACCAATGGTCCACTGTGACCTATAAAGGCAAATCCACCTACTAGAAGATAATTACAGGCACAGCCAATGAAAGTTAACCACTTGCTAGTATGGTCATGGTCCCCTGCTGCAGGCCATCCATCGGAAGCTAAGGATAAAGCCAAATGAAACATCCACTAAAGACCAACCATGAGAAATAACAAGGGTAGACAAAGCCATTAAAGGGCAAACATAAGCCACCAATTCCTATTATAGCCATATGCATTTTGACAATGAGGAACCAAGAGCAGATCAAACTTTTGAAAGGAGAGGAGAACAGACTCAGCCAGTGAGTGACCCAACCAAGGAATTCATTAATATTTTTTTATAAATTGCACGCTATTGCAGGTTTGTCATTTTAGTGCACTGTGAAACAATTACCCTCCTGTACCATCATTTAAAGATACTTAGTTATTCAACCCAGGAAAGAAGAAATGTTCCAAACGGAGGTGCCTGGAGAAGCTGTGATGATGTGCGTTACCAGGGGACCAAAAGGGCTGGGCCCGACCATCCGTGTCTGTTTATTCACCCCAGCCCTCCACTATACATTTTTATCAGTGGCAGGGCCGCTCCGGGGGGCCTCCACAGGCCCTCAACCACAGACTCAGAGTGTTGCTATCCAAGGGGGCAGGTGAGAGACTCTGGCGAGACAACTGATTTGACGCTTATATGGACCGCACAACCTTACTGGGAGCAGCAAAACCTGGTGGTATCATTCACAGCTAACATTTCCTACCTCCACTCACGTATGTGCCTGCTACACAAGCTCCATCTGGTACACGGACGCTTCGACTACTGGATCACTTGGCTGTGACCACCAGCATGGGGAAGGATAGGCAATCCCAGCAGCAGAGCAGGATCGAAGCGTTTACAATCCCCCCCCTCCTGAGTCTGTGGGAGCGCAGGGGGGAGGCCAACAAGTAGCTGAGGTGTCTCCCATTCTACAAGCCATCCAGGAATTGCACTCCTCTGTGGAAGAGAAAATCGGAGAATTTTGACAGATCAGCCTCAAATTCAACAATACCTATGCAACACAAGAGCAAGAGTCATAGCTATCGAAGGCCAGGTATCCGAAGTGGAAGTCGCAGTCCAAACCCCTCAATCTGAGTTGAAGTCCCTGCGATGCACGGTCTCCCTCTTGGTGGCCAGGTTTACAGATGACATAGATGGTAATAGATATAAGCGTGCCTTGCTTTGGTTGGGTCTAGTTATCACCAAAAGAGACCTGAAGCACATCGTCAGAAGGCCGGCCTGCTACTCCGCTGGAGAGTACCTGGTTGGTCGAGGGTTGAGTTTCAGCGCGGCATGTGTGGGAAGCGTTTTTGTATGGTATGAATGAGATGAGTGAGGGGTCATCATGACTGAGTTTGCTGCACTTCAGTATCTAGTGAGTGGGAGAGGACTGAGGGGGTAGAGAGGATGCTCTTTATGTTCATTTACTGTTGAGGCTGGTGGAGACTGCCTATGGGCGACAGAGGTGCATCCCAGGACATGCTCTGGACACAGGAAGTCAAAGAGATGATGCATGTACTCACTGCACAATCAGCAGGTGAGTAGCCTCTCCAAATGTACAGGATAGAGGCGGCCAAGATAAAGGGTCCATGTAATCAGCCATTGAGCCGCAGCGGAGCCACCCTCAGGCATGAGTCTAATTCAGGAAGCTGTGCTAAGTCCATCTATGGGTGACACAGCCTGAACCAGTGGCATGCACAGGAGAAACACAGCCATAGTGAAAACTGTTTATTCGACTAGCCAGGAGCAACAGAGAGCCAGGCTGCAGACATGAACGAGGCGGCCAGGGCAGAAGATCTAAAGAGTCCATCTATGAGCGACAGAGGTGTCTCCCTCAGGCATGCACAGGAGAAACATAGCCATAGTGTAAACTGTTTATTTGACTAGCCAGGAGCAACAGAGAGAGCCAGGCTGCAGACATGCACGAGGCGGCCAGGGCATAAGGTCTGATGAGTCCATCTATGAGCGACAGAGGTGTCTCCCTCAGGCATGCACAGGAGAAACACAGCCATAGTGTAGACTGTTTATTTGACTAGCCAGGAGCAACAGAGAGCCAGGCTACAGACATGCAGGAGGCGGCCAGGGCAGAAGGTCTGAAGAGTCCATATAAGACTGAGAGAGGTGTAACCCTCAGGCATGCTTAAGAGAAGCACATGCCTAGTAAATGCTACATAGTGAGGCAGTGAGGACCCCGAGTTCACACTCTGCATTGTAGAACCACAAACGCATTCAACTAGACAATCTGTGAAGAAAGATCTAGAGAGTTGACTATGTGCCCACATTTTAAAATGTGTTGAAAACACAGCTTTAAGATCAGGAGAATTGACTTTGGGCCGTTTTTAAAAATGTGTTGAAAGCACAGATTTTCTAAAACTTTCAGCAAAGAACCCCACCGTTATTTTTTTCATATATTTTTCGGGGATTAGAGCTAAAAAAAAATATGTTAAAAGCGAAAGTGCTGCCTTAAATTTTTTTTTTAATTTTTTTTAATTTTTTTTATTTCTGTAATTTTTTATTGGAAAGGTAAATACTGTCTATCAAATATGAACTAAATGACAAACAACTCCCAGTCCAATAAGGACTGACTCACCAAATAAAGCACAAATGTTGTTCAATACAGGAAGGCCCACCCACTGAAACACAACAAATGGGCAAAGGTAATTCCAACCACAGTAGCCAAACATAAACTGTGCATAAGGCTGCAAGCGATGCATGGACTGCCGTAAAAGTCCAATCAATTGTATTAAAAATGAACCTCCAAAGCCAAACAGCTTCACTGAGAGCAAACATGCAGCACCGTGGCTGCCTACAACACACCACCACCACCCTTTCAAACCTAGCACCAAGTAAGTGCACGTGTGCGCCATCTATGATTGTGGAACTAACATATTGATGGCTGCCTGCAAGCTACCAAAACCAGAGCCAAGGCACTGAAGATGACAAATATCCGGCTACGGGTAAATCTGTGTTTGCTGGTCATGTGGCGAGTCATAATAATATTAATTACATTTTTATATAGTGTTAAATACTGAACTTTGTGCGGTTTCTAAACACTGTAAATAGCAGATGGCATTACCCGGTTACCACTAGTTTACTGGCCTTGTTAGAATGGAGGTCAAAAGTATTTGTCAGCAGTGCACGTTCAGCTCACTGAGCTATCCCAGACTACAGCTGACACCCTGCTGACACCTCTGTGCCAAAACCAGCATGGCTGAACGCCTTAGGTGGAAGATTTTGACCACTACCTGCTAAGTCCGAATGGCACAACCAGCACTTAGGGGCCAATTACGATGGTGGGTGAACTATGTCCGCCTCCCACTGCATTGGAGCACAGGACCGACCGCCGATGTTGCGGTAATCAGGCCATTCAAATTATGATGCTCCTGCCACACTGGCAGGCGCATCCTGGCCCTTATACATTGCGGATGGATCTTCTGGCTGCAGACCCGCTCACAATGTAAAAGGAGTCTGCACAGCATTGCCATGCACAACATGGCAGGCACCACGTGGTGCCTGCCACGTAGTGCATTGCAATGTGCACATCCCACCCCCCCAACACCCTGGGGACCCGCAACGGGTCCCCAACAAGGACCGCATGCCTTTCCATGGCGGCATCCCCGCCATGGAAAGGCCAAGTTCCGCCATCATCCTAATATGGATGGCGGTGTCTTGCAGACACCACCACCATGTTGTGCTCCTTTTCCGCCCCGTTGACAATTGGACCAGCGGAAAAGCAGCGGTCTTTCCGTCCGCCACTGTGCCCCCGCCATAATTATATGGCGGGGGAGAACCAGGGACATTTGGCGGGCGGATCCCCACCGCCGGGTGGACAGTGACCCCGCCAGGGCGGTGGTGGCGATCCGCCCGCCATCATAATAGGGCCCTTAATTTGGCCACTTAAACACAATGCAGAGCCAGGTTCAGAGATGCAGTTCAGTATTCCTCCCGGGGCACAAGGACTCTGACCCCAAAGGCTTCCTTCTGTTCTCTCTGTCCGCTGGTGTATTGCTAATGCTGGTTCCTGGGTGTTCTCTTGGCGGCTGGGACCAGTTCTCACCGGCGGCCGGCGGGGGTGGACTTTGCACTGCTCCAGGTGGTGCCCTCAGGTATTTATGGCGAGAGGACAGCTGGCCCCGTCCTGTGTCGCTGGGTTACAATAGCTGTCAGTGCCTCTTGCAGATACGCGCACGAGGGAGAGGACACGATGCTGGGCATGCAACCCGCTAAGTGGCACGTCCACACTTTCATTTGGAGCGTCTGTTTTTAGGTGTGGCGTTAGCCAAGGCCGTTTGATTATTATTAAAATTGCATCTCTAATAAACTTACTCACAGGGCCCTCCAGTCAGTCCTCTTCATCCACTGGCCTAATTAAGTGTCATTCGCTTTTGTCTTCTGCCCACTGCAGCTCGGGGCAATGGGTCAGCCCACTTCCGCCACTGGCTAACTTCACTGTGCACGACACCATTCTGAGCACATCCGTGCAAATGAGTTCCGTTGTTTTTAGCCAACATTTTTATATTGATGACGGCCTGCCAGCCCTTCAAAAATAAAGTTTTACAAGAACCATGAAAATACAAAATAAGAATTGACAAAGTCCAAAGGCTAGCAGTCAACGCTAGGGCTATTGGCTCTGCTAATGCTTATTTATTACTTTCAGCACGTCCCTCTGCAAAAACCATGAAATAAATAGATGATCAAACACATGGATTTGCAAGAGGAAATAAGACCTATTTACAATGCAATTGGTGCAGCATTTGCGAGAGATTATGCTATTGGCATTGTAAATGACAATGCTTTTTATTTATTTGTTTAAAAAACCAACACATTAATAAAAAGCATTGTAATCTACAATGCCAATAGCTCAAACTCTAGTAAATGCGAGACCTATTGCTTTGCAAATGCTTGGTATTTTATTTACTGGGCTGGAAGGGTACCAACCAGACTCCTTTGTCACTGTGAAGCTGCTGAGAAAACGGGTGACTGGTTTGCTTTGCGTGTCTAACCTGGCGCGCTTCCAAGGGACAATTTAATGTCGTATAAGGAATATGATTCTCCTTTCATTATTTATATAACTCATTATTTGAAATGTAATAAGTCAAAGACAGAACTCCCTTATTCTATGAACAGGTTGTGTGTTTGTGTTCTATCAAGAGTGTTTATCTTACCCACGCGAAGTGCTGTATCTACAGCTGTCTCATCTGTAGAATCGTGAGATTGTTTCTGAATGTATGTTGCTGAAAGCTCACGTTGTGAACTAGAGGTTTCATTTGCAATTGTTTAAAAAATGTAGGCCAGCTGTCCGTGCAGTTTCTTCTCTATGCTTTAGGGTCCGACTGGGACAAGCTTTAGGAAGATACACATGCCTTCGGATAGACGGGGGCGTGCAATTAGGGCAGATATACCACACTGCGCCGCATGCTGTTTCTCTTCCGCCTGTAGCCAGTCCAGTCTCCATGCTTCGCTCGCTAGCTGCTCGCCTTAAATCCTTGTTATTATTGCCAGTTGACTTATTAGGGTTTCTCCTATTATCTTCCTCCACTCTTGCATCACTAAGAGAACCTGATCCCGTAACTCGGGATCCTTGGTCCTGAGCTCCAGACACACCCACCTCAAGCTCCCTGTCACTTTCTTGTTGCTGTCCATTGTCTTCGTCATTGATATAAAAACAAGCCTTTGCAATGCAATAGGTCTCGCATTAATTAAGTTTGAGCTTTTGCACTGCTAAATATTGCAACACCGATTGCAACAAAAGTCTATAAATTGTAGGCCAAAAAAAGTGTATTTATTTTTGTAGCAATTGTGGCATGCTGCGCTTTAGATGAATATGTTTAAAAGTAAAGTGCATGTATGTGGGTGGAAGTTGCACTCAGTTAATCAAATTAATCTGATCAAACGTTTTTGTGTGCTATGCTGTATTAATGCCTGCTAAGCATTGTGTATACCAATGAAAGTGGCCTAACCCCAAATTTGGCAGCTAGGGCTACAACATGCATCAACTTAAAAGAATTTTTCAAAACCATTAACACAATATTTGATTGATTTTCATCAACGCATTTAATATGTTATTTTCTTCACATATTTCACTTTTTGCTATTTATGAGCATGAATCAATGATACATTTTCTTAAACATTAATTCTACCAGTAGTTACAATTCCTGAGAACCCAATGCATTTCGGGACTCAAAAGGTCCCTTCGTCAGGGGTACCTGTGTTACAAAGAAGAACAAGGAAACAATTTTATGCGATGCCATTATGAGCCTATTTACAGTTCAATGCAAAATTAAACAATAGAAAATCACTACATCACTTAAACACTCAATATGTAATTCATTCGAAATGGGGTCATTACACAACAAAAGATCTTTATTTGACAACTCCATGTGCATATATATGCTTATTAGTTCACTATTAGGAAATGCCTGTTCTACTTCTAACACTTCCATAAATCAAAGAAGTCGACAAAATACCAAATCCGCAAACATCACTGTCAATGTTTCTAGAATAGACAACTATACTAATATACATTCACAATTCGCTTACCTGAATTGTGAAAAAATAAAACTGCCTGCAAATAAAAATTAATAGGTAATCAATACTTCTGTGATGAAGATTGTGAGATATATCTACAAGTACCAGATTCAAAATCTCACCTGGTATCAACGTGTTTGTCGCGATAAGTAATTGTGAAATCTATGAAGAAAGCCAAAAATGCATCCTAATTTTAGCTACAAGGAGATAAAAAATAGCCGATTTTAGCAACGAGGAGATGAAAATGGTATAACATCTCACCTGCTTTAGCAGCGTATAGTCCCACGAATAGCGAGAACAGGGTTCAACGACATAACGCTCTATAAGGCAAAGGGATGCACATAATTTAGAAAATTGCCAGAACGGGCTATCTAGATCTCTACCGTCACACCAAGCGACTACAACACTCACCGAAAAACAACTGTCCGATCGCTAGTTCGCCATTCCTTCCTCAAACTCCGGAGGGGATTGACTTCTGTGTTTCTCACGACTTATTTATCGCGAGATAACGTGACGCAGATACGATAACACTGAAAACGGACTACATGTTTACGTTTCCAGTAAACGGCAAGAAGTACTCTGATTGCCACACTCAACATAGAAAACAGACTCAAAGATCGAGTAGATTCTTTGTTAATGATCGGAACACTTCATAGGACACGTCTATGAATTGCAATGCTAGAACCTAATCTTATCCTGTGCGTTCTCTGTTAGAAACGTCCTTTAGGTTGCAAACGCAGCCATGACACATAAAACAGAAATCAGAAAACAGACATTCAAATAAATAAGTGCATTTTTACTATATTCCATGCGAGAAACTATTATTTAAGTGAACACAATATACATGTTAAAAAATCAGTTGCCATCTTATTTATGCCTGATGTTGTGTTATCATCAATGTAACGCCGATAGAAAACCAAACCATCCTTCCACGTCTGATCTGATAAAATATATTCATGTTCTAGTTTGGCCATGAAGGTATTAGCGTACATGGGCGCTCCTGGAAAGCCCATGGAACTTCCATTCATTTGATTGTAAAATTTATTCTGCCATTCAAAATAACTATTCTCAAGGCAAAGGCAAAATTCTAATAACTGCAGAATCATGCATTTCAAAGTTTCTGGTCCTTCTTCCTGTAATAATGCCCATTCCACGGCTTCCAAGCCAGATTTGTGAGGAACCTTGTTGTTCGCGAACAGCAAGCCGAGAGGAACGGAAGTACCAAGCTTAGGACAACAATATTTGAGGTATTCTTGTTCATGCAATCTAATAGTTAACAAGAGTTCTTATAACTGATATAGAATTAAGGACAATCCTTTTGAATAATACCTATATCTACTGCGTAGGTGTTACCGCATTTATGCCTCTATATCTCCTGACTCAAGACCAAGAATATCTGGCTGTCAATAAATATCGAGGGAGATACAATTTTCAGGTAACCTATACACCCCAAACAGTGTAAAATCAACCTGGGACTAAAAATGGGATATTAGAGTGTAATTCCGTCGCCTTATATCTTTGCAGACAAGGTCCATTTACCAGTACTATCGATCAAAATAAGATGCTTGAAGCAGTAGAACACACAAGAAATATGATTTAAGGTAAATTTCTCCCCTTCAAACTTCGAGTGTGAGGAAATATTAGGTACTGCCCAAGCGATGGTCCACGCCCTGACTACCTTAAAATACGGCGGGTCCCATTTTGAGTTATTGGGTAAATCCAACAACAGAAGCCCACATACTGGTAGGACTGATAAGTTGTGATCAAAACATATATCTTAACAGCATGTGCCTATAAATCATGTAATGGTGTTAGAATAATAAGGTGCGGCTGACAAATGTCTGTTAACCTCACGTATAGCATAATTGTGTAACAGAAAAGGCATACGCCGACAATAATAGCTAAGAAAAATGTAGAGCGTGACGAAAGAAATGTTCACAGTGAAAATAATATGTAACTTCATGCTATATATTTACTTAAATATATTTACCAACAGGATCTATGTACAAAGGCAACCATCCAGTGCCATTGTAGGAGAGTAATAAACAGGATTTACAAGTCTTGATAAAGATGGCATTCATCTAGAAAGACCATCGAAACGCGTCGACGCATACTAGTGCACAATTAAACAACCAAACTCGCCCCAAGAACATCGAGAACAAGTCGGGTCTGGGTTTGAGTCGAATGCGGACATTTAATGTGCAATATTAAATGACAAATTGTGAATGTCTGTGTTTGTTTTGTTTCTCTCCCCCAAATATCTTTTCTTTATGTCTTTATTGAACTTGAGCAGGTCTTCCTTCTGATTAATTGTTTGATTAATGTTGTACATACATGTTTCATTCATGTTTTTCAATACAATTATGTGGTGATGTTTTTATAATTTATGCATAGAGTCCTCTTTAACTCTATTTTTATGAAGTGTTTGTCCATGTGGCCCGGAATTGATAATTGTTTTAATAAAAATTCTATATACTTTTATACAAAGAATGTTGCCATGTTTATGATTGAACTTCTACTTGCTTGTGTCCAAGATGAGTATTTGGGCTTCAATATCTATTGAACTTAGCCAAGGGAAAACGTGTCTACACCGTGTTAGAAGTAGAACATGCATTTCCTAATAGTGAACTAATAAGCATAGATATGCACATGGAGTTGTCAAATAAAGATCTTATGTTGTGTAATGACCCCATTTCGAATGAATTACATATTGAGTGTTTAAGTGATGTAGTGATTTTCTATTGTTTAATTTTGCATTGAACTGTAAATAGGCTCATAATGGCATCGCATAAAATTGTTTCCTTGTTCTTCTTTGTAACACAGGTACCCCTGACGAAGGGACCTTTTGAGTCCCGAAATGCATTGAGTTCTCAGGAATTGTAACTACTGGTAGAATTAATGTTTAAGAAAATGTATCATTGATTCATGCTCATAAATAGCAAAAAGTGAAATATGTGAAGAAAATAACATATTAAATGCGTTGATGAAAATCAATCAAATATTGTGTTAATGGTTTTGAAAAATTCTTTTAAGTTGATGCATGTTGTAGCCCTAGCCGCCAAATTTGGGGTTAGGCCACTTTCATTAAAAGTAAAGTGCGCCATACTGCGATTGCTACAATAGTTAATTGTGGGTGCGTTAACAATTGATGTGTGCACTGATGGCTGGTTGTGTGTGTCCCTGTAGAAATTGTGCACTGATGGCTGGTGGTGTGTGTGCCTGGTGGAAGCGTGCAACGACGGCTGGTGGTGTGTGTGCCTGTTGAAAGCGTGCACTGACGACTGGTGGTGTGTGCCTGGTGAAAGAGTGCACTGACGGCTGGTGGTGTGTGTGTGCCTGGCGAAAGTGTGCACTGACGGCTGGTGGTGTGTGTGCCTGGTGAAAGCGTGCACTGACGGCTGGGGGTGTGTGTGTGCCTGGTGGAAGCGTGCACTGACGGCTGGTGGTGTTTGTGCCCGGTGAAAGCGTGCACTGATGGCTGGTGGTGTTTGTGCCCGATGAAAGCGTGCACTGACGACTGATGGTGTCTGTGTCTGGTGAAAGTGTGCACTGACTGTGTGCTTGTGTGTGGGGGGTGTGTGTGGTTATGTGTGTGGTTGTATGGGTGGTTGTGTGTGTGGTTGTGGTTGTGTGTGTAGTTGTGTGTGTGGTCGTGTGTGGTTGTATGTGTGGTTGTATGTGTGATTGTATGTGTGGTTGTGTGTGTGTGGGTGTGGTTGTGTGTGTGGTTGTGGGTGTGTGGTTGTGTGTATGGTTGGGTGTGTGGTTGTGTGTGTGGTTGTGTGTGGCTGTGTGTGTGTGGTTGTGGTTGTGTGTGTGGTTGTGTGGGTGTGTGTGGTTGTGTGTGTGGTTCGGTGTGGTTGTGTGTGTGTATGTGTGTGGTTCGGTGTGGTTGTGTGCGTGTGTGGTTGTGGTTGTGTGTGTGGGTGTGGGTGTGTGTGTGGTTGTGTGGTTGTGTGTGGCAGTGTGTGGTTGTATGTGCGGTTGTTTGTGTGGTTGTCGTTGGTTGTGTGTATGTGTGTGGTTGTATGTGTGGTTGTGTGTGGTTGTGTGTGTGTGTGTGGTTGTATGTTGGACATATTGTAAGTGCCTGTGGAGTGTTGACAACTGTGGGAGCAGGGAGTACCATAGACGGAAGCACTCGGACATCGCCCTGCCACAGTAGCACCCCAGAGATTGAACACAATAGCACAGCTTTGTTATCAGTGGAGAAAGTGCACACAGGACAGGACATGTAGGACAGTGCACAGAGGTGGTGCATTCAAGGCAGTGCACACGGGACGTGCACACAGGGCAGTACACATACGAAAGTGCACAGTGGTGGTGCAGTCAGTGTAGTGCACGCAGGATCATACACACAGGAAGGTACACAGGACGTGGCACACAGGACCATGCACTCATGACGTTGCACACATAATGTTGCACACACGCCAGTGCACACAGGACTGTGAACACAGGAGGGTGCACACTGGGCGGCTGGTGTGCAGCTCTTGCGACTGACCGGCTGCATGCGAGCTAAATGTACCACGTCTGAACTGTGACTGGGGAAGAGGAGGTGGGCAGTGAACACGGAACCAAGGATGTGTGTCTTGCACTGAATAACCTTGCCTCCAAGATAAAGCATTCTGGCTATAAATGTGCTAATTACAGACTCACTTATAGGAGGGATTGAAAGAAACTGCTTAGTTTGCTTTAGCCAGAAATGTAGAGACTAAACACTGTACCCTCCCCACCCCACCTACACAGACACACAACGGAAAGGTGCGGCACACAAAGCCAATAGGTCTCGCATTTGGGGCCTAAAAAGTGTTTAGCTAGAGTTATTGGTTTAGCCAATGTGTTTAAGCTGTAAGGGCTGAGACACTGTTAAGTAGCCCAGCAAGTCCTAATTCAATAAACAAAAACAATCCTAGTAAAAAACTGTGTGTTTCTCCTGTAAATATTACATTGCCTGAGTACGTTTTATTCGTAATTATAAATACATTCCTATCACACTATCATGCCAGCTAAGCACAGTCCGAAGTATGTATTGGAAATAAACTGTAAATGCAATCAGCAGAGTGTGTTCATTTCAAAAAATTGTTTCTTATATAAAAATTCCAATGGTTGGGCATGTATT
The DNA here is from genome assembly GCF_964263255.1 of Lissotriton vulgaris. NCBI lineage: Eukaryota > Metazoa > Chordata > Amphibia > Caudata > Salamandridae > Lissotriton > Lissotriton vulgaris. The sequence goes on along the minus strand of NW_028244805.1, from coordinate 192,922 downwards.
GTTCTAAAATATAAATACATTTAGAAACCTCAAACATGTCAGCTAAGCACTTACACAAACATATATTTAAAATAAATCACAGTATCCAAATGGCCCTTTAGCAAAAGGAGGAGATACGGTGATATTACGTGTGAAAAGCTGGAAGGGCTGGCACAACGTCAGTGGCACAACAAGTTCTGCTTTATGTGGAGTTAAATGCCATATTTATACTAGCCTTTTGCAAATTTTGCGCAAAGTATACAATATACTAAAATGCAAACAATGTACTATCTACTGACAGCATGCCGGCCCTTTGAGCCTTTCAGACACAGAACATAATATGTGCTCCTTTTGATAAAACAAGCTTAGACGAGTTGTAAACATGTAAAATGTGGTGCTGTTTATTAAAAAGAAACCCTATCACATTACTGTGCCTGAATGGCTGTAAGGGGTACGCATAGTTTAGAAAAGTTAACTCCATCAGTTGCATCATGGTTATAGAAACTGAAATTAAAGGCACAAGTGGCTGCCAGCTGTTACATCACAACAAGGGACCCGGAGACTGGGAGTGACATCACTGAGGAAGAGGCAGTGAGCTGGGAGTCACATCACAACAAATGAGCCTGCAGGTTGGAAATGGCTGCCAGCTGACTGAGAGCAGCCAGGACGCAACCGGATGCAGCCGCAGATAAAGGATGAAATCAAAGCCCTTGTGAAGGACACAGAAATCAAGGGCAGACCGATGCAGCATCTGTCTATCTTAAGTTTAGAGGTCAGGACTTAGAAAAAGGTCTAATGCAAAGTGTAAAGTGATGTTGTTGAAAGGGATGGGCTAAAAGGGAGGGGGGAATGCAAGGAGCACAGCTGTACCCGTTTGTGATCACTTTTGCGGCCACTTTGATGTTCTCAGTGGCCACACGGCTCACTGAGAACATCAAAGCGGCCGCGAAAGTGATCACACAGGCTGACAAATGATGCGCGCGCCCGGCGCACATGCACTGTACCTGATCCGCCTGCAGACTTTGGGAGCACTTTCAGAAGCCCCACTAAATATCTCGCAAATCATCGCCTACGTGATAGCTAGGCAAGACCTAACAAGGGAGGAGTGGATGGGGGAAGCAACTGGGAGTGGGGGCGTGGGGATAAATGAAAAATATGGGTGATGGGAGGAGTAAATCAGCACATAGAACAATGTGTTGGGGGAGAAGCACATGATAGGGAATAACACATGAGGAGGAGAACAACATGGAGCTGGGTTGTCACGTATTTGGAGGGTAGCGAAGCACATGAGGGAGAGAGATAGAAAATGTCCACTTTATCATTACCAATCTTTGTTTGCCAAAGCATCAAGATGCTACCCTTCTTCTGTCTGAGGTCTGAGTGCACATCCACATAAACAAAAGTGCACTTCAGTGCCAGGTCTGGTGGGCCTATACTAACTTTACCAATGCTCTTTTCTTTTAATTCTTTATCTTATTTGTTATTCTTTTCATTCTTGCGTGTTTAAACTTTTCGTGTATGTTGCAATAATTTAAAGCCAAGAATACCAATGGTGGTGCAAGAAGGATGACCAACGCTGGTCCAGGAGAGTCCGACCCGGGTCTGATGCCAAGGACAGCCGCTGACCATGTAAATGAGCACCCATTACATTCATTAAATGCAATATCTCGGGATGGCTCAGTGAGTTGAACCCATGCAGTGATCTGCCGGTCACGGGTGCGATTCCCTCAGCCAGCCTGTAAACTGAGTATGTGAGTACAGATATCAGGGTGATAATGAACGTGAGCGGGTGTCAGGGGGCCTGGGCTAAGGGTCTTTCCCGGTTTCAATGACTCACCCTGGAGGTTTAAGGCGCTACTTGTGACTGGGTATTTTGGTTGGGCAATGCTCCAATCTCTCACTAGAGGGATGTAGGATGCCCCATAAAATAAAGAGGGTGCGTTGGGGGGCTCTGAAGGTTTTCGGGCGGAAGTGACAAGCACCGGATTGCAGCAGAATTCATAGCCTTCACATTCAACCAAGGGCCACCTAAACTTAGCCCAAGCTCCTGTGAACCCCACCCCAAGACTTTCCCCCTCTTCAGAACAGGCCCGGTTCTAGCGGGTGGGCCGGGTGGGCCGGGCCCACCCAAACTTTGGCCTGGCCCACCCAAACATAACCCTTGGCCCTGGCAGTGACGTCAGCAAGGCCAGCAGAATATGGCCACTGCAAGTTAAAACGTTCTTCGAACGTTATCTTTCTTTAGGAGTTGCGTGATTGGGCCTGGGCTCGCACCCCCAATCACGCATCTCCTATTAGGCAGGTGGGCTGTATCCCCGCCCACTCGTGCAGGGACATTAGGGGCACTGCGACGGGGACAGAGCCTTTAGTTGGAACTGGATTTGTGGATAATTAATTCTTTTCTGCTGGTAAAGAGGAGTTTGTTTTGCCGTTTCGTTTTCCTGACCTTCCTGACCCCTTGAGCTGTTTGTTTAACCTATCCGGCTGTGACAGAGTTTGTAAGGAGCAGGTAAGAGAATGTGTGGCTATTGTGTTTTTCAAATCTGTGAGAAAGACATACTTAGAACGCCGTGTTTATTTCATTTACATCGTGTGTTTAAATCGTTGGTATCATTCATGAGTGGTTCTGCGAGGATGCATGACAACTAAATGTCCAAATAACCTTGGGGATTGTTGATCTTGCTGGAGAGCGTTCTTTTTTTGGTTTGTAGTATTTAAATGCAATAGAACTGTAGTTAACATGGATAGCTCAGTGGGTTACTGCCTTTGTCACAGAGATCCTTTGATACATAGGACAGTGTGATCAAAGACGTGTATACAAACCAGAATGGTATAATTAGATTTTTTTTTTGTATTGCTAGTTAGTTCGAATTTTCCCAGTATTTCATTATTCTAATGTTACAATACAGAGTTTGGGCAGATATAATTTCTAATCAGTACAGCCAACCACTGGGGTATGCTTTAAATCCAGTGTTTGTGGTTCTCCAGACCCAACCCTCTTAATACATATTGCCCAACAGCATGGATGAGATGTGATTCCTACACCTGGTAATCTTCATTAGCTTATGTGACATTCCCTATAGGCTGATTTGGATACTTTTATGAATCATTGTGTCTGCATAATGTGTGTGTGATGTACAGTACTGTGATACCCTACACTACGAGTAGCGCTATACAAGAAATAAAATGCATATGAGAGAGGGGCTATGGAATGATGATGGGCTCTGTTGGAGGGTGGCAATGAGGGAATCCGAGGGGGGCATCATGAGGGGTGGAGAGATGGAAGGCACTGGTGGAGGTTGTTTGTGAGGGAGTGTGAAGAGGAGGTAATGGGGGAGGGGCTTTGGAGTGATGAGAGGCACTGGTGGAGGGTGGTAGGAAGGGATTCTGAGGAGGAGGTCATAAGGGGGAGTTGCTTTGGAGTGATGAGGGGCACTGGTGGAGGGGTAGGAAGGGAGTCTGCGGAGGATATCATGAGGGGGAGTTGCTTGGAGTGATGATGGGCACTGGTGGAGTGTGGTAGGGAGGGACTCTGAGGAGGCGGTCATGAGGGGGGTTGCTTTTGAGGGATGGGCACTGATGGAGGGTGGTAGGGAGGGAGTCTGGTCTGAGGAGGAGGGCATGAGGGGCACTGGTGGAGGGTGGTAGGGAGGGAGTCTGAGGAGGCGGTCATGAGGGGGTTGCTTTGGAGTGATGGGCACTGGTGGAGGGTGGTAGGGAGGGAGTCTGAGGAGCAGGTAATGGGGAGGGGCTATGGAGCGCTGAGGGGCACTGGTGGAGGGTGGTAGGGAGGGAGTCTGAGGAGGAGGTCATGAGGGGAAGAGGTTACGGAGAGATGAAGGCCAGTGTTGGAGGATGGCAATGAGGGAATCCGAGGAGGGGGAGGTCATGGGGAGGAGCTACGGAGAGATGAGGGGCACTAGTGGAGGGTGGTAGTGGGGCAGTCTGAGGAGGCGGTCATGAGGGGGGTTGCTTTGGAGTGATGGGCACTGGTGGAGGGTGGTAGGGAGGGAGTACGAGGAGGAGGTCATGAGGCAGAGGGGCTTTGGAGTGATGAGGAGCACTGGTGAAGGGTGGTAGGGAGGAGTCTGAGGAGGAGGTAATGGGGAGGGGCTATGGAGCGCTGAGGGGCACTGGTGGAGGGTGGTAGGGAGGTGGTCATAAGGGGAAGAGGCTAGGGAGAGATGAAGGCCAGTGTTGGAGGATGGCAATGAGGGAATCCGAGGAGGGGGAGGTCATGGGGAGGAGCTACGGAGAGATGAGGGGCACTGGTGGAGGGTGGTAGTGGGGGAGTCTGGGAGGAGGGTGGCAATGAGGGAATCCGATGAGGTCATGGGGGAGGTGCTTTGGAGCGATGAGGGACACTGGTGGAGGGTGGCAGTGAGGGACTCAGGAGGAGGTCAATGGGGGGAGGGGTTATGGAGCGATGAGGGGCACTGGTGGAGGGTATTTGTGTGGGAGTCTGAGGAGGTGGTCATGGGGAGGGGCTTTGGAGTGATGAGGGACACTGGTGGGTGCAGGTAGGGAGGGAGTCTGATGAGTTCATGACTGAAAGGGGCTAAGGAGAGATGAAGTGCACTGATGGAGGGTGGTAGTAAAGGTGTCTATCGAGTAAGAGGTCAGTGGTGGGACACCAATAAATACTTTTGCACCGGCGCTATAATAGACCCTGTAATGTTTTTGCTTATTTAATTAGCAGCTGGGTCATTAGGGCCACTGCGTAACATATTTTAAAGTGTGTGCTAATTATATATACTCTTATATTCAGGGTTTTCAGTTTGAAGGTGATTTTACAAATCTTTTTAGTGGGATTATGGAGAATGAAACCAGGTGGTGCCTGATATGGGGCAGGGGACCAAGGTTAGCTGTGAGTTAAGGTGCACGGTAGAGAGATTGTAGAAAATTGATGATCAGGCCTGGTAGGGAGTGTACTGCAGAGTCTGGGGTCAGATGGAGGTATTAATGAAGAGAGATTCTCTCTGAAGGCTGGCAACGAGGCAGGCTGAGTAGTGTTACTTGCCTGATACTCCCACCTCAGAAACCTCCTCTGGCCATCAAAAGGACCTTACATGGGGATCAAAACACTTTTTGAGAGTGTTAACGATTAGAAAGAGATTTGGAAAATAATGGAGGGCCCTGAATCTCCTGTTATCCCCTTCTATCACACGCAGGAGTACAGTTTTTTCTATTTGTAGGCTACCTCCAGAAGCGACACATTGAGCCCGCAGTGGCCCACCCAAATGCGCCCTTGGCCCACCCAAACAAAAATTCCTGGAGCCGGGCCTGCTTCAGAAGGAAAAGCTCACACCCTTTTCCGATTCTAAGCACCTCGATGACCCCCTCTTCCAAGCCGAAATCACCTTGAGACGACTTTCTCTGCACCTATGCGCAGTACAAGTACATTCTACCATCCATTGGGGCAGTCAGTAGTTTTGTTAGGCTCTTTCTGTTAATGTTAGAAACGTGCAGTGTGCTATGTTTATGTTATTGTTTGTAGTTAAATTAATGGAAACCAGCTACTTCTAAAAACGGTAGAGGCTTGTAGGGTGTGGGCGGGGTCCGCACTACTTCTCAGCATCCACATAGCAGCAGAGAGGTGTCTCCTTGGGAGGGGGGATGGGGGGTATGCTGACCCAGGAAGACAGCGTGACTCTGCCCAGGGTCACACCTGAGACTCTTTGCTAAGTCGGTATGTGAATTCATGGGGCGTATTTTTTATCAAGAAGTATCTTGCACCCTAGACCTAGAGGGTGGTGTTGTGTTGGGAGAGGGGGGACTTTCCTTTTTGTTGCAGCAGGTGGAGTGGCACTGGGCAGGCCCCAGAGCCCGGAAGAGCTAATTGATGTCTGGTAGTTGCTATATTTCACAGCGCTAGCAGCAGTCACAGGGCTCGTGATCCTTGGCCTCACCCAGGGCCTGTGGCCTCCGTGCTGCGCCGCAGTGTTGGGGGGCTGTAAGCGACGGGGCCCCCTTTGCAGCATACCTCCCACAGCACAGGTACTGGGCTGTACACAAGAGCAGCGACAGGTCAGGCCGGCTCCCGTACCATGCATTTGTAATGCCGCCTCTGTTGCACTGCAGCGCTAGCGCCTGGAAGTAGAGAGGTTGACTACAGCACGGCTGAGCGCTGTTTGAAAGGGTCCAGCGCAGTGCAGCTGAAATGTGTGTGTGTATACATGGGGGTGTAAAAAGTGTCTGCCTCCTATTAATAAAAGATGCCAGTGCACCTCAATGGAAGTGTATACTTATAGGTCCTCAGATCGCGCGTGGCTTTAGGATGTGGCCTAACGACCGGAACATTATTGCACCTCTCCATGCTTGGCACCGCTAGCGCCCAAATACATGTTTAATTTAGTTTGACATAAATATCTGTTTGAGATGTAAGCATGCTCCACAGAGCACTCAAGGGAGGGGGAGGAACAGCAGAGAGAGTGGGGTGGAGGTAGACTAGCGAGGGTAGGGAGGGAATTCCACTTCTCTTAAGACTACAGAGTCTGCTGGGATCTCCCTGTCCTCCCCGTGAGCCCCTGAGCCTGTGAGCTCTGTGCCTAACCAGAGTAGTAAACAAAGTAAGAAAACACGCCTCCACTGATAAGAAAGTTAGTTACGACAGCCGTAAACCAGGCCATCGTGTCCGTAGGGGGTGTCTGAAAAGCGGACAAAGTGGTAACCAAAAACCCTGGCTAACAATTGGAAGCCAGGGTTTTACATAAATTATGACGCTTCCCAGTGTAAACCTTGGGCGAGGCTTAAAGTCCTTTTGAGAAATGTCATCTATCCCAATATCTCTCGCAGGCGAGGAGCGCATGCGCGCTCCAACGCCAGGCGAGAACTAAAAAGTGTTCAATTTTTGTTCCTTCGTTGAGCATTTCCTCTACATTGTCTGTAAGAAATCTAGCGCTTTGCCGTCAGGTGAGATGAATAATTTGCTAACTCGATAACCCAATACCTTTTGTGTTAGGTTTTGCAGTTTTTACATAGCGATACGTTCGCCGATTGTCTCTTCTACGTGCTTCCTCTGGCAGGCGGGCAACTAGAGCCAAATTTCGGGGGGGGCAGAAAATATTTCGGAGGGGGGCTAATTCTTCCGAACTTAGACAGAGTGGCTGTAAGAAGGGGTGAATACACAACAAAAGCCTCATTTACAACTAAAAGCCTCATTTACAACGAAATGGTCTTTTATAGACCTGTTAAGTACATGGGTGCGGCTGCAATTAGATGCTCACCAGCCCGCGAAGCTGTCTTCGCCTGGGCTGACACACACGATGGTGGGGGCTGAAGCCCCGTGAGCCCAATGGGTGTTGCGCGCCTGTCCTCTGGGCATACTCGGATCTGGGTGTGTGGTGTTGCCTGACGTAGGGTCTCTGCAGGTGGGCGAGGAAGCGTTATCATATATCCTTAGTGAAATCATTGTGTTGTATTCAGGGCCACTGGAATTATGCGGCAGGGGAAGGCCAAATTATGCGGCACTGTTGAATAAATAATGCAGCAAGAAAAAGCTAATTTTGAGGTGTTATGCGCCCCATTTTTTGATAGTATTACGTAAATATTTTGTCATTTCCACAATTGCTAACACAGGAGGTTATTCCTCATTAGTTCCAGTTTAACACTTAAATTTAGAAATGAGCATCAGAAAGGTGACCAGTCAAGCTTTCCAGAGGGCCGTCTACTGCACGGCAACATGTGTCACTGCACTTTTTGTACCTTTTGAACCACTTGAGCTAGAAACATTTTTTTTCCCAATCTGTAGATTATGCAGCGAATGATGGGTTATGTGGCATACCTGGCAAATCTATAATTATGCGAAAAACGCCTCAGCAGCAAAATCTCATAATTCTAGTGGCCCTGATTTACTGTACTGTCATTTATATAGCGCTTTCTAAACCTGGCGAGGTGATGAAGCGCTTTGCGGAATGCTAGCACACTACTACTCTGGGATACCCACATTAGAAGCATTTGTCACACTTATTGACTGTTGTTGATCAAACAGTTGTACTTGTAAATGTAAATTGTACTTGTATAGCACTTATTACCCCTCACAAGGCGTTGCCTCACCTTTCATAAGCAGTTCTCATACAAACTGTCATGAAATCTCTCCTGAAGGTGTTATGGAATCCGTCGCGCAGGCAGACATTTGGGAGACACGTGGTTGTGTAGGGACCACGTGAGCGCCAATGCAGGTGCCAGGGCTTTAAGTGGCTAAATAATATTACACCACAAGGCAACTTTTCATGGCACATCTCCAAGCTGTATCTCAGGTACAATCTCCTAGTGCACTATGGCATGGGATTCATTTATTTTGGGCATCTAAAAGACGCAGGGCTTGTTGCCCGGTGACCTCTTTAGAGAGGGAGCCTTTCAATGTTACTTGTTATATTATATATCTGGATGCATTGTCAGAAGCAACAAAATACGAGTCTGGCGACACACTATGCTAAGCACAGATTTTTAGCTTAATGTTTTTGGGCCACGCCCTTAATCAAATCGGCCACGCCCCTTTGAGAGACCCCCAGTTTTTTTCATCCCAATTAAAGCCCTGACAGGGGCCATGCAAGCGGCCCTGTTAACAGGCACAGTAAACACATCCTTGCACCAGGGCTTTAAGTGGGCCAGGTCCCGCCGGTGCTCAGCACCGGCAATTCTAAAAAGCAGGTGCTGAGATGGGTGACGATCGGGCTCTCCATTTTTGCCCTCCCCCTTAGGATGAAAAAAAGAAATCTTAACTCTGTAGCAGTGCCACCCTTCATTGCCTTTGATGTAACTTCAAAGAGACTCGTTAGAGTACTTTTGCAGTCGCATCGTTTCAGAACGGAAGCATTTTTAAAGTTCTATCAAATGAAGCCATAGTTGTTGCTTATTTATCTGATGCAACCAGCAACCATTGACAAATGACAAAGCCAATAGTACTGGCTTGTTGTAGGTGTCATGTTACTTGTATTATATATCTGGATGCAATGACAGAAGCAGCAAAATACTAGTGTGGTGGCACACTATGCTAAGCACATATTTTTGTTTGTTTTTGTATGTTTTTAGGCCACGCCCTTAATTACATCGACCACGCCCCTTTGAGTGGCCCCCCAGTATCTTCATCCCCCTTAAAGCCCTGCTCGCCACCATCTGTGACAGGGATGTGTGGAGGGTCAGCGAAGCATCAGGGGACTCGCAATGATATCAATTTAACCCGGGATTAACCACTTGCTATCTAACATTGCCCTGGTGCAGTAGGTCTGTTCTGAGAGTTCACAGCCCCCAGGGGGCGCCAGTCTGTGGGGTTTGAGGCCAGTGCCCCACAGATTGGGGTCCGCTCCACAAGTCTTTCAGCAGCAGAATGCGAGCCAGGACGGTGCCATCAGCCTTCCCGGTATCCGCTGTGGTTTGAGTTTCCTCGTTGGTGTTGGTGACACACGCTGTGGCTGTGGATTTTGCCACCTTTCGCTCCTGACTCTTCTGTGTCTGGTGTTTTGTCATTGGTTTTGTACTTGGGGCGCCGAGCACTGCAGGTTCCCTTCCTAAGAGCCTCCCTTGTTATTCTGGTACGGGGGCCTGGGAGTCAGGCCTAGTGCTGCGTCAAACTCTGCGTGGGCAGATGTTAGGATAGCCCCAGGCTGGGGTCTGAGCCCGAGCTGTTTGTGTCTGGGTGTTTCAATCTCAAGGGGAAGCCTTGTCATTTGCCCCCCCCCCCCCCTTTTCCTACTATTTGGGACAAATATTAAGCCTAATAAGATAAATAAATGATTACATCGAACTAACATGTCCTCCACCGCCCTGAACGCTAATTCCGGCTTTGCAGACAGGCTGCACTATGCAAGGCTGGGAGGTGTGCTCTTGCTGAGATATTTATTATGAGACGAGCTGCAGTGCTCTGTGGCCCCTTGGAGACCTCCAGTAAGGTATGCCAGGAAGAGCTTCCAGAAAGCAAAGTAATCGAGTGTCAGTGTATCCAGGGCTTTAAGCGGGAAAAAAAACTGGGGGTGCTCTAAAAGGGGCGTGGCACATTTCTTAAAGGGGTGTGGCCTATCCAAGTAGGGGCATGGATTCTGTTGTAGACCCTCGCCCCTCGCTTGCTTTAAGGCAGAGCAGGGTCACACTGGTTGCTGGAGAAATCTTGCTGCAGGCCGTAAAAGCAGGGTTGTGCCGGTTCTAACCAGCCGTTGTTGTGCCAATGGTTGGCACAATGACGTAGATGGTGCTGCGTGTTCAGAGAGAAGGAAAATCCAGAGAGAAAGTGTCTCTCTTCAAAGGATTTCCCTTCCTGCTACAATGACATCACGCCTTAAGCAGTGCCCGTGCGTGCTCACCCGAAAAACCAACAAAAACCGGGACGTCTGGTAACCCTACCTTTGAGGCCCGAAAATAAAGCACCCTTGAGACTTGTTTCTAGGCCTCCAAAAAAACTGAGGGTGCTCATACCCCCACAGACCCCCCCCCCCCCACTTAAAGCCCTGAGTGTATCCAAAGTGGGCAGTATTAATGAGATCATGACCTTCGCATTATGGAAGTCAGGCCGGGTAAAGCAGTGTTGTGCATAAGGATGAGGTTGGAAGATGCCCAATTGAACCACTTTGTTGATGTGTGGTTCCAGGGCAATGCTGAGCCCAGGGTACCACCTGGAGAATGCAGTAGCCACTGCTAGTTGTGCAGGACAGGGGGGAGTCGGCTCGATTACTGCACTCAAGAACAGTGTTTGACTGCATTGAATGTCCAGAGTGTTTTCATCATCTCTAGAGATCTCACCAAGGTCGTTCAGTAGGGGGCGGCTGTCGATAGATGTTGATAGGGTTACCCTGAAACTATAAGTGTCAATGGCACAGCATAGAGTAGTGTCCTAAAGAACTGGCTCGCTCAGTCTAAGGCTTATGGATATCTATGAGCGATGTAGTCTAGGGGCCATCTTCCAAATTTTGCAAGAGGACCCATAATTTAGTGTTACGCCACAGCGGGGTATGGGGCAATGTAGGGACCAACACAACGTGAAATCAAGACCACCAAAGGCAGAGTGACTAAATCTGTTGACCGTCAAGAGAAATTTTAATTCACATCAAAGGGGCAGGAACGTAATGGGGAATCAGTTTATCTGCTAAGAAGGAGGGTCAGCACAGTGAACAGAATAACAGGTAGGGCAGCGAATCTCAAATTCTATGGTAGGAAGTTAGTGAAGGAAGTCTGCAAGCTGGGCTGACAGAGTCAAGCTTAAAAGCAAGGTTTTTGTTTAGTCTGTAGAGTTTCTTAGAGCAATGATTATGTGTCCTGATTGAATGGTTGAGCCAAGGGCGATTGCTTGTTACTGGGCTGTTTTCTGAGCAAAAAGGTGCAATGTACACTGGCTGTGTTTTACCTGAGAAGAAAGAGGTAAACTAGACAAGTTTGGACCTCTGGAGTCTTAGTTCTTTCTCTCTAGGGAGGAGAATGTGTGGGTTTATTGTGTCAAAAGCGGTGGACAGCTGTGAGAGGATCAGGATCTCTGTTTTGTTGTGAGTTATGGTTTAGGTCTTCTTATATTGCTATTAGTGTACATTTGTTTCCCCTAATTGGGTGGAAAACTACTTGGGGAAAGAAAGAAAATAAAAAAAGAAACAAAGAAAGATAGAAAGAGAGAGAGAAAGAAAAACAAATGGATAAAGAGAGATTGGAGCAGTAAAGTGAGCTGATAGATGACATGTTGTTGGAGGCATTTTATAGAGTAGGAGATACTTGTGATGAGTCTGTAATTGAAGAGTTTAATTGGGAATACAGAGGGTTTTTTGAACTTTAGTGTGACCTGTGCATGCTTGAATTGTTCTGGGATTTCTTCATGCTGGGAATAGAGTCTCGAAGAGCTCCTGCTCAAGCATGATGAAACAGTTTTAAAAATTTGCTGCCATCATTTGACAATATACTTTCTTTCTTCCTCCCCTCCCTCCTTCCCCCCCTGGATCCCATGCTTTCCTATTATTATACTAAGTTATAGTTTTGTTGTATTTTTATGTTATTATTCTATTATCTTATTATTTTCTCTTTTCTAATTTTCTTCTATTCTTTTATTCTTACTATTTCTTTTGAGCATCTCAATTCTCATTTATCCTCATTTAACTTCTATTGATATGCTTTGTTAGTTCGTATATCAACTATTTTTCTATATTCTATTCCGTACTCCTTTCTCGATATATTTTACAATTTTCATTTTTACAAATTAATTACTCCTCGAGGGCTAAGGAGATTTGTCATGTTACTTTTTTTCTATATTTGTAGCTACATACAATGTTTAATCTTTATACTCAATTTATATATCTATTGAGTTAACCTGTAATTGTTTCTTTAAGACTTTTATATTTCTTATATATGTTGCTTGCATTATTCAAATAATAAACGTTTCTCACACAATATTTATTCAACTGTATACCTTACTATTTATCTTTATAGTTGTGTTATTTATTGGTGCATAGTATTTATCATATATGCATTTTCTCTTTTTCTTTTCCATATATTTTGTATATTTATTCATATCATTCAAATTGTAAGTTATTATTAACTTTATTGTACTTATGATGAAATTCTCAAAATGTCAATAAAAAATTATAACACAAAAATGTTTTTTTGCTGCCAGGCAGAGATCATGAGATCTAGCTATTCTGCTGGTTTGCATTAGTTTAGTAGCTTGAAGTATGAAACGGGCTCAGAACTGCCCAGGCTTGGATTCCTTGTCAATTCGCTGGGGTCCATTTATGAAAGTTTTTGTTACATTTGCGGTTGAGCATAGGGAAGTTGGGAAATTTGATGGATGCTTCAATTTTTCTGCAACGTTTTTGGACCGGTTGATGCATCGTTCCTGAGTGGAAAGAAGACCGTTGACCTTTATAAGCTGCATTGCCATTAGAAACATGGTGGCAACCTCATGTGAGTAGGTGAATCATTGTATTTCACCATTTAGCCATTAAGACAGTTTTTCATTCTATCAAGGGTAACCATCAGTAAAAAAAGGAAACCATTTGGGTTTACCTTTGGTTAGCTATGCCTATTTCACTTGGACCCCTGCTACTGTCCTGAATTAAAACACCTTAAGAACTCCCTTTAAGGTTGAGTCCGCCCTTGTGGCACTGTCCTACTCTGGTGTGGGGAGGTTACTGAGGATGAAGCTTGCCACAATAAGTTGCAGGCCAGACAACCTTTCCAATTTCTCATTTGAATCCCGCAGGTGACTATAGTAGCAAACTATAGTAAAGACAATCTGCAATCTACCTTTTTGTGATATCTGTAGTTTGGTAGGAGGACATTCTTGGGTCCTTCTCCTCTGTCTCTCTCTTGGAGATTGCTTGTATGTTGTCCTTTTTAGGCACATTTCGCCTCTTCCTCTCTGAGAGAATTTTAAAGGACCATTTCTTAAGAGCCTGAAATCTCGCTATGGTTAGGTGTTGCTATGGATGTGGTTCCTTTTGTTCTGGGCTAGGTCAAGGGGATTACTGCTGGTTCTCTGTTAATGTATAGTAAAGGGAATTATGGTCTTCAGGGATTGGGGGTGAGCTTGTTCATACTTATGAATGTGTTTTGAAGCTGGAGTTCTAAATTCATACTGGAAGAGTTGATGGGCGTGGGTTGTTAGAGGATAGTCTTTTTGCGTCATCTCCTGTCAAACGTGCCATGTTGCGACTCCGAAGGTACGTTTTGTTGGAACCATTTGTGCCATAGGTTGGATTGTGGTTTGTGTCAAGAGAATATATTGATATGTAAAGCATGTAGGGTGTTCTAGTTCACTGGGTTTTTCGCATTGCTGTGTGGAGACCGAAGTCCCTTAAAAACAAATTTACCTGAAAGTTGTGATGCACTGGAGACTAGCGTGCATCAGTGGGGTCATTGTGCCTTACCCCATGCAATGCTGAAACCAATGGACAGCCAGAATATTGGTGGTGGATTCAGGATCGGACAGGACTAGTGGTTTGCAGCCCATGACGTTTTTAACACCATCGATGCTGATGGTATTCCCATCCTGGTGCTGACCCTGATTTATTCCCATTGTTCATGATGAGCTCAGCTCGTCATGAGTGTACGAGAGGTGTACCTCATGACGAGCTGAGCTCGTCATGAGCATCGAAGGTGTTAACTTCATCTGATCTCTATCAGACAGTTTAAAAAGACAGAGCAAATCAAGACTTCTCAACGGGGTAAGCACTGCCATACAAGACTAGAAGGAATGGTGGCTTTACCATTATTGGAGGAGCTCGTATACTCGATGGAATATGAGTCTAACGCACCCATGGACAAGCTGATCATTGGAGTTCTCAGCGACAAGGGAGTAGCCAGAAAAGGGAAGTAGCCCGATTTTGAACAGTACCTCTAATGGCTCAGAGAGTGTGAAACCTGCTAACCTGACCCTACTTAGCAGAGTTACAATCACTCGTTCAACCATCTGCTCCCTTACTCACCTTCTCAACCACCTATATACTCTATCATCCTGGCATGTATTTATTCTTTAATACATATTCACCATTTTACCCAGCATCTATCCATCCATTGACCCTCCCATTCATTCTTTCACCATGACATCTCTTCACCCTTCATCCATCCATCCATCCATCCATTTACCTACCAATCTATCATCAATACCAGTGGAGGCTGGTGACATTTGAAATTGGTGAGGCGAAAAAGTATTGTCGTACTGCACTGCGGCGACAGAGCGTAGCGAACGAGCCCGAACAACCTAAGTTTTGAAAAAAGAGTGGACAAATGGTGCAATTTTAAGCACATTTGAGGAAGCAGGAAGTTTAATAAAGCAGTATGATTTAGTATTTATTATTTAGGAAATTGCCAATTTTTATGAGCTAAAGAGGACGATCTTCGCATATGCCGATGTTATCATTTACCCATATTAATTTTTGAACAGACTGATACACTTGTAATGGTTTTAACTATACAATAAATACATTCATTGACTGTGCAGTGCTGTACATCAATATGATGACACTATTTCCTTACATTAGTGTTCTGTTTTCATGCAAGAAACACCATTTTAAAAAGGAAAGTGCAGAAAATATGAATGCATTTCAAATAGTACTCTGTGTAAACAATTCCTGCATATAACAGCAAAGGCTTCCCATGTTATTGTTTCCCAAAATTCTCAGTAGAAAAGCCATCTCAAGTCGTCAACAGAGGCTCCCAAGTTATCAGGTATGAGCAGATTAATAAACCCTGATAAATGGAAGGGGCCAGGGCGCTCATGCAATGGATTCACCTGCACTAATGGACTCAGTGGATCTGCGCAGTCAAATAAACTGAGGTGCTAAGAGTGGTTTAAAGCAACACACAACATTCAGGAAAGCATGCATTTCTGTCCAGACCTCAGGCTACTTTGACTTTTTATCAATTTTTCTGAGGTCTGGCCTGATAACTTTAGCTGGCAGCCTGGCTCTTGCAGGTAATAGTACATACATACAGAGAGGAGCTATTACTACTGGTCAGTTCAAACAAGGCTCGTGACTCCATGTAAGTTTTATCGAAACACAGAAAATAGGTTTAAAGATCAAAACAACTAGCTGCAAAAAAGCACGGAAAAGTGAATACTGTAAAGCCACATAGCGTATTTTAAAAGGAAACAAATACCTCCGGCCTAGCGCGACGCTCAGAGACCCATGGAATCCTGCACTCCTCCAGCAACACCAGCAGCAGTGGTCTTCTTTCTGAAGAGACTCCGATAGAGGCAACACCCTCTCCATCAGGCAGTGCAAGGTGCAGGCTGCACCTTCACAGGACAAGCAGCTCCGCAATCTAAACAGATGCAGCTGCGAGGTAAACATGCACAGAGGCGATCCTGCAACCCAGGGGTAGCTGCACACATAGATAGGTCAGTGAAAAGCTGCTGTTGTGAGACACAATAGCCTTTTTAACTATCTCCGGGTTCCTTTGAGCACTAATCTCGGACCACCTGCATGAGCTGCCTGGTTGCTAACAATTTGACCAGGACCCCGCCCTCCCACAATCAAGGCGCAGCACATTATTACGTAATTTCTTATAACCTTTATCACTGCGCCCGCACATCACCGTACCCAGGCCAGAACCTAAATTCACGGGAGCAATATCACACCAGGCAGTTGTTTTCTATAATTCACAATAAATATATAAATTCAGCGACTTGCATATATTTTTTTTTTAATGGGACCCTTAAGATGTTACATTCAGCATGAAACACAAGGCCAGGGGAGCAGATCTTTTGTTCCCTAAAAACCCCCCGAGGTTGTAGGGAAATGTACTGTTGTGGGCCAGCTGTCTGCTACTTTGTGGTGTAAACAGGGCACCTGAGAGGTATAGTAGGGTCAAAATACAGGGTACATGTTATATATTCGTATACACAAAAGAAATGGATGGGTGAATTAATGTATGTTTGGCTAGATGAACTGATGGTGTGGATGGATGGGTATGTGGGTACGTAGGTTGGTGACTGGACGCGTGGATGTATGATTAGAGGTATTGAAATGGATGGGTGACTGAATGGATGCCAGAGTGGAGGAATTGATGGTTGGTTGTATGGATGAACGAGCGGGTAAATACATGGGTGGATGGACGGTTGGATGGGAATAGGGACGGACTTGTGAATGATTGGGTGGATGTATGCATAGATGGGTGAAAGAATGGGTGGATGAATGCATGCATGCCCACAGGACGGATCGATTTGTATCCCTGAATATAGCGGTTTCCTTTTCACTGGTTCTGTTCAGTGCACCTCATTCTGTCTTTGCTGTGATACACATTGCCCATCTCGGCCAGCATGCTCATTTTTATGCGAAACTTTTAAAAATCGTTTCACACACTACTTTTAAGGAAGGCAAGCTAAATAAAGGGTGTTGGTTTCTGAAATATAATTACATTGTACATTCACAAACTATAAATACGTCTTGGTGAGGTATTCGTTCCTCTGCCCAGCCCCCACCTCCACCCCCTCAGGTTCAGGCTCGACAGAGAAAGAGCACAGGTCGAGGAAAGAGCGCGGCACTTGCACTTTTCATGCTAAGGCTTTTAATAATACTTTAAAAGTATTATTTAGCGAGCATTGAAAAGAGTATATTTAATGAAAATCTATTAGCCTCGCATCCTGTACACAAATTCCGGGCGGAGGGGTCGAAGATAAACCGCACACAAAGGGTCTGAAGTTAGGTTTCTAAATAACCCAGCAAGGACTCCCGCCTTCAGATGTGTCAAGAGGCCTGTACAGTCGCAGCTTGGTCGCAGTACTCGCGGGGGGGGGGGTGGGGGGGGGGAGGGGGAATCCGGAGAGAAGGCGCGCGGGGTGGGGGCCGAGAGCCGAGGGAGAATAACATGTATAAAACTTACCGGACCGCCTCCGCCTTCAAACAGGAACAGCAGCACTGGAGTGGTAACCCCTCAGCTAATCCTGGCGCTGGGATTTGGCTTGGGGCACAGGTTTCTCTTCGCCCGCCGCCTGCCCATTAGGAGACTGAGGGGCTCCTAATGGGCATGCGCAAGGCAGTGCAAACACAGGTGCGCATGGCTGGGCACGGTCGGAAAATTCGCTCACCTTCCCCACTCATGCGCACTTGTGCTGCTGCCTGTCCCTGGCTGGTCTGACAATCATGTCAGTCAACATGACGCCGGACTGCCCACGCCCTTCAGACTCTGAAGGGGGTGGGCGCTCTGACGTCATGCTGACTGACATAATTTTCAGTTCTCCCTCAGCATCTTTGAACTTAAGTAAACTGAGTCCATTCACTTAAGTGCAGAGACGCCGAGGGAGCTGAGTTTGTAGGCGGGCGGGGGGGCAACGCCCCCATGCCCCAATGGACGCACAACGCCTGATCAATACCTCTCTCCATCCATCTTTCCCATTCATCTATGTATACATCTGCCCATCCTTCTACTAATCCATCCGTCTAGCCATCCTTCCTTTCACCCTATCTTCCACCTATCCATTCTTCCATATATTCATTCACCCAACTATCCATCTGCCCACCCTTCCTTTCACATTTTCATTCACCCACACTGCCATTTATTCCATCTCCTATCATCTAACTGTCTCCTATGCATCCATCCTTCTATACAAGCATATATTGAACCATGCTTCCATCCATCCATCTATTCACTCTTCAGTCTATCCATCAATGTATCCTTTCACCTATCCATTAAGCATGGGCGAATTTTGCGAATCTCGCGTTCGCGAATTTTGCGGATTTGCGAACTCGCAATCCGCAAAATCCGCGAATTCTCGCGAATTTGCGGATTTTTTTTTTTTGTGTTTGCGCGGGTTTCTGCCAGTTCGCGAGGGTTTTTTACAATGTCGCAAATTGCGAACTTACCTGTCGGGTCGCAAGTTTCGCGAACTTGTTGTTTCTACGTGTCCAGCCTGTTTGGGACACTCTTCTTCATCACTGCCACTCTCTGTCACCACTGCCACTCTCTGACTACTCATGCCACCCTCTGGCCCACCCATGCCACCCTCTGTTTCATCACAGCACCCTCTGGTTGTCCAGTCAGTGTACATTATTGTGGCAACGCAAGCACACCTTCCCTGCCTCAAGTGACCTGAATTAATTTGGGGCTGATTAATGTGTCACAGAATATTTTTTTAGCTGGCACCTGCTTCCTTAGTGCTTCCTGATTAGTGATCTTTTGCACTTGCTAAGTGCTTTCATTGTTGCAAAATTAGTTACAACACCTGCCCTGCCCCAACTGACAATAATGAATTAGGGGCTGATTAATGGATTTGAACTTCCAGCCTGGCTCCTGCTTGTCTCCCTTAGCTGTAATTCAGGACCTTTGTGGCATATGTGTAACTATTCTGAGGTTCAGAGCAGGGTCACATAATAGTTTCAACTGGCAACTGAACTCTGGAGGGGCCCCTCAGGAAGCACTACAGGAAATGGCTACTAATGATGAGCCTGAACTTTTGAACCTGGTAAGTAGTTACTTTCAGTTTTGCTAAGATCGTATTTCTGCAATTTTGCACTTATTCGCGGGGCGCGAACTCACGCGAACAGTGCGAACAGTGCGAGCAAAATCCGCTGCTCGCGGATTTGCGGATTTTGCGGGAGATTCGCAAATCTCGCGGATTGCGAATTTACCGAAAATCCGCAAAATCCGCGAGCGAAACGGATTTTCCGCCCATGCTTACTATCCATCCTTTTGTCTTTCAATCCTTCTGCTTCTTCTCTGATGGGTCCATCCATCCATGAATCAGTCTATCCATCCATTAATCCATCTGATACATCCATCCAAAAAACCCTGCCAAGTAACTCATAGTAGCAACTAATATAAACTGCTCAGACACTGCGATAAAAGACAGGGTAAAATCACTGTTCTGGTCACTCACGCACAACAGCAAAGGGCTTCCCACTCCGGTCAAACCAGCATCCTCCTAATCAAGCACTCCTTCTCTGTGTAACGTGCTAGCTGTTCCACACTGCGCTTTAGTGCTATGCAAGAGTTTTAACCCCTTCACTGCGGCGGCTATTCCGCCGCAGTGCTAAGGGGGCGGGGCGGCCGCGTGGCGGGCGCATGCTGCTGATGGAACCGCTCCGTCACCAGCCACGGTTGCGCTGTGCTCATGACGGAGCGGTTCCGTCACGGCCCCGCCTGCTCAATAGAAAGTTCAGCGCAGGCGCGGAACCCGCGCCGCGCAGGCGTTCCGAGCGGCCGTGACGGAACCACTCCGTCATCAGCACAGCGCGACCGCGGCTGATGACGGAGTGGTTCCGTCACCAGCAGGGGAGGGGTTAAAGAGCTATACGAATGCAATTACAATTATATATATCTTTTTTATGTTATTTGCCCCAATATTACCTTAGACAAATTCTTTAAGACATTTCAGACATTTTGAATGTTGCATATATGTCCTGAAACTGAAAGTGAACTTGCCTCATGTCTGCCATATAAAGAGGACCAGAGCTCTTGCTAAATACAATTAAAAATACTGTTAGTAGGTACTACCCTACAAGAAGACTTATTATAAGCCATATAAGCCACTGCCATTAAGATAACAAGGAATAATCCAAGGAAATAGTCTAAAGCTGGAAAAACAAATCCTTTGAAAAAAAAATCCGCGGCTTATCCACAAGGCAGTCCTTAATTTGATTAGGTGGTTGCACATGATGATCACAGGCACTGATCCTTGGGGACCTCGACTTATCATTGATCATTAGACTTTAGCCCAGAACAAGAGAGTAAAAGATAGAAAAGAGAGTGTTGCAAAATAGGCTCCGCATTGAATACACCCAGATTTTATTTCTTTATCGATCAACCGGTTTTGGAGTTTTTACTGTTGATGATTCTCCCTGACAGTAATCACTTGGTAAATGGACTTTACATATTTACCACTGGTGGCCACCTTTTAAGATAAAACCACTGCAACATAGCTTGGGAAATGGGGACTTGGTTGGTTACACAAGAGCACATGCCCACGCATGTGCTGAAATGTGTGGGCTGCGCTTGGGAAACTACCTTTGTGCTAAGCCCGATAACTGTGTACAGATTGCCTGGTGCAGAGGGGATTCTGCAGGGTTGAATATTGACCTGGGATAGACCGGATCACTGACAGAATATCGAGGAGCAAAATATCGACCTGCCAAAATAGCGTGGAGAAAATATCGAATGCAGATAAGTACAAAAATATTGATTCCAAAATATTGTTGTGAATAATATAGTTTGTTAAAATATCCAATTTTTTAAATGTTTTAAATGTTATGTAAAATAAATACAATATAAAGTATAATTAACTAAAACATACTTGAAAATACTTAGATAACTTTAAAATTATTAAATAATTAATGTATTTATATATTCAATATTTTTTGTGTAGGACAGCGGGAGGGTAAAACTTACTTTTCCCACTCCAGAGAGTGCAACAGTAGGGAAAGCATTGGATAGCGGGAGGGTAAAAATGACTAGTACCACTCCAGTGAGTGCAACAGTCGGGAAAGCATTGGATAGCGGGAGGGTAAAAATTACTATTCTCACTCCTGTGAGCCCTTGACGGTTCTACGGCGGCTTTCTCTACCACCCCTGAACTTTCTCTAATGATGAGGGATATAAATCCCGAAACCTGGGCCATGTCTCGGGTCTAGCGATGATGGAATTTTCAAGAACATACTTGCACCAACCATGGTGATATACTTTGAACTTTTTCTCAGTTCTTTGTGCTACTCTCACTACAAATACCAAGATGCAGAGGGGCAATCCGGGGGAGAGGCCAGCAGAGTTGCGCCCATCTTTGTTTCTGATTTAAGGGCTCCTGCGAGCCCCCAAAGCTGACGAGCTTTTTGGAGACGCACCTGCGCGCCTAGCAGGCAACAAAACCCTTGACGGTTCTACGCGTCTTTCTCTACCTCCCCTGAACTTTCTCTACTGATGAGGGATATAAATCCCGAAACCCGGGCCATATCTCGGATCTAGAGATGATGGAATTTTCAAGAACATACTTGCACCAACCATGGTGATATACTTAGAATTTTTTCTCAGTTCTTTGTGCTACTCTCACTACAAATACCAAGATGCAGAGGGGCGATCCGGTGGAGAGGCCAGCAGAGTCGCGCCCATCTTTGTTTCTGATTTAAGGGCTCCTGCGAGCCCCCGAAGCTGACGAGGTTTTTGGAGATGTACCAGCGCGCCTAGCAGGCAACGAAGCCCTTGACGGTTCTACGGCGGCTTTCTCTACCACCCCTGAACTTTCTTTACTGATGAGGGATATAAATCCCGAAACCCGGGCCATGTCTCAGGTCTAGAGATGATGGAATTTTCAAGAACATACTTGCACCAACCATGGTGATATACTTTGATCTTTTTCTCAGTTTTTTGTGATCCGGTGGAGAGGCTAGCAGAGTCGCCCATCTTTGTTTCTGGTAAAAATGAATAGTCCCATCCAGTGAGTACAACAGTAGGGAAAGCGTTGGATAGCGGGAGGGTAAAAATTACTATTCTCACTCCTGTGAGTGCAACAGTAAGGAAGGCGTTGGATACCGTAGGGGTAAAAATTACTATTCCCACTCCAGAGAGTGCAACAGTAGGGACAGCCTTGGATAGCAGGGGAGTAAAAATTACTATTCCCACTCCAGAGAGTGCAACAGAAGAGAAAGCTTTGGACAGCATAGGGGTAAAAATTACTATTCCCACTCCAGTGAGTGCAATAGTAGGGACAGCGTTGGATAGCGTAGGGGTAAAAATTACTATTCCCACTCCAGAGAGTGCAACAGTAGGGAAAGCCTTGGATAGCAGGAGGGTAAAAATTACTATTCCCACTCCAGAGAGTGCAACAGAAGAGAAAGCTTTGGACAGCATAGGGGTAAAAATTACTATTCCCACTCCAGTGAGTGCCACAGTAGGGACAGCGTTGGATAGCATAGGAGTAAAAATTACTATTCCCACTCCAATGAGTGAAACAGTAGGGAAGGTAATGATTTAATATTTAAAGAAAAATGTAATAATTATCAATGCCAATAACAAATTAATTTAAAGTATTTACCAATTACAAAATATTTAACCATTAATTAATTATAAATACCAATAAATATGATCTATTAAACATTAATTACCTATTAATAATTAACAACCAATTATTTTTCAATACCAAAAAATTAATAAATAATAAAAACATTACACATTAATAATTAATTAACAGTAAATTAATTATCAATACACAAAAATAATTTCAATAATTACTTAATTACAATTAAATTTCTTCCCACCCTATTCCCCTATAAACCCACAACCCGCTCTGAATAATGAATTAATTCAATTAACGTAATTATCATTAAATAAAAATTAATTTCCAATTAATAAAAATTAATTACCAATCAATAATTCATTAACAATAAATTAATTATCAATACCAATAAATAAAAATAAATATTTACTTAGTTACAATTAAATTACTTCCTACCCTATTCCCCCATAAACCCACAACCCGCTACGGAATAAATTACACAAAAAATTAAATAACATACAATTCATTATTTAAAAAATTCTAACATACATTACGAAAATAATACATACTTTAAACACATATACTAACACTTAAAACACTATAAAAAATGTCGATATTTTTAACTACTATATTATGACTGCCAATATAACTAACTTTGATATTATTAAAATCGATATTTCTTACCTGAATTTCGATATTCTGCACCACTATATTTTTGCAATTCGATACTCTGTCCATTCTATATTAAAAACTCGATATTCTGTCCAGTCGATATTTTTTTTCTCGATATTGGGACTGTTCACCATTATGCATCAAGGGGGAAATCTGCCTCAGAGTGCAGTTTTTGCACCCTTAGACCTATAAATTCCTGTGAGGTATGAAACTAGGGTGAAGCATGTGCACCTAGTTTGGCTACACAGGTCCCGAAATCAAACATATACACTTTATAGGTCATTCAGAATGTTCGTATTTCTTTGGCTTAGCTAAGAATCAGAGCCAAAGCCCTTTGTCATCCTGATGGGCCAAGTTAATTACTCTGCTCAGCAAAGGGAACAAAGGTCTCCCCACACAAAAAGAGTAATTAACAGTGCTTCCCTCAGCTCCTTAGGAGGAAAGAGTGAGGAAGAAAATCCTCATCTGTTAACTAGCTGTCACTCTATACCAATGCTGGGACACCCCCAGGTCCAATCAACAAAGGATGAAGCCCAGACAACCAGAGTCAATACACAAAGGGGCTCCTCTTTGAAGTTTCCGTGGGAAAGGCCCTTGCACTGATGTCAGCTATGGGCGGAGCTGAGGCTCCCAGAACAGATGTGACCTCCCATGAGATCTGGCCCTTCTACTTCTATTATTACACTGTATGTCTTATATAGTCTGTAAGCACTATTTTATTTAATGAGTTTCTCCTACTGCAGGTATTAAATGTTTTCCTGCAACATGCAGCGTGCCAAACCCACTTTCACTTTCCAAGAAGCCCGGGGCAATGGTGGCCACTTCTTTGAAGTGAAATAGTTCTCGCATTTACATGAGTTTGAGCTATTGCCATTGTAAATGACTAGGGGCCAGATGTAGGTAATCCTAATTTACTGATTTTAAAATACCGAATTTTACCGATTCGGTATTTTAGAATCAGTAAATGCTATGTAGGAAAAAAATTGGTAAGTATTACCGAATCGGTTCGATTCGGTATTTACCGATTTCGGTAATTCCCATTCATTCATATGGGCCTGGAGGCCCATAGGAATGAATGGGATTTACCGAATCGGTAAATACCGATTCGGTAATGGGGGAACACATTCAAGGGTGGCAGTGTGTCACATTGACACCCTGTTGCACCCCTGAATTGTGCATGTGTGCAAATGTGGCACATTGGACTTTTGGAAAAGCACAAAAATGCTTTTCCAAAGGTTTTCGATATTTACCATCAACTTTTAATTGGTGGTAAATACCGAATCCTTAACTATGCAATTCACTCATTTGAGTGCTCCCAACATCGCAGATTCGGTAATTTACCGATTTGGTATTTTAAGGAATCGGTAATCTACTGATTATTTAAAATACCGATTCAGTAAATTACCGAATCTGTAAATTGGCCACCTACATCTCAAAAGCCCAATACCGGTTGGTAACGGCCGAAATTCGGTAATTTCGGCCGTTACCTACATATTATTAGGCTACCTACATCTGGCCCAATGCCTTTTATTTATGTGTTAATTATCAAAACAGATAAATAAAAGGCATTGTCATTTACAATGCCAATAGGTTAAACTCTCGCAAATGCGAGACCTATTGCATTGCAAATGCTTGTTCCGTTTGATTTTAACACTGGGAATACGACAGCAGTAACTCCAAGCAGAACTGGAAGGACCAGCCCCTGATGCCCTAATGGACTAATGACTCTGCCTCTAGTTGACCCTAGGAACTGTGGGTCTCTCCAGGACCAGTGAAGCAGTTTTTTTTTACACTCCCTAAAGATCAGTTGGGATGGAAGATTTGGACGTCTGTGCCCAGCAAGAGAAGAGGAGCACCAGAAACCGAGGAAGAGAGGAAGGTTGATGTAGAGAGCCAGTAGAACCAGCTCTCTGACAAATACATTCCTTTGTATGCTAGGAGGCTCGCTGAAAATGCACCTGGTGGCTAGAGCTTGCTACCAGGAGAAGAAGGAACCCGGGATCATCCAAATTGGCCCAACAACCACAGTTATAACTTTTAAAGGATTCAACCTTTGACCTCTGGAAGAAAACATAGCGCGTGGGGCCTGCCACTTTTCCTAAAATTATGCACCAAGGTCCGGGTACCCACAGTGCTCGGGCAGTACTTCTTTCTGCCGGACCAGCTTCCTTGTTGGCAGGCCCTGGTGATGGTGTCGTGGGCCTCAGGTCTTCTTGCATCAGCATCAGCCACAGGGTGAGGGGGGCCCAGGCTAGAATTAGCTTGGGAAGGGGGCCACCTCTCATGATTCCCACCCTTGCAGTGTGCCAGGACCCGGGGAGGCTTTGGGGCTCCCCCCGTAGCCCTCAATGAGTACAGAAGGCTTGGGGTGTCCCAAGTAGGACAGGAACACCCTACCCAGTCAAAGACAAAGGGAAGCTGCACAGCTGCAAAAGGATGCAGTGGAAGTGGGAATTAAATATTTACTACTCTCCCTAAGGATAGCACCCCAAAATGCCCAGCGTGGCTCATTTACCTAATTTAAAATCTTGTGATGGCCTAAGGAGGCCAGGGGCACCACGAAGGTTGGCAAGTGTCATGGGGCGGGGGGACTGCAAGAGTTGCAGAAGCCCACCAGAAGGTAATTTAAAAGTGACCCTATGTTTCTGGGGAAATAGAAATGATGATCTCCAAACACACACAGTTCTCTTCTGGTTTTTTTAACTCCTTCCCAAGCTGGAGATTTGGTTCTGCAAGGGGCAATGCAGTGTCCTCTGGTGGTTGATTCTATGGTTGCATTTTATGTATCCTAAAGGTGCATAAAAAGACACACACACATTATGTTTATTTCAAATGCGTTTTTGATGGTTTAATGCTGATGGTGAATTATGACCAATTTAGAAATGCATTATTAACAATTACTTATTACAAATGGTTATGGATTACAATGAAATGGTGACATGCATATACGATGTGGGTTATCTCTTTTTTAATGTGGTGAACCTCTGACAAATTCAATAATCTTGCCAGATATGTTGTATGGGGACTCCTTGATAAAGCTAATAGGCCTATTTTATTTAATTTGACTTCCCCTGTAATAAGATGTTCTATCTGACATAGGGGGGAGTACTGTGACTTTAGCAGTCATGACCCTTAAGGGTCAAATGTGAGTTCACACTGTCATCTGAGATATGTTAAACCTGCCTGATGTATATATTAGTAAATTAATGAGTAGTATTTAGTAGAGTGTGTGATAAAGGTAATTTTCCTGGTCTAAAGAAAAAGCACTGAATCGACAATCATTTACTGAGTGTGATTATTGCGTACCAGAGGATGAGGATTACTAGCCTGCAGCACCTCTCCTGTGTAGGCCTTGGACTGATCTGCTTCGCTACCCTGAGATAGTCAAGTACTACAATGGAATAGTTGGTTCCCATTAATGGGACATTTTAGACCTGCCTATTACTTAAGCAGGTCTCACAGGCTGCGCAACTAATAACCCAATTTCCTACAGGGGGACAGAAGGAGGAAGAAACAATGTGAAACCTGACACAGAGAGAAAGCAGAGATAAATAGAACCATGTGAGTGAGATAGAGACAAGAACTGTGGTGGAAGTAAGATGAATGAACTGGAATCAATATGTCTCCCCACTGGTTTGGGGCAATCCTGACATTTAGAAGCACTGGCAGGGTACCTGTAAAAATAGTTTGAGCTCTGCAATTCTATTTAAGAAATTAGGGACTGCCTCCAAGCCATGGTGCTACAAGGAAAATTCTGGTGCAAAGAAATCTACAAGATTTACAAATGTTAGTGGCCGGGCGAGAATACACTCACTGGAGCATATTGAAAGGAGGCATTATCAGCAGCGGCTGGTGCAGGTAAGCGCGGGGGGACAGGGCGGGAGGGGGGAAGTCGACAGACAATAAAATAGGATTTATTCAATTTTCCTGATTCCGTCGTCTGTCGGTTTCCCCCGCATTTTGCCCCGCCCCACCGCACTTACCTGCACCAGCCGCTGCTGGGTATTGTATTGTAGCATTTACATAGCGCCTCATTGTTCTAGGTGGGGTGCTGAGCTGCATCTGTGGATGAGCAGTATTGTGCACCATGTGGGCGCCCATGATTGGCAGAGTGTTGAACTTGTTGTGATCCTATGTCATGCTGAGTGACCAGATGCTGGGCATGGTATATTCTACAGGTGCATCTCAGCTGGCAACTAATAGGCCAGGCCATTGCAGAGTTGGTGTTGCTGAACAGCATTCTTGTCTCATGGACACCACACACACTTACTTAACAGCTAGGGAGGACCACTTTGAAGCTGGGGAACCAGGTTCGAGTCTGGCGGGAGGCTCAAACATCCTGTGATTCTGGGCAAATCACGTAATCTCCCCGGGCCTAAAATTGAATGTGTCGGTCTGTAATGCAGTTGGTGACCATGCACAGCGCTCTGATGCCTTCGGGTTGAGTTTGCCCTATATAAAACACCCCCAAAAATGCAGAAAAATAGTACGAAAGCACGTGCAAGGAAAAATAGCAACGACACCGGCGACAGCGTGAAAAAATACTCCACAGTAAGACAAGATACCCCCCGTTTCCTGGGTTTGTTCATGGCCGTTTGGAAGAATTTGACTCCACAGCCCTGAGACATTTGGATGCATAGACAAGAGCAAACATTCTGGAGACAAGAGACTCGTGAAGAGAAGCGACACCCCGCACACTGCTGCAACAACAAGAACGCCCAATCCCTGCCGCAGGTTGTGTGCCTGCCAGTGGGTCGCAGTTCTGAGAACATAAAAAGAAAACATGTAACCTTAAGGATAAAAAATTTCCAAGAATTGAGAGCTTAGCTGAGGGGAGAACCATTTCCACCAGTTACCAAGGTTACGGCAATATTCATGAAAAAAGCACTTATAGGGAAAAGGGTTGCTGAGAGGCACAGTACAACAGTACCAGAAGCACTGCTGCTAAGGCAATTAAAAAAAATGTGTGATCACAGCTACATGTGGATATCAATCTCAGGGCCTTTGGTACCCCTGGCACTGCCCTTGTTAACCTGGGCTCATGGATCATGAAGGAAGAGGTGTGAACAGATATCAGCACTGATTTCCCTTCTTTAATTCCCACTCCTTTCACTTGATGGCATGGACCCCAGTGTGACACATAGAATGTGTATAATTAAAGAGTCTCACTACTGTGCTTTTCAGATTTAATGATGTTCCTCTGGTTTTGAAGGTGCTCGCGATCCACCTCACCTTGGTGGGAGACCGGTCATTACAAAGGATGCTCGCACACCTCCATACCCTACACATCTTCCCTTCATATTGCCCTTTGGTGCCTGTGCCCACGTGCCGCATGTTACTGCATGGTAATCTCTACTAGCCTTTATTGTTGCTACTGTGCGGAGGGGAAGCAGCCTTTACAACGCGGGCTGAGCCACCCTGGGCGTTTCCCTCGAGCGTAACCCCGCTTGCCGGAACCACGCATATGCACGGTTAAGGCAGATAATGGTCTAGGGTTCAAATGGGCAGGGAGAAGACGAGGAAGTGTCAGAACAGGAAACTCGGGACGCGGACAGGTAAGTGGGGCTGCAGCAGGATTTGGGGGATAGTTTTTAAGGTTGGGGGTAGTTTTTGGAAGGAGCAGGGTTTTAGGGCTAAGGGCAAGGGGAGGTTTAAGGGCTGGGGCAGAGTTTTGGGGGTTTAGGGGAGGGGGTCAGTTTTAGGGCTCAAGGCAGAGGGAGGGGTAGTTTTAAGGGCTGGGGCTGGGTTTGGGGGGGGGGGGAGTTTTTAGGCGTGTGGGTCGGTTTTAGGGCCCAGGGCTGGGGGGTTGGGTAGTTTATTTAAAATGGGGCAGGGTTTTAGGCCTCAGGGCAGTGCAAGGGGTAGTTTTAAGGTTGGTGCAGGGGTAAAGTTTTAGGGCTCAGGGTGGAGGATGCTGAGGTCGTTTTTGGTAGGGAGCATGGCTTTAGGCCTCAGGGTGCGGGAGGGGATGGGGTAGTTTTAACGGCAGGGAATGGTAGGGCTTAGGCCTCAGGGTGGGTGAGGTGAGGCGAGGCAGGAGGATAGGATTTTAGGGCTTAGGATATCCCTTTAGCACACAATTGCATGGTAAACGTTTGCGTGGTAAAGAAATGCACAGTTTAGATGCATTTGTGGTTAGGACGAAATTGTAGAGGCACGCTTAGTCATACAAACCCGGAGCGGAGAGCCGCAGCTTCGAAACTGACAAGCAGTATAATGCATATCTCCTATTAGGTTCAAGGATTTTGTAAAATATTAGATTTTCCATGTCGGGGGTTCTGGGAAGCGGTACAAAAGGGGGTGGTGATGGACGGAGCATCTGAATCAATCAAACACTCACACCCAGTCAAAAGATCTAGGTTTAATCCATCACCGTTCTTTAGCCCACTCTGCCACCCCAGTTCAGACATGGCTATATGCAAGTCAGTCTGACCCTGTGCCTCATGGGAACAGTCCAGCCCGAACTGCCAAGCCATGCCTTCCCTGGACCGGAAACAAGCTTCCGAGGACCGGTTTCTGGCATTACAGCCGTCTTCAGCCCGGCTTGCTTGAACCCAGGGGGTTCTGGGAAGGTCAAGCAAAGTAATGGTTATTTGGTTAGGATTACTTGTGTCTGGAGCATTATTTGATTAATTTACTCATT
This sequence comes from Lissotriton vulgaris, assembly GCF_964263255.1. Lineage (NCBI taxonomy): Eukaryota > Metazoa > Chordata > Amphibia > Caudata > Salamandridae > Lissotriton > Lissotriton vulgaris. Next base: position 163,235 of record NW_028244805.1, on the reverse strand, counting down.
GGGTTTTTATATTGTTATTGTATGAAAAGGGGGTAGGTGATGTAGTATTGGGCATGTATTAAAATATTGGAATGTTCATTTAGTGTTGTGTTTTAACTGTATGCTCGCGCATGGAGTTTATCCTGGTAAGAAGCTTTGAATGGCAAAGACAGTCGCGGTTCGACCTTCAGGCTAGGGAGACGCTCCGTGTCGTGGGTGAAGCTTTTGATGAAATAAAAACATATTGAAGAAGATGACGGTGTAAGTCTCCAGTTACTGCACTCACAAAGTGGTACTTTGTCAACACCCTTGACTCCTTCAAATCCACAGCATATAGAGAAGGCGTACTTCTCTCTGTCTTGATAAAGAGAAGTCTTCATATAGAAAAGCACTCAAAACACTGCTCAGCACAATCAAACCCTCTCTCCCTCACACACGGCTTCTTCCCAGGGCTTTCGCAACCAATCAGATCCTTCAACTGCTGACAAATGTCAATCTTAATTTCATTAGCCATGCACAACAGCCGCTAATTGAACTGCTACTGCTCAACAAAATCAATCCAGAATCTACTTCTGAGAAAAACCAATACGGACCGCGAAACCCCATCCATATACTGGCTAATTAGACATATATTTTTCGCTGAAAACAGCCTTTAAAGAACCTAGGAATATATGAATAAATGCAAACACCCTCCCCCTGGAGTTCAAGTCTGCCTTCAGGCCACAGTGCTGCAACAAGAGAGGGACTATTCAAGTTTTAGACTCCATTATTCGTATAGGAGACAGTGGGACAGAAAACTCTTGACTTTCAGTCCGGCTTAACCTCAATACGGCCTTCAACATAGTCAACCATCAGACCTTATTCAATATCCAAACTGCAGATTACATTGGATCATCATATTGCTCTCCAGTCAGCCTTACAAGTTAAATCAGTAATGAGATATGGAGCCTAGGATTACAAAGAAACAATTATAAGTGGTTTAATATGCTTCAGAGAAATTGGTTTTGAAATATTTTAGCCTCTGGAAGACCAGCCGTTAATTTGAACTAAAGGTAGAACTTAATAAAGTATCAATATCTAAATCTATTAATGAAACAGATGTGTTGTAGTATTATTATTTTTTTTATAACTCTTTTTATTGGCAATAAAAGAAAACATGAACAAACAAGGCAATAGAAGGCAATACAGCTGGATACGTGTTCTAAGGGGGGAAAAATGTGCATTACAATTCAATACAATCATCAAAGCAGAAAAAAGGGGTGGGGGAGCAGGGGTGTGTTGTATTATTTGATGCTAAAGCGTCTACATTGGTTGAAACAATATCTCTACAGTCTCTTCTACTGGAATCGTTCAAATCTAATGGTTAAATATTTAATAGTAGTTTTCAAATGCTTTCAAAGATATAATCAAAAATATGGTCTAGTAAATCATTATCTAAATGTGCCTTCAAAAGCATTGTTCAGAAAACCATAAAGATAATTAACAATTTAAAGACTTTGATACATTTGAGTAGAGTAAAGTAGTCGACGGTTTTGGCACCCATTCTAGTTCTGGCAACTATTCAATTGAAAGTCGACAATGTTACATATAAATTACTTTGTGTCCCACCATACAAATGAACATTTTCAGCTTTTAGTTCTATTTTGTGACACTGAATGATTTTTATGTCGGTTGAACTGAGTTAGGCGCGTCTGTAAAAAATAGATTATGTAATATCGGGAATAGTGATCTGGAACACATATTATTAATAAGGCTCCCTGTTTTCCGTTTTTATGGATTTTTACAGATAAATCAACAGCCAACAGCATGCCATCCGTCTGCAGTCCAGAGATACAGATTAAAAAAGAAAAGTGCTTGGCTACCATGAATATCAAGTTTGGCATGCTGTGCTGCAAAAAAGGTATAATCAAAAAAAAGAAGGATTTGGGCGAGCTGCACTTTAAGAAAGTTACACGGGCGCCATAATACAAGTTCAAACATTGCATGCCAGCAGTCTACAGTCCAGAGATAAAGAGTAAAAAAGAAAGGCACATGGCCGCCATTAATATCAAGCTTGGCTTGCTGCACTGCATAAAATAATATAATTAAAAAAGGATTTGGGTGAGCCGTGCTATAAAAAAGTCGCACAGCAGCCATTATTCTAGCTCAAACGCAGCATTGCAGTGTGCTTCAAAAAGTTTGGAAACCGTGCATAAGAAAACTAAAAAAAGGTATGGCCACCATTGTTAAAATTGAAACGTGGCGTGACCCAGTGCTTTGCTTGGATAAAGTAATTCGCAAAATAGTGCTCACAGCCCTTAAATAACAGATCCTGAGTAACAAGACATGTAACAAGGCAGTCCATATGGGAGGGTACAACAGGAGATAAGGCGGTACTAAGGAGGGACTAGAAAAGAGTTTAACCAAAGAAACAAAAGTATTTGGAAAAGACAGTCAAAGGAGCCAATTAAAAACATGGGCAGAAATGGGCGGAACTTAATGCCCATATCCTGAATACCAACAAAACACAAAATGCCTGCCCCCACCTTATTCTTCACACACTTATTCAAACCAAAAGGGGCAAACAAAAAATCTTTTATGTTTGACCTGGTATTTTTATTTATACCAATCTACTTCAATATTTTTTGCATATATTTTTACACAGATTATACAGAAAAAGAAGAAATACATTCACTCTATTTTGTTTGACCTGTACACAACTATTTACAAAGGCAACAATATTTACATTTCAAATATACAATTATCTACACATAATCCACAATACACACATAAAACATATAAAGAACCAATTATTATTCAATGCGAGCGAATCTATATTCAAGAAGAAAGAGAAAGGAAGATAAAGTCAAAGAGAAAGAGCAAGATGAGGAGCATGAGACTTCTGCAATTTATCTGTTATTATATCAGTCTCCAAAGTGTGACATAAGCACAATGTACCAGGAGTTTATATCCCATGTTAAAGGTGACAAAGCACAGACAGCGAAAAAGTGAAGTCAACGACTAACAACTATAATAATTGGTGCAGAAATACATGAGGCTCTGGAAACACTGGACGGGGCAATAACATCTGTTATTCTTAAATTGCAACACTTTAAGACAGTGTATATGGTGTACTATACACCTGAACACTTTTCTAAATAGACATCTTCTAGGAACTCTTCACAGGCATATTGTTCCAAATGTAATCTATTTGCAGCAGATATAGTCCATATGTTTATTGAATGCCCGGGGCTAAAAGAATTCTGGAATTGTTTATGTAAAGTAATATCCACACAACTGGGGTGGGAATTTTGTTTAAGTAATAAAGAAATATTTATTGGTCTAAAGACCGGAGGGAACCTGAAAATTAGGTCCTTGATTTCAATCATTATAGTAAGTGCACGCTTATGTATTGCTAGGGCAAGAGTTGACTTAATACCGCCTAGAGTACCTGAATTCTGGGCCATACTCAGACTTATGAATGTGAAATGGCAGTTACCAAGGCCCGTGGACTAAAACAATTAAAAAAGCGGAGAAGATTTGGAGGCAACTAAACTGGAATTAATACTCTGTATTGAATTTGGTGGGTCAACTGTGGATACATGAATTTAATTGATCCCTGTCTTATGGACGTTTTCTCTTTTGTTTGTATAATTATGCAGTAAAAAAATGATGTAAGAATGTTCTGGTGGCTCTGACTTGGAGGGTAAAAAATGCAATAAAAATGTATTTAAAAAAAGGAAACCTCGGGGATAAGAAACTTCCATGGATTGAGAGCTTATCTGAGAGAAGAACAATTTACACCAGTAACCAAGGTTACGCAATATTCATGAAAAGGGCACTGAAATGTAAAAAGAGCTGCAGTTAGGTACAACAAAACAATACCAGAAGCACTGGCGTTAGAAAAATGTATGATCACAGCTACACGTAGACATCAATCACAGCGCCCCTGGCACTGCCCTTGTTAACATGGGATCATGGGTCATGAAGGTTGAGGTGTGAACAGATATCATCACTGATTTCCTTATTTAATTCCCACTCCTTTCACTGATGTCATGGGCCCTAATGTGACACAAAGAATGTGTATAGTTAAAGTATCTCACTACTGTGCTTTTCAGATATTTTTGAAGGCTCTCATGATTTTCTTGTGGTTTTGAAACACCTCCACACCTTATAGATCGTCCCTTCAAATTGTCCTCTGGTGCCTGTGCTGATGTACAGCATGTTAATCAGTATATATGATTTGTAAAAAAAAAGTGCCAGGGCCCTCGTCTGGACACTGCAGCATGCACCACCCAATGCCCCTGCCAGGCCAGCCAATTGCAGAACATACACAACTGCCAAGGACCACATTTCTCCAAGTGTGAAAATTCAGAATATTCCAGGTCTGCAAAGCAATAATAATTGCTTGGGCAGCAGGTATTAGCCATTTTAATGCATATTAATTTAATAAATAACTGTTGCTGTGCACTTCAAACAGTGCCACCATGTGGAAGATTGTCATAAGTGCTGGTGTTGAAAATTAAGTGCTGGTGCTGAGCACCAGAAACCACCGGCTTAAATTAAGCACTGGTGTTAAAATGTGGTAATCTCTCCTTGCCTTTATAGTTGCTATGGCATGGAGAGCTGCAGCTATGAGTCTGGCAGGCGGTTTTTATGAATTCCTAATAATCAAGATTTTATAGCAACCACTAGACTATTCTTGGGACACCTCAACCAGGTTCCTACCTAAATTCAATCTGTCCTACAGTAGTCCGTTACACCACCTTTGGACTCTGCTGAAGCCTGGGCTCTATAAACCTGCCCCAGTTGTTATGTGCTTTGATTAAGTGGCAAACCCTTCCCTCTTATGAAAAACAAACTATAAGGCCATAAGGACATCAACCAATGGTCCAGCTGTATGCTGAGTCCATAGGAAGTGTTTGTCGTTGTAAAGTACACACATGTAACATGTCTGGTGTACAACACAGCAACCTGTTTCTCTGTAGTTGTCTGCCACTTTAAATGCTGCACAGAGAGGAAATAACATCCCTTTCTACTGCCAAAGTTTGCAAATAGAGTTGCCGCTGTTAAACCCCGTAGGTGCCCTCAGTGCAAAAGCAATCTCTTTTCAGTCGCAGCCGGAATGACTCACAGGCTGGGAGTCACGCGGGGAGGTAGTTGCGCAGGGAGGGGTTGGGGTTTTTTAATTTAAATACATTTAAAAAAAATTAAATTACCTTTGTGGCCCATTCCGGTCTGATTCTGCATCGTCCTGCATGTCCCTGCCTCACACAGGAAGCAGGCAGCATCCCTCCCCTCCCCTAAGTCAACCACAATGCTGCAATGGCAGTGTTGTGATTGGCTGGGAAGCAGACCGTACTGGAGTCTATGGGGAGGCCATTTTCTCCATGAGAAAAGGTCAGAGTGAGTATGAATCCTTTGGTCTACCCAGGGGCTGACCAAACACCTCAGTCCCCACTACAGTGTGCAAGCCACTCCTCCCCTGCCCTGGAGCAGGACCACCCGCCCGCCCCCAACCAAACCCTTCTGCTTTCTCGCAGTGCAAGAAGCAGAAACATAAAAGGGTATTGATAATAACAAGGTTGCGTCCTGGATGAATGCAAACTTTCTAAAACTGAATGGGGGAAAAACAGAGGTGCTGGTCCTGAGCAAGGAGAAAGGACTCTAGGGCCCTTTACATTGGCGGACAGAAATGGGTCCTCTCCCTCAGCCCTCCTCGCAGCTCCGCAACCTTGATTTTATCATGGACGAAACTCTATCTATGCGTCAGCAGGTCACCAAGGTTGCGGCTACCTGCTTCACTATCTTAAGATGGCTGAGGAAGATTGTATGGATGTTACCGGCCCCCACCCAGAGAACCGTAGTCCAGGCCCTTGTCACCTTGAGGCTGGACTACGCTAATATCCTTTACCTGGGAGCTAATAAAGATGTCATGCGCAAGTTGCAGCGTGTGCAAAACACGGCCGCAAGATTACTGTGCCAGGCCTCCAGATTCTCCTCGGCCTCTAGCCTGCTTAATAAGCTTTATTGGCTCCCAGTTGAAAAATGGACCAGGTTTAAGGCTCTCACTTACATGTTCCGCATTAAGCATAATAGAGCTCCCCGCTATCTCAAATACCTAGCCATCCCCTATGTGCCGTCCCGCATTCCAGGTCCCCATTCCAGGTCCCCAAGATTAGACTTTCCCGTATGGGCGGCCGGTCTTTTTCATACTTGGGCCCCGTATTATGGAATGCTCTTCCCCTTTCTCTGCGTCTGCACTCCGACCTCCTCCTGTTTCGAAAGTCACTAAAAACCTGGCTATTTGGCCAGTAGGCTGGTTTTGACTCTGCTGCTCCTTTGATAGCACCTGGAAACCCTTTGTGGGTAGATGTTGCGCTCATATAAATTTAAGAAATAAAATAAAATAAATAAATAATAATAATACCATTATATGTTTCTGCTTCTCGCACTGCGAGAAACCAGTGGGGCGACGCTCCACCGCCCACATGGAGGAGCCGCCCCTGTCTCTTTTGATGGAAACCTCTTGGCTTTTAACTTCCACCCAGTGACAGATATTCTCGGGTACATTGCAGGGTGCATATAATATCCACTGACACTCTTTAATCTGTTATTCACTAAGTTCACCCGTCCACAAGCCCATGAAGACTTTTCTTGCCTCATTGATATTTTAAATGTGAAGCAGCACTTTCCAATCCAGCCCTTTCCAAAGGCAACACATTGACCCTTGTCTTTGCACCCAATGCCAATGTTCGATGCCACTGCTCTCGCCATGCTGCTCTGCCAAATGCCATACACCAAACAACATCCATACACTACAGCCAGCCTAAAGTGGCCAAACAACTTCATCACTCATCAAGAACCACCTCTTTCAAAGTCTCCACAAACTTTCACTCCAAAACATCATAAACAGACCACATGTTGGAGTTGATTCCCTTAATATACTTACTACAGACTCAATGCTCCTGCTCACATCCAAAACAACTTCCAACATTTCATCAGCTTCATGAGCCATCTGAAATACAGAAAAGAAACAACAAAAACCTAATGCTAACTAACTTTAATACTTTTCATTTAAAACGCGGGAGTCTAAAACCACGGTCCAAATCACCTATCATTAAACCACCATATTGGAATCATCTAGATTCTAGATGAAGATAATCCCTTTACCAAAGTTGTAAGAAATACCTTCAGACAGTGGGCAAATTCAATAACAGCCAATAGTCATTCACAAACTATAGGAGATAAGACAACACATGGACATCACCAGACTGATAAGTCTGCCATTCTTCCTCATGACATTCCCAAATGGGCCGTCTACAAAATGCTCGCAAAGTGGTACTTTGTAAACACCCTTGATTCCTTCACATCCACAGCATATAGAGAAGGCTTACTCCCCTCTGCCTGGAAAATGAAACATCTTCATGTAGAGAAGCACTCAAACACTGCTCAGCACAATCAAGGCCTCTTTCCCTCACACACGGCTTCTTCCCAGGGCTCTCAAAACCAATCAGATCCTTCAACTGCTGACAGATGTCAATATTGATTTCAGTAACCATGCACAACAGCTGGTAATTGAACTGCTACTGCTTAACAAAATCAATCCAGAATCTACTTCTGAGAAAAGCCAATATGGACCGTAAAACTCAATCCATATAATGGCTAATTAGACCTATACCTTTAGTTGAAAACAGCCCTTAAAGAACCTAGGAATATATGAATAAATGAAAACACCCTCCTCCTGGAGTTCAAGTCTGCCTTCAGGCCACACTGCTGCAACAAGAGAGGGACTATTCAAGTTTTAAACTCCATTATTCGTATAAGAGACAGTGGGACAGACAACTCTTGCCTTTCAGTCCGACCAACGGTGGTCTTCAACCTCTAACTGGAGCCTCTGAAAGTCATCCTGTCCATGGAATAAAAATTGTTGAGGACGCCATTACAATCAACTCTACCCCAAAGTCCCCTCAAGCACCATCTTAATGCCTGTCTCGCCCTCTTGAAATAAAGGATGCCCAGAGTATACCTTACAGGTAATGTCTCTAACATCAAGTGCACTCTCATTGCCAACAGTTCCAAACAAGCACAGATCCAGACCTGACTCCCAAGATGAAGCTGAAGAGATGTAGTATGCACCAGCTCTTAGTTCAACTAAAGTACAATGCATACTTCTCCAATTCGGACTTCAGACACACAATTCAAACCATTTTCTACTTCCACCTGGACAGCAGCACTGCTCCGGCATCCAGCAAAAACAAGCGAGCTCTGATGAGGAATGCTCTGTACAGCACTGCCCGACTGAAAGTCCTAAAGAATAACGGCCTAGTAATCTGATACAGATTTACCACTCCATACTCCTACCTACCCTAAACTCAAAATGGACCCTTAGCACCCTTCACGCCTACTTGCCCCTAATCCCTAACAATGCCCTTACTACCATATACCCGTAGACACCCCATAACCCTAAAATTGCCCTTACCAACCGATACCCTTACCCTTACCCACCCTAAACCCTAAAATTATCCACACCATCCCATTCCCTAAATCCTAAATAATACACATATATTATTTTTCCATGCCCTTGTAATGCATAGTGTTGTCATCAATTATGTCATTTCATGTGTTGCAGTCATGTTATCAATTATGTCATAGAACATCTCTTGAGTGATTTAATATGGGAGGCAATTAGCAGTGTATGGCGAGGGTGCAAGTTATAGTTACTTTAGGGCTCGAGTTACAGTTACTTGAGATAACTATAACTGGATGAATTTCAGTCATTTTGTTAGTTTAAAACTTTATGTTTTATCTAACATTTTCACCTAACTAGAACGTCCCCTTAACCTTTGCTTTTTTTCAGTGAACATTTTAAATAATATTTTATTACCAAACATAACATCAACCCCGCACCCGCCCTTCGGCACATGTGGCTTGGGTTTGGCTGCATGGCACAGCCAGTGGCCAGAGAATGTCAAGGATTTCTCTCAATACCTAACAATAACTGTCACTTTAACCTTTGCTTTTTTCTGTAAATTTCTACAGGTTTTTTAACATAAAGTAAGATGTGCATTACCATGAGTGGCATGGGGTTGGCAAAGGTCTGTGGGGGGTTCCACCACCGCCAAAGGACATATATGATGCGGAGTTGAGCGGCAACCTACGCGAGTAGCCACCCCCTTTGTTTAATTGTTTTTTTGGGGGGCACTTCCCTGGATCCGCAAATCCACCTTGAGCCTCTGTGCTACTCTGCCCCTTTATACTGTTTTTTCAAAAAAAAATCTAGAATTCAGAGACCGAGTCCCCAAGTTTTAAGATGGCAGCCACAACATTTTGCTCAGGTTGCAGCCAGCCAATGGGATCCAAAATTTGGGCCCAGAAGTCCACAGATCTATCACGAATAGTCAAGGTCAATCATTTAGAGTGCGGCTGGATCCATGGATCCTCTGGGATGCATCCACGAATTTTCAGCAATGAGAAATATATGAAGTTTTTAAACCTTAATTTCTCAAAAACTACCCAATGGATATGCTCCCAATCCCAAAAGAATGCTTTCTGAACCAAGATTTAGTTGTCTGCCAAATTTGATGTAATTGGCTTTAAAAAAAATTATTTTGTATGAAATTAATGTCCGGTGCGCCTTTTCCTGTTTGAAGCTGCCTTGCAGGGTCGATGGCTCCATAGCAAAGGAGAAGTGCATTGAGTCCGATGGACTTTAGTCAGGGAACACTGCCAAGCTTCAAAATGTAACCTAAAAAAAAAAGAAGTTGGCAGATGTCCCATCGACCCTTTTCATGCCCTCCTCCCCCAAACTTAAAGGAAAAAGGCGGCAGATATCCTGACCGTCTGGAAAACTATTGATACAAATCCAACATTAGCAGGAATGGCATTGAAGCAGTGGGCTGTGCTTAATTTGAGCCAGTGGTTGCCGGTGGGGGCCACTAGCACTTATTTTTGGGGACCGACATATTTTTTTCAGCACCAGATACTGTCCACGAGAAAGAGATAGAAAAACACATTACTAGGAAAGAAGGAGGAAGAGAACAACACAAAAGCCGGCACAAAGGAGGAAGCAGGAACCAGCAAGAGTGAAATGAAGGGACAGCAGTGGGTCAAAGAGGCCAGAGGAGAATTCAAGACAGCAAAGCTTTTGTTTTCAGTAGGCCGATGTTAAAAATCACTAGACGGGAAATTCTGAGCAGATCTTCGGGCAACAGTACTCTTTATTTTACAATTTTTGCACCGGGGGCGGCACTATCAGACACCCTTCTGTCTGACATATTTTCTGGCCTCATCTGCCCTGGGGCATAGCTACTATTGGTGGAGCATGTTCAGTGGCACTGATGCCCATTAAATGCGGGCAATGCTGTATTTTCCTACTCCAACAGCAGTCAAATCAAATCAAATCAAAAATCTTTATTCGATTGTAGATTTTACAATCATAAAAGTACAGTTTTAAGTACACATTTAAAAACATTACAAACAATTCATTTCATATGGCAAATAATGACACAGTATACAGTACGAAGAAAAGGGTGGTACATCAGACACAATGGGCATGAGCAGTATCTGGTTAAAAACATAAATAACTGTATTCTTAAAAAGGCACCTAAAACGTTTGCAGCATAATTAACCGTCCATACTTTTCCTAAAACAGATGGCTTTTTTTTAAAGTTACAGACAAATAATGTACAATCGCTATTCAGTAGTTGTAAATAGTAAAGTGCAGGTTTAATTTGTGCAAAACTCAATTTTTTAAGGCACGGTTTAAGATATAATTTCCGTGGGATGGAATAATAGGGGCAGATAAAGAGAAAGTGTGCCAGATCTTGAGGAGACTTTCCGTCGCAGCCACAAGCTGGCAACACTTCACCCCGTTGAGCCCCACTTGGTACTGCCAGTAGAAGATGATATAGATCAAAACGGAACCTTATTAGCAGAAACCGTTCATAGCTAGTCATGGGCCATGTCAGGTAAGGTTCCATTTGTGGGCATGTTTTTAATAGTAAGTGTTTCCTTACACTAACCTTCTGTATCTCAACCTCTTCTCTGTCAGTACATCTTAACAATAATATAGCGTTCTTGACAGAAATAACATCAGATTTTGTAATTGAGTTTGGAGCATAAAACAGGTCCGGACGGCCAATTGCCGTTAAACAATCCTTTATGTACTTCACCCATGGTACTTTGAACCTCCCGTCTAGCTGTAAAGTTTCTTTCAATAGGGCATGTGTTAGTGGGATGTCAGTGTTAAGCCAACAATTCAGCCAACACAAAACAGGATTTGCTGCTATTCTATCGCCTAAATAGGGGATCCCCAACTCCTCATGTACAGAATAGTTCCCAATACCCCTTGGCAGCCTCAAAGTCTTTTTTAGGAAGTTATTTTCTGTAACCTCTAGGTCTTTAATCTTACGATAGCCCCAGAGCTCGCTCCCATAGCAGGCGACAGCAACACTTTTTGCCTGATACAGTTTAAGCAATGCGGCCGTAGGGCAATTGCCGATTTTTTTTTGCAAAGCCAAGAATTGTTGTTTCGCCCTTGTTTTTAGAGACTGCTGGGCCCCACGATAGTTTATGGTCTAGCAGGACCCCAAGGTATGAGAAGGAGTTAGTTGATGGGATTTTCTCCCCATTTATGCTAAAGGAATCAGTTTTCCGGGTACCCTTTCCTGTCTTCATGACGTAGGACTTGGAATTATTTATACTTAGGCCACGTGACTCCATAAATTTATAAAAGGAATTTAATAATTTCTGGAGACCGATTGCTGTTCTAGATATAAGAACAGCATCGTCAGCATAGAGTAATACAGGTACCCCTTTACGCTCAACTAAGGGGTAATCTGCTTCTGTGTTTAAGAGAAATTCCTCCAATTCATTTATGTACAGGTTAAAGAGGAATGGGGCCAAAATACAGCCTTGTCGAACACCCCGGTTTATTTTAAATTTGTCCGTTACTTTAAGGTCTTGAGTGTAACGGACGTTTGCTCTAGTGTCTGAGTGCAGATCGGCAAGGAAGTTGACAAGATTCCTCTCTACACCCATTCTCAGCAAGGTAGCCCATAGTAAGCTTCTGTCCACACAGTCAAAAGCGGACGACAGGTCCATAAATGCCATGTAGACAGTACCTTGTCTCGCCAGGGTATATTTGCTTAGAATCAGGTATAGGTTCAGGCACTGCGTAATGGTCGAATGGCCTGGTCTGAACCCATATTGTATAGGTGAAAGGATGTTATTTTCTTTAGCCCATGTAGATAACCTATTAAGAATTACACCCCCTACCACTTTAGCTACTGAATTTATTAAGGAAATTGGCCTGTAACATAACGGGCTGCTGCGATCGCCCTTTTTAAAAACGGGGACTATAGTCGATAGACCCCAAGTTTTTGGGCACCCCGTTATCACCGCTGCATTTATTACAGCCGTGAGAACTGGAGCCCAAAAGGGGATGCTGGACTTGAACAGGTCCGGCGGTAATCCATCCGGGCCCGGGGCCTTGTTGCTGGTTAGACCCTGTATTCCCCTAACGACCTCATTTACTGTGAAACGTAATGGAATCACAGTTGGTGTTAAAAAATCATGATCTTCCCAGTGCTCATTGCTCTTAAAAATTGTGCTGAAGTGTGTCACCCACTCAAAGGAGTCCTTTTCCTTGCTTACACCATGGCATCCTTGCTACACTCCTGCATCTGTCATGTCAAGCAAGGCTGTCCCAGAAAGGAAATTTACAAAAATGTTCCTCTGGCAATCATGGATATTGTTTATATTATTTTTGAAGAAGGACCCCGCTCTGAGAGTGGGTCTTCAGAAATAATACATTTAATGTTAATGTTAATGTTAAAGATATTTGTAGAGCGCACTGTTGTCCAAGGGCGTCCTGGCGCTATAGATGATGATCCTCTGCAGGCACAGTTGGAATGCCAAGACTTTATGTGTTGAACAACCATGTTTTTAAGGCTTTTCTAAAAACGAGCAACTCTGTTGTATCTCTAAGTGAGATTAGGAGGGCATTCCATGCCTTGGCCGCGCCCACAAAGAAACTTCTACCACCCCAGTTGGCTTTCTTTGCCAATGGAATCCGAATCAATTTGGCACCTGGGGAACGTAGAGATCTGGACAGGACATAACATAATGAGACATTTTGCATGGCATATCTACTGCTACTGTTTTTACCAACACACAGTGCCTCCTGTCTTGGACACCTAAATTCGGCAGGCTATTTGCGGCTGGGCTGGCAGAGGCAGTGTCCCACCACACCATCCATAAGGCAACTAGTCTCCAAAGGTTAAAGCAGGCCCTTGGATTTTATCCAGCTACTACCAATCTTCACTGTGCGACAACCTGGAGACTATAGAGGAGGTGTATCCAATCTTGATCCAGGTGGTCTGTTTCTGTGCCAGGTTCCCAGAATATATACATAACATACAATTACATACAACGCACTTGAATGGAAATGCTGTGCATTGTGGTTGTCCTGAAAATGTGGCAAGGATCCACAAGCCTAAGGTGCCCACCATCCAGTCATGCGCACTCTGTCCTCCATGCAGGCTGCAATGCAGCCTACATGGAGAACATGGCCGGGCCATTAGCCCCTGGCTGGACGGCGTCCCAACCAATCACAGCGTTGTAATTGGCTTAGAGGTGGGACTGGGAGCCTGGATGCCTGCTTGCTGTTTCTGCCAGAGGCAGGTGAATAGCAGCCACCGGGTAGGTAAGTTTACATTTTTTATTATTATTAAATTAAACCCGCCAACCCCCGCGCGACCCCCATCCCCCTGTGACCCTCATCCCCCTGTGACCCTTTGCCCTCCCACCTGCAAATCATGCCAGCCATGACCGACCACGGAGCTTTGTTTACATGTATCAAAAGCAGCATAAAAACTATAAGTGATGGATTTCGATTCCTATAGTCTTTATTTCAATCTGTTGTTATTCAAAGATTGCACAGAAGGGTTCCTTTGGTAAATAATAAAATATTATTAGTATAGACAACCACCATCATTGAGTTAGGTGGTATAATTTCCTATGTTCACTCTTAACATATAATATCTACAAAAATGGATGAAATGTGATTTCTACTCCTTACAAATTATACCCCCCATTGTCTTATGTAACAATTCCTGTACATTGATTTACACACATGTATACTTTATATGGCCTATGTATGTGATGTAAAGTGATCTGACACCCTACACTGGAATGAGTAGCGCTGTAAAAGAATTACATTAAAAAAAATAGCAGGTGCCATTTACAACAATATTTGTGGAATTACTCGTATAGACTAATAAAGCTTGCATTCTTACAGTGCAAGCACATCTCTTACCTAGGGAGCTGAACAAAGTTAATAAACTGCCTCCAATCATAGTTTCTCTTAAGTACTGGTGAAGAGAGAACATGCCCTGCACCTTTGTTTTCTTCCATTGCGTTGGCATCTAGGTGTTAGGCTCCAAATAGCTCCATTCCATTATTAAACTCAAATAAAAGGAGGGCTGACAGCCCATTCATTTAGGCCTTTTTTGGGGCCCAGCTGGAAGTGTAAATCAGTAATTTACAAGGATTATAAATCTGCAGCAGCATGCAGATTACACACAGATCTGTACTTTCCAGAGCCTGTTTATTGTTCCGCCGCTTTACCAGCATATTTTAAGAACTAATAATCAGTCTAAGCATCACCCTTCAAAGCGGGCGCCCTAGCCTGCAAGGGTCAAACGGTTTCCCATGGCTCTCTTCCTCAGTCATCCTGCTTCTTTCTGCTGTGTGCAGCTTCAGAGATGCCAGGGTACAGGAAGTGTAGTAGCAGGTTTTGGAGAATGGATACAGCATAGGAACATTCAGGGCTTTTAGTGGGCCGGGTCCCGGACCTGGCAGAAATTAAAAACGGACTTTAAACGCGTCCCTTTCGGACCTTTTATTCATGATCTTATTCTAAAGGCAAAAACACTGATGGATTTCTGAACATTGAGTGCAAAAAAACATTTAGGTAATTCATTTTGTTCCTATTTATATTTTTTGCATGCTTTGTATTTTTTATATTTTAATCTTGCATTCTAAGATTATTTGTTATTTCCAGGATTTTATGGTATTTATTTTCAGGTTTTACTTAATCTTGCATTCTAAGATTTTTTGTTATTTCCAGGATTTTGTAGTATTTATTTTCAGGTTTTACTTAATCTTGCATTCTAAGATTTTTTTTTATATCCATCATGTTACGGTATTTATTTTTAAGGCAGCGTATCACTCTTTCACAATATACTCTGCGAGTTTCTCTCAGTCTCTGTTTGTGGGTCCAAAAGGTGTTCAGAATACACGCTCATCCAATCCTTGGCCTCTCCGCAGAGCGCACAGAGCAATGCTCATGTATGCCAGTTGCAGCCGTGCGGGTAGGGTGTAGCTATGTAAAGTTTAGTTTACACGATTAAGCCTCGCACTTACTTATATAGGTCATCCCCCTTTTAGGAACCGTCCATTTTTGTCATCCCACGTAAAATTGTGGGAACTGGTTACCAATAGTTCCCAATGATTAAAAACAAGAAGGAGGTACCCTTTTTCAACTGGAAAAGGGAGGGGGTGTATAATACTACAAAAAATTAAATAGCTCCCTTTCCCTGCTTTTGTACAAAGTGAGGCTAAGTGCCTCTTACAATTCTTAATGTGAGATATTTACCATTCTATTTCTTATTTAGTCGGTCTAAAGTAGGTTACCAAAAGGTATTTATTCTGTATTTCAAAACATTAATAACAATTAAAACAGGAAAAACCTGGACATTTAGAGTCTTTTCGTTATCTATTTTATTTGCTAAAAAGCATGAATTCATTGCACATAACACATCATTACAAACATATCAATTTTCATATAAAAAAAGAAATCAAATACAATAAAATACAAAATTAATACAAAAAAGTTCCCACCCATTTCGAACTCTGTCAAGGAGACTATAAACAACACCTGAGGCTGATCAGAGAAACTCTGGGCCTAGTGTCTTTGTGGAGCTTGACGAAATGTAGCAAGGGCCCCAGGCATGTCCCTTTAAAACATTTCTCACGTGGGGCTGCAAGAAGGCGAGGCGTCGGTGAGTGCGATGACGTCAAAGCTGGAGATGTTTTGATATTGTGTGTCTCTGGTGCAGATTCTATCTGAAGCGTATCCACACACACATCCTCTGATCGGTGAGAGTATTACATGCACCCTCGTGTTCGGTGTGCCATTACCCCTGGGCCCTGGCGGCGCATGCGCACTGAGCTCTCTGCCGGGCACCCGAATGCCCATTAACATAACACACACACTCCAGCACACGCACCGGCTGAGGAGCTGAGCCCGGGCTTACGACACACTGCTCCGGTTACGCATTGATACAGCACACGTGTGTGCCGGAGCAGGCCCAGGGATCACCGCAGATATCTGTGACCCACAAACCAGGCGGAGGCGAGGGAACCGAGAGAGGAAGTTACCTGTCTTCATCAGATCCCGGCGGGAAAGCAATACCGTCCGCATCCGGTCTGGGTGAAGAGAGAGGCCTCTGGGCGCGGAGGGGAGAGGGGTGAAGGGCACAGAGGCCAGGTGCCCCTCTAAGGACTAAACCTTCTCCTGTCGTTTCTGAAGCCAGCTGGTAGGTGCTAGAAATTAGGGGTGCCATCGCTGGCGGGTTTCTCACAGCAGCTCCTGTACCAGGTAGGCACCATCTTACCCCCCACAGTTACTGCATGGCACCACTGGGAGCTCCCAGACCAGCCACCCACAGCCCTGGTACTAAAAACCACCCAATCAAGTACAAATAATCTGGTAATTAGAGAAAGGTTCTCTCCCAAAGTTTTTAATAAAAGTGCGATAAAAGTGCATATATTTCAGCACATTTTTAGGTCTGTCATGGGTTTCAGCCAGCCCTCCCTACATCCATTGCTCTGTTATTATGGCATCCATATGTTATTTACACCCACTGCAGGAACAGCTTGTGGCAGCAGGTCAACCCTCTTCAACCATTGGCTAACTTCACTGTGAGTGTCAGCATTCTGTCCTTTTACAGGACCACGACCACACACAAAGCACTTTCCTTAAGTGCCCGAGACTAAACCTGCAATATTTTTACTTTTAGACCATGTTCATTTTTAGATTAAAGAGGACGCAAACAATACGTTTTGCAAAAACCATGAGAAACTAAAGCAAGCATTGAGAAAGCCAAAAGGTTTGTAGCCAAAGCTTTGCAGATGCTTTTTTTCAAATGTATTTACTGAAATCTACTGTATATACCTAGCTAATCTGAAGCGGTTTAAGTTTGTTAATTAATGATTTTTGGCTTTGCTACAGCATATGTAATATTTGTCCAAAACATAAAATCATGTAGCTGCTTATAAAGAAAATGTACAGATTAAAAAAAACGCTGGACACAGAGCAAGCGGTTGTGCTAGGGAAGATGCAGTGCCTTCTTGACATGGTCTGCCTAACCTTGATTAACTGCTCCTATAACACTCCTAGGGTGGTGTGGAGTGCAAAAAACGATGGATTTAGGCCCAGATCTTTGTACTGGGGTGAATGTAAGACATTGTTCTGCATTCTGTCCATCAACTGTGTTTTTTGCAATCCTATAACATCCCATGGCATGAGAAATACCATCAGTTGTATATTCTGTGCATATATATAACGTAGGCACTGGAAGTAGGGGTGGCAGGGGTGCTGCAGCACCCCCAAAGCATCCATGCTTGACTTCTGAAGGTGAATCAGCATTGAAGATGACTTTACATGTTCTTTTTGTCTAGTCACACACAGCAGTCAAATGTCAGTCTAGTCTTCTGACAAACTTGGTGCTTCATATGGCGACTGTTTACTTTTCTTTCTCTTACTGCAAAGTGTCAGTTTTTAGTAAAGTAAATGATTAAACAATCTTGCTGGTTTGAAAGGAAAGGCTGGAGGGTGTTGTTTTCTTCTGACACAACCAAATGTAAATAGCTACAAATGAACTATACCAATATTTCAAAATCAATAAACAGGAAAGCACAAATGAAGCGCTTGTTTTCAAATTCCGAAGGGTAATGAGAATAAAGATTTAAACTGGATCAAAACAAATCAAGAAACTTTACATGGTAATGCAACAATGACAAACATTCACTAAAACCCAGTTTCTACACATTATCGTTTTTAGCGTTATATAGTTTTATCAGTAAAACGGTATGTCTATGCAAATATTGTGGCAGTGGGCCCATAACCTGCTTTTCCAGCTGCATAGTACACCCGTAGCACTCTCCAGCTGAAAGGTCGTGTGTCATATGTGGCACTTGTTCTTTGTGGGTTGCTTGGATTTTTCAGAATCCATATGAGTTCAGTGATGTAACATAGAGGGCAGCACTCACACCCTGAAAATTGTTCCAGCGCCACTAGGATTTAATGCTCATCACAATGTATGGGTCAGGTAACAGGCTATCAGAAATGAAGTGGATACTCTGAGGATTGGAGCAGGGCAGCCCATCCACCGGTAAAAGGAGCTCCCTTTGGGGGAGAAGGACAGAAGTACCACAGCAATAGAAACAAAAAACACATAACACACTTCAGCAGAGAGAACATCCCATCCAACCCTAAGTTTCTGACTCAACCCACAGCTGAAGCTCTCCATAGATACAGGATTCCTCCTGAAAAAAACATGTGACCTGTGGCCGGACTCTTTAGGAACTATGCCTATACCTAAGACCTTAGCTAAGAACCTAGGAGTCTGGATGGATTCCTCGCTCAGTTATCAGACCCACACTAAGCGAGTGGCTGCCACGTGTATGGGCTTGTTAAGAGGCCTTAACCCTCTTTTGAAGTTCTTTGAACCAGCAGTGCGACAGCTTATTGTTCTATCCACTATTCTGTCTCGATTGGACTACGCTAGTGTGCTACTCCTAGGGGCCAACAAAGCTGTGATTCAACGGCTCCAACGAGTTCAAAACCTGGCAGCCAGGATGTTGGTGGGGCTTCCCCACCGATTTTCGGTCAGATCTACCATCAAGGGATTACACTGGCTCCCTATCTCTGCCCGGATACAGTTTAAAGCTTTGTGTCTGGTGTTCAAGATTGTCAAACTTGGAAGCCCAGAACTTCTATGTACCCTTCTGACCCCATATGTTCCTCACCGTAACCTACGCTCACTAGGACAACACCTGGTGACGGTACCATGGATTAAGCTCAGCCGCATTGGTGGCCGTTCCTTTAGATACATGGCGGCCAAACTATGGAACTCCCTGCCGCCCCTTATCCGGGGGATGGAGGATGTGTTGGTTTTCAGGAAAGCAATTAAAACCCTTCTCTTTCCTTCAACATAGCCTGTGAATGTTGCTGAATGAGCTCTCTGGGGATCTTTGTGCCAGTTGGATTTGTCAGCGCCGGGACGCCTCTTTGCTGGGGCAGCTGCGCGCTTTAAAAAAACTATAACATAACATATTCGATAATATTGTCACATCCATCCCAGGTACCAGGAAAACTGTGTCTAATTCAAATGCCCCCAATAATCTCGATGTACGTGCAAATTACGAGGCAGGGTTGATTAAGTTATGGCACAAAAAAGGAACATAGTGAAGCATGTTATGAAGTTTTCCCCAAATATACAAAGTATTATGCGTGTGCTCATGTGACGCAAAGACAGCCCCCTGTGAGCAAAGCTCAATTGTGCTCTGCCAGTGCAAGCTGAAGAAAGTGTAGGTATTGTGAATTATACTGCAAATCATGTGGCATTACAAACGAGCTATTTTGACATTTTAAAACACATAATTATTGATGCAAAAGTCATTGAATTCTATCACAAAATACAGATAATGTAAGTGAATGTGGTCAATTGCAGTGTGCCCTTATTTAAAGGGTCACTGCAGCAGCACTCCGAGTTTTTTTCAGCTCCTGATTGGTTGATTAGAGTAATGAGAAGCCATCTTGTTGGTACAAATGATCCAGTCATTGCATGGTCACTCCAGTAAATAGTGTCCGGTTACATATTACCAGTGGCGCCCTTTTCCCATCATCATTTACGATTATGATTCTCTTCTGCGGCTGCTCAGAGGATACAGAGGCACAGAGACGCAGAGTCACCACAACTAACCAGATAAAAAGAATTCTTCTTGGTCTGGCGAGGATTCACAAGCAAGCCTGAGGGTGATCTCCTTACTCTACTCAGGGGTACAGGAGAGTGAGTGGGACAACATTCCCAGAAATATTAACCCTAGAGCAGGTGGGCCCAGAACTTGCCACTTTTTGTGGGTAATGTGTAGCTTCCAGTGCCTATGTGAGGGGCAGTGGTTGTTGTGCAAAGATTGTGTGACGGGCTAACCGTGTGAAGCGGTACAGGGCCACACAGAGCATGTGAGTAGATGTGTCCCTGTGAGAGAAGCTGGGAAGGGTCTGTGGGAGAAGCTCTAAGTGATTTGTGAACGAATTTGGTGCTGTCAGAAACTATGATCAGGTCAATATGTGATGGGATGTATTGGTTAAGCGGGATGTGGTGACTAATTAATGGCTGTAGTAGTTTTGTGCGGGCCGGTGGAGAAGTGTGGCTCAACGGTTAGAGGCGGGAGACCCGGAGGCAGAGGTCGGCCCGGGACCAGGGTTCAATTCCCGACGTGGCCGGGTGCAGGACCAATGTCAGTGGGCCCGATAAATCTCGCCTCGGTGCCACTCTAACCATGGGGTCCCACGCTGCAACTCTGGGCAATAGTTTGCTTAATCTCCACTTCAGCCCCATCACCGCAGGGGATGCCTGGCTGCACCTTGGGGATGCCCTGTAAAGCGACTATCTCACAGGGAAAGCCAGGACGGGTTCCCCAGTGGTACAGCGCTGGGATGCTTCCGGGGAACCACGCGCTCTATAAATCCAACATTCATTCATTCATTCTGTGGAGGCTAATTGAAAAGCTTTTGTTGAGTCTTGATGGGTTTTGATGGTTATGTCAGGACATGTGGTTGCTTTGTGGTGGATTGCTATGGCTATGCAAGGACTGCTGTGGCTTTGTGGGGCTGCAGTTTCTGTGGGGGCTTCATGAGGTGCTGCTTCTGGATAAGAGAGCTCTTGACCTGTGTTGGTGGCTCTGGCACCAGCTTGCGAACAGTCCACGGCGCAGGCATCGGTGCTGCGCTTGCTCAAAATGTTGAGCGCTGTCCTGAGATGTGCACTAACGTTGCCTGCTGAAACTTCACCTGGGGTGTGACATGTCTGTCTTTTGGCTAATACCAACTAGCAATGGTGCTGATGACAGATATAATCTCAAATATCACATCCACCCAGGTGCCTAAATCCGTCATCACCAGTATCAGGTAAAATTGTACATTTAAGAGGTATGATTTATGTCACAAGTAGTAGAGCTGTAAAAATGTGCATAACAATACTGGTCCTCTGTTGTTTCACTTTCACTCTGCCCGCCGAGCTATCTTCCTTACGGGCCTCATTTTTGGAAAGTGGCGCATCGCTGCGTGAAAACAGCGATGTGTCACTTTTCACTGCGCCCTCCTTGCGACACCAATGATGCGTCATATTTACAGTATGACGCATCATGTGGCAAGGAGTTACAGATACGTCAGTATTTCTGACGTATCTGTATGGCGCAAAAGTGATGCAAAAGTGACGCAGCTCCAGCAATGTGTCCTTTCACATGGGGCAAGCCCCATGTGAAAGGGTCTGCGTCAGTCTTACGCCTGCTGTGAGGCAGGCGTAAGAAATTGACGCATTTGTGTCCTAGAAGTGGCGCCGTGAAATCTTATAGATTTCACTGCGTCACTTCCATGACCCTTTCTTGCGTTAAAACGCCCCCCTTGCATACATTATACCTGGCGCAGGTATAATGTGGCGCAGGGGTTTACAAAGTGACGCATCGACCTAGATGCGTCACTTTGTAAATATGGCGCATTAAGGCGCATTTTTTACGCCACTGGTGCGTCACAAAAAGTGACGCACCGGCGGCGTAAAAGTGACGCACAACCTCATAAATGAGACCCTACGTGTTTTGAACTTTACATTGTTACTATGTATGATACCTTGGAGGTGATTAACGTGCCAGTGAAGCCAGAGTCCTCAGCCCTCCAGTCTGTAGGACGGACATCTGGTTTTCGTGGAACTAGAACGCTGCCACAGCTGAGAGTGGAATCTGTGTCCGCCCAGAGAAGTCCCTGGACCATCTCAAGAAGTATTCCTCCCGCCCCCCACTTCAGTTCGGCTACTTCACCCATCGAATCCTGTCTGAGCATGTTGGGGCCTTCTGATACTCAGTGGCTAAATGGTTAGCATCCGCAGTCGCCCTTATTAAGCAACCCCCAACCGTCCCTCCTGGAGGACTTGTACAAGAAAGATGCATTTTTAAAGAGTACATTTAAAGCTTCCTTCGCCGCGAACTTATATCCGTTTTCCCAAAAAGTATGGGCATGTGTTGACACACTGTTAAATTTGGCTTCTGACTGAGCCGGGATCCTGGAAAACCACGAGCCTGCCTGACAGGTGGAAGAGGTACTTCCGGGTCAGTTGATAGGACCCAGGACCTTAGACCACCTAAACTGCTGCAGGAGACGCAAGGGATCTGTTCCCTCCCACGGACACTCCTGCTCGCGCTATATCTGCAGCGCGCGCGTTCTAAATGTGAGCGCTGCCCCGGGGCACAGACAAGGCCACGCGCCCAGGACACGAAAGACGTCATGCGCGCGGCATGGTGCACATCCAAGTCAGCCATGTGCTGGGCCAAGTTCAACCTCGAAATGTGAGTCAGAGAGAAGCTGCCCGGGGCGCGAGAGGACACCGTGCTGGACAATATCCCCTGCCAATGTCAAAGCATGGTATCGCCCACACCTCTTTACACTGGATTGGGCAGAAAGAAATGCTCACGCTGCTCTGATGCAAACAGTGCAAAGGAGTTTAGAGTACCGCCTGTCACGTGGTCCAATGGGGTCGACGCTATTTATAGCATCTAATAAAGCTAACGCCCACTCAAAAGAATAGGCGTTTTTAAGGGTGTGCCACATCACATACATTTTTTTTCTCCAAGAAATGATGCGAAATGCTGGAAATTCACGCAAAATGATGCAAAAATAACAGAAAATGCACACGGGGGTACTTCGAGCAAAAATGAGAACATGAGGGCAACTTTCGCATTGAAGTCACTTGAGGTTCCAGTAAAGACAATACTTTGCGGAGAAAGTGTCACTCTCGACACATTTACTGCTAGAACTGTAACTTTGTACACATTCGTAAAAGTATCAAAGTGTACTTGAAGGTGGCCTTTTGGGAAATCGTATGCTCAGCAAAGAGTGTCTGAGTTGCCTACGGTGACAAGCCAATGATAAAGGTATTCGTTCTGATTGTGTTGCGAAGTTATGATAAAGACAATAGGCCTGGCGTATTTATTATTTGTATATGTTAAAGTCAATAGGCATTTAAAGGCGGGTTGTTATTACTCTGAATTAAAGCCCACAGATAAGTAGGTATTTGGTTACACGGAATCTCTCTGATTACCATAGTGGACAAGGGTTATAACACACATGTTACAACCAGTAGGGCTTCAAGAGTATATTATTTTTGCACCACATTAAAGCATGTAACCAGCCATTTTGTTACATGAAGTCTCTCAGATGAACTTTGTAGGAAATTGTGTTGGTTTTGGTTATGCCCGTCGACAAACTCTTGGAGTAGAAGCTTTGCACTGTACTAATTCTTGCTAGAATCTCATGGGAAGGCCTGACAGGCTTAGCCATTTACAGAGATCTTGTAAAAATTGTAGTGGTTCCGTTCACATCAGTAACTGGCTCTCTTGCCATTAGTGACAGCATTTTCTGATCACACCCACCTGAAAATGAGTGCGCTTCAGTATTAAGGCTGTTTAGCTAGTCCTTTCGTTTTCAATTTTCTCCTTTTATAGTTCAACTATAATGTCTTTGCTTCCCCTCTTTTGATTTAAAATGTTCTTAAGAGGATACTCCAGATCCCCGGGCAGCGCTATTAGGGCCCTTGCTTGCCACTCATTTCATCTGCAGGGCACTGCATCCCGCGTAGCCGCTTCCTCTAAACCGGGCGACCATTAAGGAATGCTGCTGTCCAAACTATATTATTCCTACTTCCCAAGTTGGACAAAATATTGTTTATAAATGTGACAGCCATGCTGGAGCTTTATAATACAATATACTATGTACAACACCACTGCAAGACAAACACCCCCTGTATTTAGTTCTGTAATTCTAAGCATGTGCCCACTGTGTTTAGACAGCAGCCTGCTTTCTTTTACTACATGTGTTCTTTTAGTTTATTTTACATATTTTGTTGAGTTTGTGTGCGTTTTCTTTCGATTGTGTCAGAGGGTGACTGTAAGAAGGAGTCAGTGGATGTTTGAATTGGTGTATGATTCCAAAGATGAGTGACGGAGTGCATGTTTAATGATCCACTGAATGCCTAAACCCATCAATGATACCAAAGGCCATGTCATAAGCTAGATCGGTTGTCATTCCCAAAGCTTGTTGTCAAATTGAATCACTGGCATTTAGGGTTGTGGCCATCGAGCAACTGATTAGAAAAAAGAAATTCAGGCTGAGCAAAAAATGTGAAAACAATCACCACTGAAATATAAATTCTTCTTCTTATGTATTCTAAGGTACATTGGGTTCCCTGCTCCAACCCTAGAATTAGGGTTAACATTACATTGGACCACAGTGGCATAGCCCCCGGGCTGCACGAGTTTTGGTCTCATGGCAGCAACAGCAAGCCCCCCCCACACCACAATGCATATCCCCCGCTCTTCACTGCGGCAAACACAGCCTCCGCCAAGGGCATCCATAGGGCTAGCTTTGCCACTGCTGGACCAGCAGAATTATGTTGATGCCTTCATGTCCTGGTTTACTTTGAATTTGATCTCCCAGGTCGAGGTGTTTTTTGCAGTCTTCTTTTGACTGTTTTTGAAATCGCAGCTATTCAACTCATGCAGCTAGCTGACTTATTTGGTGGACGAAACAGCATTCATCACTCTTTCTCACTTCGTCGAGCTTGATTGCTCTAGTCTTCTGCTGTCTTCTACCTCACCTTCTTCTGTTACAATACACAGGACTTGTCTGGGGTAACATTTATGGAACTTTCTATCACTGTGTGTGTGTCAGTGTTTGCCTTAGTAAGGCTGGTGACCCCCCCCCCCCCCCGATTTGTTTATAAAGTTGATTGTATTACAAGAGAATCCTTTGATTAAATCAAGATGCCCCTCCCCCCCGACAGCTTGCCTTGGGGGGAGAGGAGCAGGTGCACAAAGGGCACATAGCATGTTGGGGAGGGAGTAACTAGAACCTATAGGTAAGGTGGAGGAAGCTTGCCACTCAGAGGGATGTAGAGCCTATGTGCCAGAGAGGGAACACCTGGGTGGGCCGGGGTGTTGAAGAGACATCCTACGGCCACCCGGGCATTTGAGTGGGAAGAGGGGCTGCCAGCCAGAGCAGCATGGCAAATGTAAGAACTGCAAATCCAGGCTAATGTGAAACATTCATGCATAGATTGTCACAGGGTAATGATCAACTTCCTTAGTCTGTCAGGTCTGATAAAAAGTTCACTTTCAAAATCAAAAGCTAATGGTGCTCGTGGCAGTGATTCCAAGTTCAGCAATAGAGCACTGCTACTGCTACTGACATTCATCACAAGGGGGCAGAACCCTGTGAAAACTGTCCCCAATGTCAGCAGTCAAATATTTCTCACTGTGCATGTTTCCTAGTTTCTTAATTGTTATAGAAGCCCAGATACACTCTTGTTCAATAATGCTCAGTATTATACAAATCAGAGAACATAAACCTATTTTTACTTGTGCCGGCCATCTATTTAGTGACTTAAATAATATTGTGCAACCTCCTCAGATTTGTCGGTAAAACAGAACTTTTGTCCAGAATTTTTGTCCTGAATTTTGACTTTTTGGTACAGTCACTGCCTAAAATGTTCTTCAATGCGATTCGGTCATCTTAGATGTTCCACTATGTTCTAAAAGTGCAATAAACAACGCGAAAAGACCCAATACCATTATGCAGAAAAAATGCACAGTTTCAGGAAGTATATTATATACCATTGCAGCTATTCAGACAAACAGGATGTGGCGTTGTTGGTGTGGCAGGGCAGGAAGAAGAAAAATGCAGAATGGAGTAGGGACAGATCCAAACAAGCACTGGCGTTGCCAATAGGTCTCGCAGTAGGAAAGTTGGAGCTATTGGTTTTCTAAATGACATTTTATATTTATATATCGTTATTGGCATTGTCAATAACCATATATAAATATAAAATGTTATTTACAAAACCAATAGCTCCAACTTTCCTACTGCGAGACCTATTGGCAACGCCAGTGCTTGTTAATTAGAGAGGCCAGCGCCGCCTTCTGTGTGCTGTCCATCTGCTTCGCATCAGTCTGTTAGCTCAGCTGGAAGGGGTGACCCGCGAGCGTTTGTAATCCCCAAAGTTTTCAAAGGCTAATTATGCCGAGGTCACACGTATGCATCCCACGGCAGGCGAGAGGAGAGTTTTACCTTTCTAGATGTGACCGTGCAAGTATTGGGTTCACTGTGTGGACTTGCGATTGTCTTCCGGTTGTTTTTCGGCTCGCCATCCAATGCCTCTGGCTTTAATTGTCTCAGGAGTCCCAGCCTTTCTGGTCTCCTTTTGTAGGATGTATTCTGGTGACTCCAAACATCAGAAGATGGTGAATACCCCGAGCGTTTTGAAAAAGGCGAGGGCGCTAAGAGCTAACAACACAAAATACATTGTGTCAAAAAATCGCATAAAGCATGGTGCCAAGTACGAGTGATCAGACGTTATTGGGTATTGAGCGTGATTAGCAACTGTGAACAGTTGTTAAATAATGTGCTGTTCTCAGTTGTTATATACGAGTCACGGAAGGGGAGGGGTGGGCAACTCGAGCGAGGCTGTGCAATCCTGCAGCGTCCTTTTCATGGCCTCAAGCAACGGGATGACGGAAGGTGGGAAACGTGAGGTTGAGCGAAATCATCAAAAAATAAAAAAGGGAACAGGGAGGGAGACTGATGAAGGCAGAGAGAACGTAGTGAAGAGGGAATGATGAAGCAAGTAACCGAGGAGAGTAGGAAATGTAGTTACGTTAATACACAGGAAGGTCTCTAAAAAGAAAAGGGACGGGGAGAGACTATTGCCTATTGGCATTGCCAGTGCTTGTTTTACTAGTGGAGGGAAGGTGTGTTCTGGCGGGTAGAAGGTGTCCTTGTCATCGTAGGGGTGGGGGCTGTTTTCTTGAGAGTGGGGGCTGGTATTCTTGAGAGTGCCGTGTGTGTGTGCCCTGGCGCACGCGAGCAAAGGAAGTAAATCACACAAATTGGAAAGAGAAAGATGGAAACACGTTTCAAATGCAAGAAACAGCAATCTGCAAGAGGGAGGTAAAGAGGCTGGGAGTATCTGGTAGTGGGTAAAGAGGCACGAAGCGTTTCGAAGGCTGTCTTGGGAGAAGTGTGGGAGGGAAGCCTGATGGGGGCGGGAGAGCCTGGGAATGCGAGCGAAGGGAGGAGTGCAGAGGGTGCAGAGGCTGGGCTTGCATGCGACACGTCGGGCCTGATAAAAAATGGACATGAAATGAAGCAACACGGGGAAAGTGAAAGTAAGAAGCACACAGTCCTCGGAAACTAAAACATGAAAAGAAATGCACATGAAATGAAGCAACACGGGGAAACTGAAAGTAAGAAGCACACAGTCCTCGGAAACGAAAACATGAATGAAATGAAGCAACACGGGGAAACTGAAAGTAAGGCCGGCCTGCGGCCGGCCATGAATAATTAGGGGAGGAGAAGCTGCAGAGCGCACGCTGGGCGAAGCCCTTTGATGTGCTCTGCGGCCGTGAATGCGCGTGCTTGTTTAATCACATGATTCACATGAACTTAAAGAAAACCGCCGCTGAAAGCCCTTGGTTTGACTTGTATTTTGCCGACATGAATTCTCGCTCCGCTCAAAGCGCTTGCGCGCATTGATAGGTCGCGAGACCTAAAAACATGCAGGGTATGCACAAGACTGAGTCCTACAGAACGACCTGCACCCATCGGGTGTCAGTATACAAAAAAGATGTCTCTACACCTGAAATATAAAAAACTAAATTTGGAGTAAGGCTGACAATATGTTGAAAGATAGGTAAGGTGGTCCCCTATGATAAATATTGTAATATAATTTGGCTATGTATATTGGATCTATGGGCTGAAAGTGGTTGATCTAAGTACCCTTCATTTGGCCGGGCTGATACATCGACATAGGTATATACGTCTCTTTTCTTCTGGGCATCGGTTGACCCATAGTCCTGTGAGGAATTACCCCAGTGGGGCCGGACTCCTAGGTTTACTTGTCAGTGCATCTATTTTGCATCGAGCTTATTTAAACCATTGAACTTATCACTCCTGCTGACACCCCCAGTAACCATTTAATCCAATCGTGTCGCGTCCTTGGCCCCAGGAGGAAGCTCTGTATCTGGTGAGTAGCATTACTAGGCAGTGGCATGGAGTTGTATATCTGCACTTCCCAGGGACCCCGAGCATTGTGGTATTAGCAGAGCTCTAATAATCCCTTCTTGATTTAGGGTTATTGAAGATTAATAATTGGCAAACATTTCTCAGGGGTGGGCAGTGGAGGTTAAAGAGTGTCCTTCAAGGGGTGTGGGGCTCCCGCCATACTTAAATGACCCGTAGGATGCATGGGATGGGGGGGGGCTTTTCCACTGCATCTTGGACATGACCCAGGATCGCAAGGAAAAGAGGTGTTTGAAAGTGTGATGTCCGGTGTACCAATGTTGGGGTGCATTAGCTATCTTCAACTTTACCTGGTGGTTTCCTCTGGAACTAGAATCTTATGTAATTCTCTGTCCAAGCTAACCTTGAATATGAACTTTTGTAAATAATAACTTTCGATTTGCCATGCAATAAATGCAGCCCAATGTATATCCACACATGGGGCTGATTGTACATTCTTTGGGCAGGGAGGGGTCATGAACCCCTCAGCAGGTCTACAGACTCTACTGAGGGGCTGAACCCGATATGTTCCCTGGTGTAGTAGAAAACTGCACTAAAGAATACCTCGAGTCCTTTGGTCCTTGGGACTCAGGGGGTGACAAGGTTTTTCCACAATTCCTGCAAACAACCATGTCCACAGTTATACTTAACATTTTACTTACATACTTTTATAAAGTCAAGTTGCTACACCTGCGCTTTGGCCTGTGTCAAACTACAGATCGGTTGCTCAAATGTTCTTCGAACCCTCTTTCATCCGAGTGCAGACTTTGGGGCAGATTTACAAGCCCCTTGCGCCACCTTTGCGTCATTTTTAACATGGGAAAAATGGGCGTGTATATAAGCCCCTTTGTCTTTAATATAAGGAACGTTTGACTCACATTGTATCAATTTGCCCCAAGGTTCTTAGTGAACTTAAGACTTTGCTGCAACTATCTTTAATCAGAACAGCATTAGAACGTGTCGCCATGCGCTACGTTTTTGTTTAAAGGATGAATGTCCCCAAGTGATTGCAGCCTTTGTAAAATTCAATATAAAAGTGGACAGGTTAATGTCAGACAAAGGCACAGTAAAATGAAGGAGGTTTGAGTAAATGTTGTAGTCTGACGCCTGTTCGATGCCACCCTTGCACAGCGTAGTGAACTTTGCACTGTCGCCTCTGCACTTTATTCATGGTTTCATGGAAGAGAAAATATAGGACACTATGTGAAATAATGAGAAATAAGAGAATGAGAGGTGGCACTGCCGCCTAAGAAGGAGCAGCGAGCAAGTGGTCGAGCCTGGAGCACTTTATGGCGAACTTTGCACTATCACATCTGCACTTTATTCATGGTTTCATGAAAGAGAGTGTGAGGTGGCACTGCTGCCTAAGAAGGAGCAGCGAGCAAGTGGTCGAGGCTGGAGCACTTTATGGCGAACTTTGCGCTGTCACATCTGCACTTTAGTCATGGTTTTCATGAAAGAGACAATATAAGACACGATGTGAAATAAGAGAATGCGAGGTGGCACTGCTGCCTAAGAAGGAGCAGCGAGCAAATGGTGCAGCCTGGAGAACTTTATGGCAAACTTTGCACTGTCACATCTGCACTTTACAACTGGTTTGATGAAAGAGGTTATTTAAGGATCGGTTAGATATGATTACCTACGTTAGTATTAAGGATATTTGAGGCAATACTGCTGCCCATGTAGGGGAAAGGGGTTGGAAATCTCATCCATGACAGAGCATGACCTCCTCTCCGCTTTAAATAGCATAGCGTGGTACAAGCAGAGATGAATACCATGCAGTTTTTTGGGGGGGGTCAAAAAGCCCCAGTTTCTCATGATAGTTTAGTCTGTATTAGCACTTTAAATGTGCAGGTTTGCACCAATTTACTGAACAGGTGTTGGAGAAATTTGAAGCTCCAGGGTGGAATGCTTCACTATACACTAAGAAAACTACTATGCAACCTCTTGCTTAACTCCTCCCTGGTTTTTATCTTTTTATGCTAACGTTTAAACTAATCACGAGAACCTGACAAATGTAGTCTACTATTTTAGTTACTGCCATATGCATGACTGTTTTTAATTCATGTTTTGTGCTGTAAAAATGAAATGGTTTTAATTAACTGAGATAAATATATCTACCTATCTATCTGCACACAGACAGGACCACCTTCTGTAGTACAATGAGAAACTGTCTGCTGCTTTGCACATCATTCAACAGCTATTTGAGTTTTGGGACTCAAGGTTCCCACTCTGTTCTTACACCATCACAGAGGGTGCATCTTCCCTCTGGCTGCATAATAACCCAATAAATGAGTTGTGCCTGAACCAGCCAGATCCAGGTCTATCCTTTTCCCCCCCAAAGAAGGATAATTGTTTTGGCACTCTGCCTTCGGAAATCCCCCTACCCCGATGGACCGCGCTCAAAACCTCAGCATGTTACTAAACTCATCGCTCACAATGAACCAACAGATCAACGCTGTATCCTTGACCTGCTTCAACACCCTCTGCATGCTCCCAAAGACTTTCAGATGGTTCCCAACTGAATCCAGAAAAACCATCATCAACACACTCATCAGCAGCAGACTTGACTACGGCAAAGCTCTCTACACCGGAATCAGTAAGAAACTCCTTTGCAAACTCCAGACTATCCAGAACGCCACAGCCGAACTGAACCTCGACATCCCCCATTGCAGTCACATCACACAACACCTGCACAATCTCCACTGGCTTCCAGTCGAAAGAAGAATAACCTTCAAACTTTTAACTCACACATATAAGGCCCTTCACAACATCGTATCCGCATACCTGACAAGTTGCATCTCCTTCCACACACCCAAAAGACACCTCCGATCAGCCCAGCTTTCTCTGGCCACGCCCCTCGTATCAACAAGGCTAGAATGGGACAAAAGTCCTTCACCTACCTCGCAGCCAAAGCCTGGAACACCCGACCCATCCACCTCCGGCAATCTCACACATTGCCCAGTTCAGAAAAGACCTCAAGACTTGACTCTTCGGATGACCCCAGCACACTACGAAGCTGCCCTCCCCCTCTAGCACCTTGAGACCCTCACAGGTGAGTAGCTGCTTTTTACCAAACTTGATTGATTGACAGGTCAAGGCACCCAGGGAAATTACACTTCGACTTGTCACTGCCTCGACTTCGGTTATCTTCAGTTGACTCTGGAGTCAAGGTTGGGCAGGGCTGGGGTCCCAAATAGGTATAGCTGAAGACAAACGCTGTGCCTAACTTCACCTATGACGTAGTTTCATACGATCTAATTCCATCCCCTGCAACGTGGTCCGGGCAGCACGCTGCAGGGAGTTGCGTGTTTCCACAATGCCACACAAGGCCGGTCACTACCCACTCTCAGTGATGGCTGCCTCAAATGCAATGCTCACACAGATGCTGCGGTCAGACCCTCTAACGGTGACCGAGCTGCACAAACAGAATTAGAGGTGCAGTGAGGTGGTGGTGGTGGGGAGGAGTCTGGGGGGGGCACAGGCACTCTCATTAGCGCTTCCAACTCGAGGGCTTAGGGCCGAAAGGCAGCGCTCATTAAAGATCTCTCTCTTTGTACCGAGGCGGGATGCCTCGAGGACGGAAGTGCTCAGCTACCTGCCCTCGCCTGGATACAGAGAATGCTTCACACCTCTATTCTGGGCAGACTAGTGACAAGAGTGACACCACACCAGAGCACCGCAACCTCACTCGCTACTGGGTTTTAGGAACAATTCCTGGAAAAACACGCCCTTTGTGGTCCACTGTAGTACTCAGTGACGTAGACAACCAGGAGATAGGCTCATCAGCATGGGGGTAATGCAGGCCCCTGATGATAATAATAATCCACATTTGTAAAGCGCACAATCACCTGTAAGGGTCTCTAGGAGCTGGGGGCGGTCGGGAAGATTAAGCAAGCTATTGCCCAGAGTCACATGGTGCTGGGCTAATCTGCCGCCGGTGCCGGGGATCGAACCGTGGGGCATATTACCAACAACTAGCGATAATTATCGCTATGTTGGTTTAGCGGCGATATTTTTATCGCCGAGCTGCGGCGATTTTTATCGCTTAGGAACCTTGCTATTATCAAGGTATATCTCCTAAGCGATACAAATCGGCCGAAATGGATGAGTATCGCTGAAAAGTCAGCGATATTCATGCATTACCGAGCTAATGCTCTTAGCCATGTTATCCACCTACCAGTGGATAACATGGCTAAGAACTGCTCAGGGGCAGGTGTTAGCTTTTGGAGATATTCGCGCTTAGCGCGAATATCTCCAAAAGTTGATAATAGGAGATAGCGATGTTAGCGACTGTTTCCAGTCGCTAACATCTTGGCACGCCCACTTTGAATGTCATTAGTGATAAATATCACTGACATGCAAAGCGGGGCCCAAGATGGTCGCTATCTCCTACTAGCTGTCGCTAACTGGTGTTAGCGACAGCTAGGTAATAGGGAGATAATTTTATCCCCGCTTTCTTGGCTTTTAAAGCCAAAAAAGCGGAGATAAACCCCCTTGATAATATGCCCCCGTGATCCCCAGATTCCGGAGTCAGTCGCCCTGGCCGCAGCACCACACCTCTTCCTTCACACCTGATGCGCTGGTCGCGGGATAGTTTTTAAGTGGGCCCCCGTTCAGACCAGGGGAGGAGGGTGGGTGGATCACTGAATTGCCACTGAGGCTGAGCTCGGATGCACGTGCCCGGACATCGGCTGTCCTTCAGCTGCAGGGACCTATTTTTCAGTAGCATTTTGACAGGAGACTGCGGGTGGCGTTCAAGGAAGGACACATGGAGCCGCCTGTGGACTTTCATGATGCTGTGCAGGGTAGATGAGTGCCCATCCGGGGCTCTCAGCCAGATTCTCCTGCATGCAGTGATGTTTCTCGTGATATGATCATCAAAATGGCGCACGTTAACGCGCAATGGGCCGGTAGCGCTTTCACTATGATCATTTAATGTGCATGTTTAGTAAGGGAAACCAGTTTTGGGGTTATGAATGCACACGTATACTCACCACAACTTTATGATTCAAGGCATGCAAAAATTGTGTTACCCACTTACCAGTAATATACTAACTCTGGTTTCTAATATGCCCAACAGACATTTTCTTGATGTTAGTAACCTGTTTGCCTGTACTTTGAATCTTTTATTCCTGTCTCATCTTTGTACTGTCACCTTCATTATGAGAAAAACACATACTATATAAAAATACAAATAAATAAACTAATAAATATTACAAACTTGCCTTCCATGCCTTGTCACTGGGACTGGCCACTGTTCACTTCAACTCTTGGCCGCAGCCATTGAGGATATTTTAAAGGCACAATTGGAGCTTCTCTCACAACTAGTGACGTGTCATTAACCATCCATTCTACACACCCCTCAATGTCTCATCCATGCCAGGCTACTGTAAATCTATTTGGGCTTTCCTCTTTATAGCAGACCTTTGTAGAAGAAAATTATTATTCGATGGCAAAACAGTACTTTTAGACTTGTCAGCATTAGGGCGGTCTTCCACCAGACTTTGGGGCTCATTAGGATCGCGGACGGACTTGAGTCCGTCCGCGACCCCAGAGTAGGAGGGAACGTCAGCATGGGCAGCGGCGTTCCCTCCGTGCAGATTAGGATGTGACCGCCAGGGTGGCAGTCACATCCTCTATCTTTAACTTTGCGGCGGGTGCAGCTTCAAGCTGCACCCGCCGCAATGTTAAAAATGCATACATTGCATTTGTATGCAGAAGGCGGCAGGCACCGCGCGGTGCCTGCCGATTTCTGCATACAAATGCAGGGGGGTACCATGAGTACCCCCATGTGCAACCCCCACCCCCCCCTTCACCCAGGGGGCCCCCAACAGGCCCCCAAAGTCAAATTCCGTATGCTTTTCCACGGCGGAAAAGCCGCCGTGGAAAAGCATCTCTTTTACTCTATCCTAATATGGCTGGCAGTACACCGCCAGCCATGTTACAGCTTTTACGCCGCGGTTGTAAGTCAACCGCGGCGGAAAAGTGGCGGACTGAAACCAGGACCCACCAGCCATCCTAATGTGGCGGTGGGTCTTTGGTGAGTCCGCAGAGGATTTTCCGCATCCTCCGGGCCGGCTGTGGCTTCCGCCGGCCCGGAGGATGCGGAAAATCCTCCATCCTAATCAGCCCCTTAATGCCTTCTCCCCTCCTGTTTTGCTAAATTCGATTTTGTTGGCCTTAAAACTCTGTGCACTTTACCACTTCTAACTAGTTCTAAAGTGTGAATGTTCACTCAGTAAAACATTTTAAATTGGTTTACACCTGAGTGCCATATTTATTTTACTTATATTCCATATTAAAGTGGTATACCGTTTTCCCAGGGCTGGTAAATTAAATGCTGCTAGTGCGCCTGCAGCACTTATTGTGCCACCCACTTAAGTAGCCCCATAAAACATGTCTCAGGCCTGCTATTGCAGGATGTGTACAATTTTAAACTGCCAGTTCTACTTGGAAAAATAAACCTTTTGCCAAGCCTAAAACTGCCATTTTAATACATATAAGTCAACCCTAGGGTAGGCCCTAAACAACCCGTAGGGAAGGGTGCATCGTATTTAAAAAGTTGGACATGTACGATTAGGTTTTACATGTCCTGGTAGTGAAAAACGTTCACATTACTGTGAGGCCTACCTCTCCATAGGATGACATTTGCTTACCCTATTACAGTTAATAAGCAATAACTTTTGTTTGGGAGCAGGTAGATAATGATATATCATGTTTGGTGTCTAAGGAATTGTAATTTAAAATCCTCTTTCATAGTAAAGTCAGATTTTAAGTCATAGTTCTGTAAATGCCACTGTTAGAAAGTTGGAGTTTTCTTGTCATAACCATTTGGTGCCTCCTAGGTCACATGACAAGGTGTAGTTGGCAATTGGCTTTTGTATTTTCTTCCCAGGCAGCCACACAATAGGGAGACTGTGGTGTTGGTATGATGGGCCACCCTGGCAAGATAGGGTGGCCGCGCGGTGCACAGGCCCACTTACGATTTGCAAGCAACTACCTCAGCACACACATGTAGACAAATTACTTCACACTAGTCTTTTGTGACCCCAGATCTAATGGAGCCTGGGCAGGGAGGCAGGAAATTCCAACATTATCTGTTGATGGGAAACTATAGAAGTTTCTTCCACTTCAAAGCTTAAACCAGGTATAAATTAGGACCATCATACCCACACTTCGGTTAATTTCTGGACCTGGGGTAGACAATGCTTAATTTGTAAAAAAGTAAGTGCCAAGGCCTTCGTCATGATGCCACTGTAGCTGGCACCACCCATTGCCCTTGCTAGCACTGCCAATGGTAGTACCAACACACCTACAATCACACCTCTACAAGTGTGCCAGTTCAGACTATTCTCGGACCCCAAAGGAATAAGAATATCTTGGGCAGCAGGTATTTATCATTTTAATGTATATTGAATTCATAAACAACTGTTGTTGTGCCTACTCTAAATCAGACAAACAGCACCACAATGTGACAGACTGTCATAATCACAGCTGTTGACAATTAAGGGCTAAGCACCAGAAACCACGGCTACAAATTAAGCATTGGCAGGAGACCCTCAGAAGGCTGCCCTCCTGCCTGGGACCCACTGTGTATTTCAGAGCACTGCCCTGTTTCACCAATAGGACTGACCTGCTTCCTAAAACCTGCCCTGTGCCCTCAGAGGACTTTGCTGGTTGAGACCTGCTTTTCTGCTAGAACCCAGGATCTCCAGACAGACTCTAAGGAATAGTTGGATGGCCTCCTGATCAGAGCCTCAGAGACAAAAAAGGCTCCAACTATCTTGAACGTGCTCCTGGACCCCACCTAAATGATTTTTGATCATTCAAGTGGTGCCCCTCCAGTGATCATCGAGCCCAAAACCAAAACGTGGGAACATTTCCAGCCAAAAGGAGCACTGAAAACTGAGAGGAGACAGGAACCTACTGGCTTGCCGATCCACCAAAGGTGCATCACTAGTCAGCCTGACTTTGCAGTAGCTCCCATTACATTCTTCTCCACAGCAGCATATCCTGTTCAGCAGCTCTTCACAAAGGGGTATCTGGCTTCATGTAGCACTCATCAGCTGCACTCTGCAGCTTTGTCCCGCTGGAGATTTTCAATTTCCAAAAAAGAGGCTAAGTCTGAATGTAGAAATCTTCACCGCGACTTCGTCTGGCAGCTCCTCAATGAAAACGCCTCCTCCTCGGACTCCGCCTTCTGCCTTGCCTCACTGAAACTTACCTTCATCTAAGTCTGAAGGAAAGTGGAGACCGTGCCCAATCCACTTTGTGTATCCAAACCGCACTCCATTGTGGTTGGCCATAATTTTCGACTGTGACCTTGTCTTTTGCAGATAAATGTCCAGGTTTGGCGCTTTGATCATTTAAGTGATTTTTTTTACTTTAAACTTTAAAAACTTAAAAAATTAATGGCTCTGGTTTTACTCATTGTATTTTTGGTGCCAAATAATGTATTAAATTATTCTAAATTGGTGTGGGATTTTATTGGTCTTGTGTTTAAGTGCTGCATAAATACTTTACAGATTGCCTCTAAGTTAAGCCTGTCTGCTTTTGTGCTAAGCTTCCAGAGGGTTAGGCACAGGTTAGTTTAGTGACCTGGAAATATGCTCTCTTACCTGTTTAAATGGCTGTATGTCGTTACTACGTATGCTTTTACAACGCATGCCTTTACCACGCAACTTTTACAACACAAGTCGTTACAACGACTTGTGTTGGGGGGCGCTGGATAGTGAATAGTTTAAATTACTATTCCAACTCCAGTCCCCGTGGATAGTAGGAAAGGTTTTGGATAGTAAATTAAACAATTCCCTATCCCACAGTGCCCCCAGCGCAAGTCGTTGTAACGACTTGCGTTGTAAAAGTTGCGTGGTAAAGGTAGTGCGTGGTAAAAGTTGCATTGTAAACGCTGTTCCCCGTTTAAATTCCTCATCACTAACCCCATAATTCTTCCTCACTGGTCACTCCTTCAGATTTCATCCCTACAATGGCTTCCACCAGTTGTCGCCTTCCACCTCAGTTTCCCATGGGACTGGCAGTCTGGATCAACTTTTGCATCCACATTATGCACACCTGGCACATATCTCATATCCAATGAGTACTTTGCAATCTGCATAATTATTTCATGATACATGTTGTTGATTTTCCAGCATGCCTTGGATATCAAAATATCTATCAAAGGCTTACGGCCTCCGCGCGATTCAAACTTTGTTGCCCATAGAAAGCAGATTGAATCTACGTATTCCTTGCTGATGCCATCCTTATAGAATGACCCTTCACTTTCATGCACTCACCGGAATCAACACAACCACCGACTTGCATCATGGGACCAGCTCTCCCCAGGGCACCACCAGCATAATGAACTCCTTTCACTCAGGAGGCCCCGTGGACCCCTACCCACTCCAAATTTTTAACCTCGGAAGACATTCTGCACTTAATCTGCACATGCAGGGCGCTGCATCAAGATAGGACAGACACAGCCGCTAAAGTTCCCACTCAAGCAGTCAGGGATCCGCACCAGGCGGCAAGCGGTGCTGGCATGTTTCGATCCAAGGGCCACACAACTGAACTGTAGAGTGGCCAAATTTCTCACACTAGCGGAACAAAAAATGAATCAACATCATAGGAGCGCACAAAAGACTCCAGCTTTAAGCAGTAAATAAAGAACCCAATATGGCAACTGGAAGTTGCCTCCTTAAACTTAATTCTAACAAATCAAAAAGAGAGCCCAAAAAGACAGGAAATTCCAGCCTGCTGTTCAGCCAACAGGAGCCTCTCCCTGACATGAACGCACTTTTGCACTTTGTCCTGTGACTGTCTTGGCACTATTGCTTTACACAATGGATGCCCACCATAGGCCTCACTAACCATTATCATCACAGCCACGTAGTACTGCAGTGCACGCTTCTCAGGGCCCCTGTTTTTTATTGTTTTTACTATCACTTTTTTGCACTCATTGAACGGTTTTATCTGTCTTGTAGTATACTTGTATGTAAGCACAGCGCAGGACTTTTATCGTGTATATCAATGTTTTTACTGCTGAACCATAATGGCTCCACCCTAACAGCATAAAACTGTGCAATGGTTTTTAATAACTATGCATAATAAAAATAGAACTGAAACTGGAAGCCGCAGTATCAGTACCGAGCTCACCACCCTCTTCAGCTCCTCACTTGCCACAGCCACCTTTCCTGAAGACTAGATATATGCAGAAATCAAACCATTCCTCAAGAAACCAACCACGGACCTGAGAAAACTCAAAAACGTCCGCCCCATCACCCTTCTCCCTTTCCCAGCCAAAGACCTGGAAAAAGCCATCAACTGACAACTCAGGAAATATATGGAGCAGAACTTTCTCCTAGACACCTCCCAATCTGTATTACGTACCAACCACAGCTCCAAGACTGCCTTCATAACTACCACCGTTGACATCAGAGCCCTCCTCAACCAGGGAGAAACTGCGTCTCTGATCCTCCTCTTCCTCAACCTGTCAGCAGCCTTTGACACCGTATCGCATCATACTCTGATCAGAAGACTGCATCACATCGGTATCCAAGGAAACGCCCTCAAGTGGATCGCCTCCGTCCTCACCGGAAGAACATAGAAGCTCCGCCTAGATCCATTGACCTCTGAACCAAGGACATCATGTCCCTCTGGGATCCTCCATCAGCCCTACTCTCTTCAACACCTACATGACTCCCTTGGCCAGCATCATCATATCCCACCGACTAAACATCATATCCTAGGCCGAGGACATTAAGCTCATTCTCTCACACTCAGATGATCCAGCCAGCACAAGAGCCAACTTACACAGATGCATGACAACTGCCTGAAGCTCAACATGGACAAAATGGACTTGTTGACCTTCAGCAACAACACCACCCCATGGAACGACTCCTGGGGGCCCTCAGAATGAGGAATATCATGCAAACCAACTGACCACACCAGAAACCTCAGCATAATTCTGGACAGCAAACTGAAAATGAAGTCCCAGATCAACGCAGTTGCCTCTGCCTTCTTTTCAGACTTTGCATGTTACAGAAAGGCAGCTTTGGACCTCCACCTCTGTACTTGATTTTCGGAAGCACTGAAGACCTGGCTGTTCGACTGAGTCACCTGAACCATAATGACTCTCAAGCACCTGGATACCCTCTTGGGTGATTACCTGCTAAATAAATCCCCTATTGATTAATTGTGTATTTGCATGTCTGACCAATAGACAATGTGACCATGTTTATTTTTTTTTTGTTTAAGACCCTGTTGGTTTTCATAGGCTGAGAAAACCATCAATGTGTTAAAACTTGAAAAACTCCAACATGGACTTGTGTATTGGTCAGAGGTGTGCCATTCCTTCCCAATAGATAATGCATCCATGTTGGTACTTCTTAGAGTCGTAGGACAATATTGATTTTCACAAGCAGTGACACATTGGGGGCATATGTAAAATCCCCTATCGCCACCACAGCATCACTTTTTATGACATTGTGGTAATGATAGGGGCATTGCCTTATTTACAAGGCAGCATTAAGCCCCTTAAAGTGGCTTAACACTGCCATGTAAATAAGGTCCCCTTTCATGCTATGCTTAGCGTGAAAGGGGTGGGCAGTGTGTGTTGTGGTGCGCGTTCCACTGCAACACCTACTGATTTTGACTCTGCCTCCTATTTACAAGGGCAGCGTAAATAGGAGGCAGCGCCAAGATTCAGACCAGCGAAACGCAGGTCTTAAGTTGGCAAAACGAGGAGAACTGCATTATTTCTCCTCGTTTTTGCTTTTTCCATGTGTGCAGCCTTGTGCAGCACACATGGGAAAAGCAAAATCCTGTGGATTGTTTATGTACAAGAAGGTCCTCCTTCCTGTACATAAACAATCTTTTTAAAAAAAGCCATTTGGGACTTCCAAGTGTGCTACATTAAGCAGCACACATAGAAGGGACAAAATGGCATTTAAAGATTGTTTATGTACA
Organism: Lissotriton vulgaris; assembly: GCF_964263255.1. NCBI lineage: Eukaryota > Metazoa > Chordata > Amphibia > Caudata > Salamandridae > Lissotriton > Lissotriton vulgaris. The sequence goes on along the minus strand of NW_028244805.1, from coordinate 122,854 downwards.
GGAAGGGGGAGCTTCCTATGCATAAACAATCTTTCCCCTGCACGCAGACACCCTTGCACTATGGTGCAAGGATGCCTGCGTTGGTGCTGCCCTGCTAAGTGTAGCACCAGCGCAGGGGTAAGCGCAAGGCTGCACCTTATCGTAAATATGGTGCGGCCGTGCGTTTCGGAAGCGGCGGAGTGAGGCGGTAATGCATGGCGGCTAACGCCTCATCCACCACTTCCTTGAACATATGCTCCATTGTCTGCTGAGAAGGAAGAATGCACCTCTAAGAGCTTGAAAAGAACGAGTGAATCAACACACATCCTCATCCCTGATAAATACAAATGTGCAGTTATTGTGATGAAAGGGAATTGTTCTTGTTAGTGGATGGCGCTCATCTCATGCTTTGGTTTATCCATCATATGGTGCCTGTAAATGGAGCATTTACATTTCTTGTGTGCCCCTGCCTGGTCTGGATGGATGCCAGGGGCTGTAAAAGGGCCTGAAAAGGTGGATCTGGTGCCCAAAGGTCCTCTGCCTGAAGGGAGAGCACCTGGGAGGAGGGGCAGGAAGGGATGCAGTCTTTGCTAAGATAGCACCACATGGGGAGGAGCTTGCAGTGGGGTGATGGAGCGGTGCTTTTGTTTTCATGCACATGCTGCTAATTAAGAGATGAGAGAGGGTGAAGGTGAGAGTAAGAAGTGAGGGAGCGAGAGGGAGGGAGGGAGGGAGGGAGATTAAAGGAAAGGATGGAACAGCAAAGCCAGTTGTTTCTGAAAAGCACCAAAACCCGGTTTTTTACCCACATTATCAGCACAAATTTGGACAACAAATATAAGAAGAAAACATATCAAATTGTGCTCAACAGCTGCTGCCCTCATGATCCCTGACTGATAAGTAAAGTAAACAAAACAGAAAGGTCATGTTACAAATTAAAACAGGTGTCTGCTTATGAAGTTCTCTTTAAATGTCACCTCCCTGCCTCTGCAGACTCTTAAAACATGAACAAATGGCTTTGGAAAGGTGGCAACCCCAAGCCAGTGTCAATGCAGGGGAACAGCTGTTCAGCACAACTGGTGAATTCATTAAAAGTAGACTGGCATGCCAAAAACCTGCCCTGTTGAAAGGCTGACCTTGATACAAGCAAACTGCAGCAATTGCTGAAGAAAGCTGATCAATAAATAAACATTAATTTCTTACATCAGTGGTTCTTAAGTAGTTAGTCTGGGGACGCCTGCTAGTCTGTGAAGACTACACAGGGGTTTCGTGGCTGCTTAAAAAATTAAGTAAAATTAACAGAATAATAAAGTGTGAACAAATGAAGAAAATGGAAAATAGGACCATTTTAAAACGATTTGTAAATAGGAAGGAACTCGAAATTGAAGGCTAAAATGAAGTGAGTTTCCTCAGATTGATTGGTAGGAGTAGTAAAAATTCATCAAATAGAATATAGTATGGACAATGGGTTTCATCAACTGAATTTGGAAAAGTTAAAGCCTTCCCATTAAAATTTATATTTTCTAATTTTCATATATTAGTTTGCAAATATTTCATAATGTGTGTATTTGTTTGATGAGTGCTTCTTTCTGTATTTTTAGTGTATTGTTTTGTGGTTCAATTCAATCAAAAATGCTTAGGCCGTGGTCCCCTGTTACGAGTAATGACGCGTTGGTGGTCCCCAGGTTTACAGTAATGATTAAGTGGTGGTCCACTAAAGTCAAAAGGTTAAGAACCACTGTTCTACAGTGTTAAGAGTTGTTGCATATTTTGTACACCTATTTAGCACAACATATGTCTTTTCTGTGAGTTACGAAAATGTTTTCATGGATCCCATGCTGATCCATCAGGTTTTTTTTTTTTGTGGGCTCAGCTCATACCTGGGCTCTTAGAGCCAAGCCGAAGCCTAGCTTGTTTCTGGCTCGTCTCTTACCATGAATTGTCTGACTAACCAGGGCTTTAAGTGGGCTGTTTTTTTTAAAGGGGGCTCGAAACGGGTCCCTATCGTGCTCTGTTTTGTGCCCTGGCACAAGCGGGCCTGTTTTTTTCCGGACTGAAGTGACAGCGGCACATCGATTTGCGCAAATTGCTCACTTCTCACTAGTGGAGAAGTTACGGCGTGACGTCATGCCGGGTGAGCATTGTAGGGGAACGGAAATCTTTTAAAGAGAATCATTTTCACTCTGGATTTCCCTTCTCTTTTTGAAACTCAGGAGCAGCAACATTGTCATACCGTCACCAGGACTTTAAGTCGAAGCTTTTTCAATATTATATGCAAGCCATCGCTGCTGCTTATTTTTCTTATGCAACTAACAAACTCTGACAAAGCCAATAGTCCTGACTTGTAGGCATGATGTTACTTGTTGTATCATATATCTGGATGCAATTACAGGAACTGCAAAATACCAGTCGGGCGGCACACTATGCTAAGCACAGATGTTTTAGCTTAAGTGTTTTTAAGCCACGCCATTAATCACATTGGCCACACCCCTTTGAGAGACCCCCCCAGTTCTGGATCCCATGTAAAGCCCTGTGACTAGCCCATTGTTATTACCAAGGCTGTCAATTTGCGCTTTTTTTTGCTGATGGCCTCGAGCTGTTCCTGCTTGAAGCCCGCGCAAGAAGGGCCTGTATCGATCTACGCCTGAAAAACCTTCAGCTGAGAAGATGACTGAGCATTAATTCAGAGAAAAAAAGCAGCGTAGCTAGGTTATATACTCTTGAGAAACCTAGCTCCCACCACACTGCTGCAGAGCATGAGGAGCTGACTAATGCAAAGATCTTAATACTTGTCTTTAAAATATACCTGTGAATGAGGCTGTTGGGCTGCTTAGTGCCTTCATGCTCAGAGTCACAGCAAGGATGCTGGGTAGAGCCGGGCTCCATCTCTGCACTAAAGCCACCTGGGCCATTTCACCTGACAGGTGCCGGCCCGAGCGCCTGCCGCCATGTGGGAGAGGCTGCGTGTCCCCATGCGCACTGTGTCGGGAAGTGACGCAGAGTGGGCGGGATCACACCAATGAGACTACGAATAACCATCAATGGGCCTGGTCAGAGATTTCCACCTGCTCCCGAGTAGCTTTCACATGTGCGCTTGTGGAATAAATTGCACTGAGCCATGAGGGCCAGTCACTTGCCAGGTTTTCACGTGGGACTGCTTTGCAGACAAATATTCCAAGTGAGAATTATTCACATGGCTATTTTCTACAAATCTCGCATAGTCTGGGCCCTCCATAAACAACATTGGATGCCGCTATGGTGAATCCTGGCCCGAGAAGTGCTAAGGGGGTGGTTCATTATACATCAGAGGGGTAGAGGAAGGGGCGGCGCTGCCCCCCAGCAGGAGTGGTGCAGGCCCTAGGGGAAATGTCTGACATAGGCTCAGTGGTACCAAGGTCCAGAGTGCCCACAGTGTTTGTATGTGTCACACAAAGGAAAACATGATGTGTCAATAGGGGAATGCAGCCACCTGTTCAAGCCTCACTGGCCAGGTAGAGGCACACCCTTCATGTTTTCCACTCTTAGAGTGATGTGGAAGAGTGGGTTATCACATACATACACATCTCATCACACACACTTACAAAGCACTACACAACTCTAGACCAACATACCTCAACACTCACATTCACTTTCCCCAGCCCACCGCCACCTCAACTCAGCCTCACTCTCACTTGCACCCTGTGCATTCACAGAAGCAGTACTTCTCCTATTTTGCACCCAAAGCATGGAACAACCTCCCACAACACATCCGAGCCTACTTTTCACTTTTTGAGTTCCACAAGAAACTGAAGACCCTGCTCTTTGAATGAACCAGCGAGTATCACACGCATTTGCACTCACCCAAGCACGTGCATACCCTCATGGGTGATTAGTGCGCTCTACAAAGCGACATAACATCCCAGCAGTCTAACTTAGTCTATAAGGCAGAGGGGTCTCCTTGTTCCTGGCTCTTTTTCTGTGGATGCAAGGACATTGCCGTCCGCCTATACCAGCGGTAGCTGTCTTGGATCCACCATGTGCCTGCGCAGGTCTGGCTGCCTGGGTGTTGGCGGTTCATCAAGCTTGGCTTTGTAATTCCCACATATGCCACATGATTTAATATTCACTATTGTGTGGACTGATATTTAGGCCAGGGTCGCTAATGGTGAGCATATTTCTTCAGAAGCCCTTGTTAAAGGAAATTTCATCAATCAAAATTTGGAATGAGTCTGAAAAATGTATTTAATAAACAGAAAATGTGAACACAGAAAAGCAGGCCAGAGGAACTCTCTGAGGGGAGAATGACACAAACATTTAGTCCGAACTTACAACGTTTTTCGGAAAGGATCACCTGGCGTTATGTTTTGTTTTTCTAGTAAACAAAAGCACATATGATATTATGTGAAACAGAGAAACTTGGGGACCGAGGCTTCCATAACACAGTAATATTGAAAATTCACACTTTAGTTGCCTGGATTCAAGCTCAAACGAGGTATGATTGAGCTCTTCCTGTTGATAGTGAAACAAAGATGGCTACGTCAGGTTGCACATAAACATTAGGATACCAACATGTTTGAACCCTTTCTGTGCATTCTTTGTTGATTTATGTTTCTTTGCCCTCAAGGGAATGAGTACGGTTCAGACGTCCATTGCTCGGGGTGACATTACAATCATCACCCTACATTTGCTCCTCTAAAATATCACCCTACATTTACCACCAGCTGCCCTTAAGTGATCCTTGCCCCATCCACACTAACCCTTTCGTTCTCCGCGCAAGGCGTTTCCACTTAGTGATACAGGTCAGATGCCTCCTCTCTTTCTACTCCTAACTGGTAAAGTTGTCAGAAATTTCTATCAGTTTTGTCGTGAGCACAGCCCAAGAGCATGTCCTTGTTTTACTTTCACTGAAGTTCTTCAGTGCCTTGATGATGCTGTCTCATATATGCTGGCCTTGAGCCGAACTAAGCTCGGTGTTCTTCAAACCAGGATTCTACATATGCTGTGTTTACTGAACATTGCCACAGATAAAAACAGAAACACCAAGTTATAAGTAACTCATCAAAAAATGTAATAGCACCAAGCGTAATCTTATGGAATACAATAGCGACAGAAACTCAACTACAGAGGGTACAGCTAACACAATCATGGAAGCAGGTCAAAAACAGAAGGGGCTGGCTGTAGGGGGTGTGAAATATAATTCTCACTGGAATATTGGAATGTTAAGAGCTCCACTGAATACAATGGAGTAGCTCCGAGCGTATAATGGCTGGTATACGCCTGGAGCCCCAGCATTCGATTGATTGTGATCATGTTTCTCCTGTTCTAATTTACAACGTATGGTGGGTGAAATGTTCTAATAACCTTATAACCCCCCCTGCCTTAGCTATATTGTTGTTAAAGCCCTCTCCTTTGTTATAACTTGGGTTTAGGGTCTTTAACAACCGGTATAGCCCCCGGAAGGGGCTATAAGGCTATATCAGTGTAACAGTAACTCACTTCAGGCATGTCTTCTGTTCTTGCTACCAAATGCCCAGAGGAAGTCCCTGTCTGTGATGCTTCGAGCTTCTTTATCACATCTTCATACCCAAGATGAGATAGAGTTGATTAGCCTGCTCAGCGAAATGTTTACATGCTTATGCAATCTGAAGGGTGTATTCTTCCTTTCTCATGACCCTTCGGACCAATGTTTGAATCATTCACATGTTTCCCACTGCAGACCTGTGTCAGTGACGGCTCCTTATCTAGGGCGTTAGGGCACAGCCCTGCCTCCTGTGAGGCACCACTTACTGCCCATTGCTTCTGCTGCTAATGATCAAACTGAGCTGTGTCCATGGAAACATGATTTACTTGTTTTCATGAACATTACCAGTGCACAGGTCAGTCCTCCTGGCCTTGTCTCCTGGCTTCTGTTCTGTTGACAGGAGGAGAAAGGGGGCTGAGCGGGCTGAGGCATGATCTAGATACCATGTGTTGTTTAAAAACACAGCGCTCTGTAGAGGGATGTCTGCATTGCACATGTGAGGAGCGTAGCTCAACTTCAAGTCCCTCAACAAAAAGGCACACTCCCTTTTATTTAGCAGACATAATGCACAGCCTAAGGCAGCCCAGTTTATCTGCTAAAATGTGGCTATGATGAGGAGCCACACAGTGCAGAAGGGGCAGGATCTTAAGCTCTATCCCAACGTCTTATAGGGTTGTGCTTCCAGTTTTACCAAAAAGCTGGCAGCACGAATGGAGGCGGGTCTTCCCCTTTTCAAATCTGGCTTTGCCCCTCTGTCTGCCTCCTCACTGGGAATCATGGCTTTCTAGCTGCAATATCCAGCACCAGATTCCTGTTACTTGCTGCGGGTACGCCTCTGAGTTGCTAGCAAATGATGCCAGGTAAGCAAAAAAAAGGGTTTTCTCTGTGCACGTGTATGTATGTGTTCAGTGCTTTAAATGGGCCGGTGCTCACCGGTACTGAGTACTGGCACTTCTTAAATTTATCACTCTGAGTACCGGGACTTCTTTTCTTCCGAGGAGAGTACCGGTACTCTTGAAAAGGTCGGCTCATTGGCTGTGGTGGTGAGCAGGAGTGGGACATGTCACCGGCAGCCGAGGCGCCGCTTCTGCAGCCCCCCCCCCCACACCCTCCCCACATCTAAGCCCCAGCAGGGCTCTTTGGAATAATGTCAGATGCTCGCAGTCATGCTGTGCTCGACAGAGCTGGGTCGAGATTCATTGTACCTGCTAGTGTGCACGTGTGATTTTCAAACCACAACACTTTAGATAGTGAAAAGTCAGTGCAGGCTAGCACTTTCAACATAGAAATGTTATCAGAGGAAAGGGCAGCGGAATCTCACTCGTCCTTTTCTCTTGATCTGAGGGTTAATGGCCAGACAATGCGATCGAAGAGGCCCCTGGAGCGCTAATATAACTGCTTTCTGCTCTGAGGCGCCCACCTTCCTAACACCAAATGCCTCAATTGGCCGGTCTGTTTCTTATATACCAATGCTGTGCAGTTGTTCTGATTAGTAGTGCAAATTGTTTAATCTCCCTGCTTGACAGTGACACTAGGAAGCAGCACCCTTTATTTTCTCAGCACAGTTAGACTTGCTAAATCAGAGATAACTCATGGGATTAATGTTGTCGCTGGAGAGAGGTCAGAGTTTTCTCTACTGGCAGTTCCCACTCTGACCATTAAGTAGTGTAGATGGTTAATGTGTCTTCAAAAAGGCATATTGCATTGTACTGTATTGTATGTGGATAGCTCAGTGAGTTGTTGTTTTTGTCACAGAGATCCCTTTGTTACATGTGGTTTGGCCGCACCTGAAGCTGAGGTTGGGTTGAAGGGTGCTGATTTTTATTGAAATTCAATAACAGCTTCAAAAGCACCTGCTGTCGAGTTTGACTTCCTTGTTGCTCAAATGAGTGCAATTTCTGATATTTGTCTATTTCCATTGACTTCATGCCATGATTTTGGTGCCAAGAAAGTGCCCCTCTAAGTGTTACACATCTAGTTGTTGCCTGACTCTTGTAAATCCACTGAATCTATGAAAATGTCACACATAAGCAGTCCGAAACATTAGCAGCTATACTCAAATGGGTGCCATTTTTGATATTTGTATGATTCTCTCATTTTGCTAGTGAGAAAGTGTCACTCATATCGTTGAAATATGACTCATAATTACAATACAAATATGAAAATGTCACACATAGCAATCTGAAACCTTGGCAGCTATGGACTCCATTCAGGCAATGTGCTGTCAACAACAACAACAAGTATCTAGGGGTCAAGAAAAAAACAAAAGAACTCAACTCACAACTTGATCCTCGAAAAAACCAATAATTATTGGTAACACATGAAACACCCAGGTGCTCTATTGTGCATGGCTAAATACACGTGGGCAAAACAACTCCAAGGGTAGATGAATTATTCCCATCAATTGCCGATCTGTACCGCCCTTATTGCCTGCATTTGTATGCCTGGTTTTTGTAAGAAAAAAGTGAGAGAGAGAGAATCAAGACACTCTCGGGAGGTATTTTAAACAAAATGGGTGGCCCTTTGTGTGTACATGTCTGCTCGGCGCCAAAGGTTCATAAATAACGTAGTAGGGAGGGTTGGTGAGTGAGTGAGTGGATGGATGAGTGAGCAAGGGTGGATGTGCAGATGGATGGAAGAATGGATGGATGAGTGAATGGATGGATGGGTGAAAGAGGGTGGATGATTGGATAAAATGGCGGATAAGTGAAATATAGGATGGATGAATGAAAGGGAGGGAGGATGGATAAAAGGGTGGATGATGGATGAGTGAAAGGAGGGATTGAGTGAAAAGGTGGATGGAATGAAAGGGTGAATGGTATTAACGAGTGAAAGGGTTGATGGCTAGATGAGCGAAAGGATTGATGGATGAGTGAAAAGCTGGAAAAAGAGATGGATGAATGGATAGGTTTAAGGATGGATGGATGGGTAGGTTTGGATACGAAGGGTGGAATGGTGAAAATAAACTGAATGATGGATGAAAAACTGAATAGACAACAGAATGTAAAGGGTAAATGAAATGAAATGAAATCTGATTTGTATAGCGCTACTAAGCCCAATGGGCGTCAAGGCGCCTAACCAAATAAAAGCTAGCTAGAGCAAATATACTCTCTTACTGGTAGGCCTTGATAAAGCACCAAGTTTTGAGAGCTTTTTTAAAGAGGGACAGAGACGGTTGGGCCTTAATCTCCAGTGGGAGGGCATTCCACAACCGAGGGGCAATGATCGAAAATGCTCTGCTTCCCCATCTGACCTTCCTTGCGCGGGGAACAACAAGCAGATTCATCGCGGAAGATCTGAGGGTCCTACTGGGAACATGGCGAGTTAGAAGAGAGCCCAAAGGGTCCAAAGGGCCAGCTGAAAGAGCTCTATAGGCCAGACACAGGATCTTAAATGAGATCCTCTGTTGGATGGGAAGCCAGTGCAGGCTCTTCCTGGCCATTGTAGCAGAGGATACATTGGGTAGAGCCAGGACGAATCTCGCAGCCGCGTTCTGCATGACCTGAAGTCGCTGGATGAGGCCCTTGTTGGAATCTGCATAAAGTGCATTGCAGTAATCCAGCCTGGAACCCACCAATGCAACCACTGTCTGCTTACGTGCTTGGGGAGAGAGATAATGTAGGATTCTTTTAAGGATCTTGATGACCCCCCAGCAAGTGGCCACCGTTCTGTTGACCTGGAGAGTCATGGACAGCGACGTGTCAAATATAACGCCGAGATTTCTGGCCGATTGGGAGGGAGAGGGGCAAGTTCCCAGAATGGTGGACATCAGCAGGTAAATGGTTGGATGAAAGGATAGATCGATGGAAGAGACAAGAGATATCTTCTGGGGAGGGTCAGGATGATTTGCTTCATTTGCTTGGTGCCCATAAGAGCTTTGGTTCGAAGTGGGGGTATTTTCAGTTTCTTCCAACTCACTTGCTCAAAAATATATTGTATTGTGCCGAACAACAGCAATTAACAGTATGGCATTAAGAAGGTGCAACTATTGCAAAAAAAGGAAATGTTGACATATTATTGCATTTCTCTTTCATTTTGTGTAATGAGTTAACCTGCTTTGTTTATATAAACACATTTATCATGTGTTTTGGAATGTGCTGCAACTATTATATAAGTCGTTAAGTATCATCATATCCTTCCCTTAGCCCCGCCCTTAGCCCTGCCCACCTTGCCACACCTCTAGCTTACTTTAATGAGTACCTGCACTTATTTTTTCCCATTTAAAGCACTGTAATGTGTTTGTGAGTGACTGAGAGAGAATCTCACTGAGTGAGAGTGTGTGTGAGAGTGTGTGTGGACGTGTGTTTGAGAGTGCCAATGAGAGTAAAATCTGGGTTAGAGAAAGTGCATGAATAAGTGAAAGTGAGTGTAAGGAAGTGAGTGAAGGATTGTGAGGGGGCTAGAAGAAGTGAGAGATTGGAGATTGTGAGAGGGCGTGTTAGGGATGTGGCTATCAATGGTGCAGCAGCTACAGTTGCACCAGGACCCGACTCAGTGGGTGTGAAAGAGTAAGTGTGTGTAAATGTGTTGATAAATGAGTGAGAACCAGTGAGTATTAATATGTTGTGTGTGAGTAACAGTAAGTGGGAGTAAGTATGAGTGACAATGAGTAAGTGGGAGAGTGTGATTTAGAAGGATTGAGGGGAGAAGAGAGTTAATGTGAGAGGGGTGACGATGAGTGAGAGAATGTGAGCAAGTAAGAGTGGGTGTTTGCATGTTTTATGATTGAGAGCTAGCCGCTGGCCATGGTATTCAGAATTTAATTCTGGGCTTATGGAAACATCCAAATGCTGTTGTTGGTATATTGAAAATAATTGTTGACATAAGGCAAAAAGCAGGCACTGACATGCTCAAAGTAATTATTGGCATGAGGTCACTTTAAATTTTTTTTGCCACTTGTACACTGCAGGACATTCTTGGTATGGGGTCACCTGGTGCAAAATGCTAGTGCTGGAAGATTCATTGGGGTAATTCTTGACATAAGAGAGAGTACCCAGGCAAAATGCAGACTCTGAAATATTTGAAGTAATATTTGACATTAGGGGACACCTATGGCAAAATGCTGGTGCTGGCATGCTAAAGGTAATTCTTTGGGATACTGAGGGCAACTGTGGCATGTTGGAGCTGAGGGGGCGGGTTAGAGGAAGCAAACCATGATAAAAATGCTGGTAATTTTTGACACACGGGCCACCCATCGTATATGGGCAATACCAATGGTAAACGTCTGGTACAGGAATATTATATGTGATTTTTGGCATAAGGGATAAGGGTGTACCCACAACAAAATCCTGGCATTGGCACAATGACAGTAACTCTTAACATATGGAAAACCCGTAAGGAAAATTTGAACAAAAATGGGATGAACTCCTAGGAAGTATGACGGCACATCATTTTCGAAGATCTCCAGCCGCCACTGCCCATGCGTAAATCCTATAATAGGAGTGCTGTGCTTTTACTTGTTGAGCTTGTTGCAACACAGTTTGCCAGGAACCCTCTGGCCAATTGACTCTGGATTCATAGACTATTTAATTTGAGATTTGTTAACACACTCTTTTTGAACTTTGATTGGCATGTGAGCAAATTTTATTTAACAGTGGCGAGAGACCTAAACCAAAATACAGATCAATGTTTGTTCTCACATTTTCATCATTCCCTTGCGTATCATTCCTTGGTCCCTTTACTTGTGTCATAGCGGCACTTTACTGCTAGGGTGACCAAATTAGGGGATGTATGACGTTACAACGCATACTTTTACCACGCATGCCTTTACAACGCGGTTTTTACATCGCATGCCTTTACAACGCATAGCGCTATGAGGTGCAGTATAGTGAAAAGTTTAATTTTCTATTCCAACTCCAGTCCCCGTTGGACACTAGGGAAGGTGTTGGATAGAAAATTAAACATATTCCCTATCCTAGAGCGCCCCCAGCGCAATGCGTTGTAATGGTTTGCGTTGTAATGCCTGCGTTGTAATGGTAGTGCGTTGTAAAAGTTTCGTTGTAAAGGTTGTTCACCCAAATTAGGCAATCTTTTTTTTGGCTCATGGAGCACAAATGTGGAACATGGTCAAAATACACATTTTCTGCATAATCCATGTCTGCTAATGTTGTGAAAACACATAAGTGAACTGCAAGTGCTTATCTTTTAGCAATCCAAGGATCTCTGCATGAATTGCAGACAGTTTGTTTATGAGCTTTTTTTAGTGGCTGCCCTCCCTCCAGAACTTCCCTGTCTCCGGGCAACTCGAAAACATATGGAGAAACTCCATTCCCTCCTCTCCACAGTGGGGATGGGCCGCAGTTGTCATGTTGAAGTACCTGTTGATACGCCCTGGGGTAAGATATGCCCTGTGAAACACGTAGAAGTTCACCAATTGAAATCTAGTATTCCTAGTGACCTTGCTGACACGCTCCGTCAGTTCACCCCCAATGTTCTCCTCATTGGCTTCCCCCAGGCCCTCCTCCCATCTCTGATGCAACTCAGTAAGGGCGAGTTGCCCGACTCAGTCTTCTGTACAAGCAGGTGACCGCCTTAAATGTCCCCGCTATGGACACCACATATTGGCATCCTTCAGCCAGAGGCGGCTCAGCTATCCCATTTCCCCAATATTTCCGTACTGCTGCTGTCAAGGCTGTATGAAGTAGAAAGTCTCCTCTTGGTATTTCATATCTCTCACTGAATGTGTTGTAGGGCAGCAGAGTGCCATCCTTGTACAGCGACCCCACTGTGGTTACCCCGCAGTCGCCCAGGCCTCCAACCGTCTCCAGGCCGCTCTGTGCGGTAAAGTCATACACAATGACAATGGAATTTCCTGTGCATACGGGCTCCGGATCTTAGCTCTCTGAGGCTCCTGGCCCCGCATTTGCGACCCCCTTGTATTTCTGTAGTCAGTCTCCTTTCCTGAATGGGCAATTGTAATACTATTCTCGAGAGGAGGTCCAGACTCTAGCTTCCGTCCTCTTTCCTTGCCGTTCCTCGTGTGTGACTCGCCACCCATTTCATGAGCCATTGCATCTGGGCCGCTATGTAATAATACTCAAAGTCTGGCGCTGCCAAATTTCCCTCCGACTTTGATCTCATTAAAGTCTTCAGGGCTACTCTGCGTCTCCCACAAGAATTCTGTTACCATTGTTCGCAGCTGCCTAAACCGAACCCCGGGAGTTCCACACGGATGCATGACATTACAACGCATGCTTTTACTACGCATGCCTTTACATCGCAAGTTTTACAACGCATGCTTTTACAACGCATAGTGTTGATGGGTGCTGGATAGTGAATAGTTTAATTTACTATTCCAACTCCAGTACCCGTGGATAGTAGGGAAGGTGTTGGATAGTAAATTAAATCTATTTCCTATCCTAGAGCGCCCCCAGCGCAATGTGTTGTAATGGCATGCGTTGTAATAATTGCGTCGTAAAGGCTCTGCGTGGTAAAAGTTGCGTTGTAAAGGATGTTCCCCGTTCCACACCGACAGCACCCCGAATACATATAGAAGTCTTGAGAGTGTCACCATTTTTAGGAGTGATATCCTACCCGCTAACAATAGGGGAAGCGACCCCCAACACTCGAAGCTGGCCTTTGTACCCCTAATAACTTTACCCACATTGCCCTCTAGCAGATCCACTCAATCCTGATAAATTTGGACCCCCAGGTATAATAGGCATCTACCGTCCCACTCTATCCCCTCCACAGCCTGAGGTTATCTCGCCCCTGTCTGATGGGAAACAGACATGACTTTCTCCAATTGACCTTGAGGCCTGCCACCTTCTCTAATGCTATCAACAGTCCCATGGCTCCTTCAAGGTCTTCCCCCATGTTTCTGAGGAAGAGCAATAAGTCATCGGCAAATAATGCTATGTGATGGGTTTGTCCCTTTACCTCCAACCCTTGAAACAAGATTCCTACCCTGGCTTTAGCGGCCAGAGGCTCCATGGCCAGAGCAAACAGCAGAGGAAAAAGTGGGCATCCCTGCCGTGTTCCCCTCTCCACCGGTAGCTATCCGAGATATTCTTACCCATCCTGACGCGGGCCTTTGAATCGTTATACAGCAGGGCCATCCATGCCACAAACTCTGACCCCAGGCTGGATGCCCGCATCACCCGGAACAAATATGGCCATTCAAGGCTGTCAAAAGCCTTTTCTAAGTCAACAGCGAAGATAGCTGCCTCTTCTTTGCAGTATGTGTCTGCTTGCAATATTCTCAGCAGGCTTCTCACATTTATTGCCTTGTTCCAGGGTGGTATGAACCCCGCCTGGTCCTGGTGTATAAGTGCCATTATATATGGCAAAAGACGTGTGGCCAGTATTTTGCTTGAGATTTTATAGTCGATATTGAGCATAGAGTGAGGCCTATAAGCTGTCTGATACTTGTTTCCCTGGCTTGAGCAGCGGAACTATCAAGGCATCCCTAGTGGTCCCCGGGAGTCTCCCCCCTTGTTCTGCCTGGTGGTATAGCTCTACCAACCGGGGTCCCAGCAGGTCCTAGCCATGACCTTAATGGCACTTTTCACCTCCTGCAGTTCTATTTCCCTTCCCAGTGTGTCTGCCTCTCCTTCAGTGAGCCCCAGCAATTCAACACTGCCCACATAAGAATCTAGTTCCTCCGTGGTGGGGAAACCCTACTTTTATACAAGCCAGTGTAGTAGTCACAGAATAGGGTAAACATACTAGAGTTCCCCCATGGTCAACTCGTGTTATCTTATAAGGTAAGGCTCATCAAATTGATCTGCTAACCTTCTTAGTAACACAGGTACAACAAATTAAGTTCTTTCATTTCATTTATTTTTTCTTTTTCTGTGATATATCAAAAATATTTTTCTTTTTTTAGAACATTTCTTCTGTGTACATCAAGTTCATTGATTATGATTCAATCATTTTAAAATACAGTGAGAAATACCATAATTTTTACAATACATAAAAATAAACCCAATTATTTTCACAATACAAAACAGTAAGGCCCTGTCTCACACACATCAACCCACAAGCACACTACTCACTCATACATATTCACACATATTCCAATCCCAACAAAAACTATTCCTAAGGTTGAGGTAATACAGATGTTATTTGTGTATTTTCCACGCCAGGTCTACGCGCGTTTCGGTGGATTCAGACCACCTTCCTCAGGACCAGATCAGAAAGAGTTTTACTCTCTTCTCAGCATGTGTGTACAGGGTACCTGAAATTTCAAACAAAGTGTATTGTACCTATGACTTAACCTTAATTAAATCCTCCATGTCCATAATCGGCCGATAAAAACATCGAGGCCATAGAGCTACATTCTGTATAACCTGGTCTAATATGGCGCTTAGACTTGTGAAACCGGCAGTACAACTTCCGGGTGCTAGAATTCACATACTAGACTGAAGTGCTTCCGGGTTAGGTGCCGCCGTGAACGCAAACTGCGCGGTTTTTTGAAATCTATTTAAAGTAATGATATCGGCACAACAAAGTTACACCTTTTTGGAAGCAGGGGAAACGAGGCGAGACGAGCATACATATCGGTCAAGGTAAGAATGCCCTGTAGCTGTAACCCCATTGTAAGGGTATTAAACTAAAACTATGCCCAGACGTGACGGTCATTTAACAGCTGGCTCTCACACTAGGAATTACAAGTAACAGACTGCACGATAACCGATAATAGCCAGAATGGGTTTTTCAGATGTAACATCTACTTGATAGTTATAAACAGAAACAGTATGATAATTAAACCGGCACTAGTTAGAACGGGCCAACCTGAGGGGGCTTTCAAAATGCATATTCTAATTACTAGTGTGCGAAGCACATCAATATGCATATGCCGATTGAGACACATTTTTTAAAATACTAGTTTTTGTTTCAAAAGAACGGAACTAAATAGAGCTATGTCATTAAAGCAAAATTCTTTCACTACAGACTATTCCAGTTTGGAACGTAAGGAAACAAAAAAGTTGATATGGAGCATACATTATGAATATAAAAGAGGAATCAAGACTGCATTTTCGTATTTAAAGCAAAGGTCAGTTCTACAAAAATGTAATTGTGGGCAGTATAAATTAGGAATAATATCAATGCAGAATAGTATGATACAATGTGAGTTTACTCTTGTTATAGGACGTCTTTTCATGAAAGCTATATTATAAAATGCCTACGTCAGCCCCACAGATCAAGAGAAAAAATACTTCCCAATTGATGGATTTATGACGAATTTGGGGTAATAACATTCCTCCTGGCAATGGTCAAACTTAGTAGACACATAGGCTAACTGAAAAGGGCAGTTAAAATATATGCTCCGCCTCTCTTTTTCCAGTGTGTTTCTGCTTATTTATCCATTTTAAAGAGAAGTCTATATTGACATACAAAAGGATTCAGATACCTTTGGCTATCAACAAGCTTAAGGTGAGACCAAATTGTGAATACTGTTGTTAATAGCTCATAGCTAAAAATAAGTAAGGTTCTGGTGGACTCTCTAGACGGACCGATTACAATCCAATCTCTGACCACTAAGGATATCATAACACAATTGTGACTGTGTCCTACGTTACTTGGATTCTACTTAGCAGATCCTATTTGATTTTCCTTTTTCTAACCCTTTTCTTTCTTCCCTCTTTTTTTCTAAAAAATAATACTGGTCCACACTTAACTCTCTCTGGTGCAATATGTGGTCTCATAGCTAATGCATGAAGTAACGGATACATTAAGTGCTACAGGTTTATTCATGTGCCTTTTAATTAAGGTTAAGTCATAGGTACATTACACTTTGTTTGTAATTTCAGGAACCCTGTACACACATGCTGAGAAGAGACTAAAACTCTTTCTGATCTGGTCCTGAGGAAGGTGGTCTGAATCCACCGAAACGCGCGTAGACCTGGCGTGGAAAATACACAAATAACATCTGTATTACCTCAACCTTAGGAATAGTTTTTGTTGGGATTGGAATATGTGTGAATATGTATGAGTGAGTAGTGTGCTTGTGGGTTGATGTGTGTGAGACAGGGCCTTACTGTTTTGTATTGTGAAAATAATTGGGTTTCTTTTTATGTATTGTAAAAATTAGGGCATTTCTCACTGTATTTTAAAATGATTGAATCATAATCAATGAACTTGATGTACACAGAAGAAATGTTCTAAAAAAAGAAAAATATGTTTGATATATCACAGAAAAAGAAAAAATAAATGAAATGAAAGTACTTAATTTGTTGTACCTGTGTTACTAAGAAGGTTAGCAGATCAATTTGATGAGCCTTACCTTATAAGATAACACAAGTTGACCATGGGGGAACTCTAGTATGTTTACCTTGTTGTCGTCCTCTCTTTTCCCTGGTCATTAACTTAAATATAGAGGGGGTCCCTTAATTTATGCAACTGTAGTCACAGAATAGACCATTAATATATTGCTGACGAAAGCGGACCTCCCCCTGAACATCTTCCAGTTCCAAAATTACAGATTACAGATCCCCCTTTTGCCAAGCTAGCAGTGGCACAGGCTTGCCCCGTTCAGCATGTGCCTGTGTCATATATTCTTTGTAATGGAAGCAGCGCAATATCTCCACATGCTCCGCCACCTCTTCCCTGGCTGCTAACAATTCTTCCTATTTGTCTACAATCTCTGGCCTTTCCCTTTCTATGCCTCTCAGGTGCTTTTCTGCTAACAAAGTGTCCTGCAGCAGAGTCCTCCTCACCCCTAGCATCTCAGAGATGCACCTGCCCCTGATTACCACCTTTAAAGCTTCCCGCTCCATGCTGGGGCTCGAGGCTGTGCCTGCGTTTGCTGCAAAGTATTGCTCGATAGCCGTCCTGACCATAGCCTGAAACCCCTGATCTTCCAGTGTCTCTGGTCGGAGGCGCCATGAGTCTGGTAGCTGAGATGGTATCGGTCTAGGTGTACGTCTTCTACACAATTATAGTCTCGTCCTAAAAGCGCTGATCCTGTCAGGGCATGCACAAGCGTTCTAGAAAGAGTTGCGAGGAAAGTGACTTGTTCTACGTTCGGGCCATATATACTTCCTATTGTGATGTCTCTCCTGTTTAATTTACCCATTAAAACTACATATCACCCTTAGGGTCTATTAACTGCTTAATACATTGGAAGGGAACCCCTGCCTGCACCCACACCAGTGCTCCTCTGGCGAATGCAGAGTAGTTTGAGTAGTATACCCGGCCCACAGGTTGCGCTGCAATGAGGCTCCCTCTTTTGCATTTATATGCGTCTCTTGTAGCATTGCAATTTGCACCTCTCAACGCACCAAGAATGCGTGTATTTTGTGGCACTTAGTAATGGAGTGCATCCCCCGCACATTCCAGGAGATACTACACCTGAAGTCTATGGTGGATCCCATTGCATGGACACTGAGCTGTCACTTCCTAGGTTCTTGCCCCAGACACGCCTGCCCCCAATTGAACACCCCTGAAACAAATGAACTTCCCAACTCCCCTTCCCCAGGACGGGTAGAAGTAGCCCCCCTCCCATCCAAACACTAAAACTAAAACTGTTCTTTGGGTTGTGTGGTTGTGGTGGCTGCTGCCTCACCCCCAGAGCCCCTCTACCCCAAGTTTACCCACAGGAGATCACCCGCTCAATCCCCACTCAAACCCCCCCCCAGTACTCACATCTATTCCCTCTAAAGTCCTCTTTCCCTGCCCCATCCTCTGATAACTACTAAAGGATATAGCTCGCCAGTATATGTGATTCGTTTGTCTTGCCTTTTGACTGTCAACCCAGCTCATCCATGGACTGGGCTGTTACTTTTGCCAGCTCCGTCTCCGAGTCCTCTTCTGCACTCATCACTGGGGAACTCTCCGATCGTCCATCTTCCCCATCATTCCGTGGTGATCTAGGATTGGAACACGATTGACTGAGCTCTACCACCACTTTAAGAGCCTTGTACCTTTCCTCCTGAGCTTCTTTTGTGGTTGTGGCCCTCGCCGTGTCACGACCCACACCTTTTCTCCCCGCCAACGACCCTGGTGTTCCTCTCGATCCTCGTCCCAGGCCAGAGTCCAGCCACTCCCAGGCTTCCAGCGGCACCCGAAAAAATTGCACTCCATTCGGCCCCACCACTCGCAGCCTAGCAGGGAATAACATTGAATATGGGAGCTACAGTTGCCTCAATTTTCTTTTCACCGCTGAGAACAAGGTTCTTTGCCTCTGGACTTCCCTGGTGAAATCCGGAAACACCATCAGTTTACGATTCCCAATCTGGAGGTCAGCATTCTGCCGGGCCTTCTCAAGAATATGGTCCCGGTCTCTGAAATGAAGCAGGTGGGCTAAGATTGCCCTTGGTGGAGCTCCTGGTTTTTTCTCCAATGCATAAAACGAAGAGAGCCCCTCTGGAGCCACTTCCTGTTTGATCTATTCTTCTAGGAATTGCACCACATTTTCTCCTTCCTCTTTCTCGGGTATGCCAACAAAGCGCAAATTATTTCTGCGCGACCTCCCTTTGCTATCTTTTGCCTGTGCCTCCACTACCTTTATTTTCTCTTCTACAGCTGTGAGAGATGTCTTCGGGTCTGTTATCTTCGCTGGGACGTATGCAAGCGTTTTTTCAGTACCAGTCACCCTCTCCGCTAAGCAGCGGTGGTCATCTTTTAAGAGGCTGAGGTCGGTGCCAATGGCATCAATTTTCATTTCGCGAGCTTCATGAGATGCCGTGATGGCCTTCATAATGTCCACCAATTTGGGCCTTATAGGTGTTGCGTTCTTCCCCGTGTCTAGAATGTCGTCCTCTTCCTCCGTCTGGATGCTCCCGCCTCCTGTGGCCATGATGCCATGTCCCTTTTTCTTTGGCACTTTCTACCGCACCTCTCTACCGTTGGCCTCTGCCCCTGTTCTGGTGTTTATGTCTGCATGCTGTATCTGTTAAACCTCCTTGCAGATCCGGGTCCAACAATACATTAACCGTGTCATGTTTCACTCTCTTCCTAGTCCTGCCTGGCCTCTTCCAACTCCCAGGGACCTGTCTCCACTCCTCACCGTGGGCCCAACAGAACCCTCTCCACTGTCAGCAGTGTCCTCCTGGCTCTCCAGTTGATGTCTGCAGCTGCTCTGGCTATTAGGACCCCCTTGGTTACCTTTTAAAGGACTTTATACTCTCTGGCTGCTCATAATCCTTTCTGTACGCAAATAATTGCTGCAGCCCCACGTAGCTTCTCGAGGCAGTCTCAGGGTACTGTTCGTTTTACCCATGATCTCAGCTTGGCACTCTCTCAGCGCTGCCTCTCTCTCTGTTATCGGGCCTGTGCTCTCTAGGCCCCCCACTTCTGCTGCTGACAGGGTTTCCAGATCCATGGACCTCCCGGCTCTATTCCCCCCTCTTCTCCGTGCTGCTCAGCCCTACCTCCTATGTTCGCTCCCCCCAGGCCATCCACTCCCGGGGTATGCCAGCCTCTTGTTATAGCTGCTGTTTACAGGTCGTCTCGCATTAGTCCCTCGCACTCACTGCGTGCAGGCCCTCCACTGCT
The DNA here is from genome assembly GCF_964263255.1 of Lissotriton vulgaris. NCBI lineage: Eukaryota > Metazoa > Chordata > Amphibia > Caudata > Salamandridae > Lissotriton > Lissotriton vulgaris. The sequence continues at coordinate 102,936 of NW_028244805.1, read as the reverse complement.
ACGCGCCTTACAGCCGATCGCTGCACTCCTCTCTGTGGTGCTCGGCTCCTTAACACAGGGTAGCACTCCTCCATGCGCTTCCTCTACGGGCGTTCCAGCCTCATATCGCAACCCCGGGGGGCTGTTCTCAGGTATCCTTCACTCCCCGTAATTACAGGCCCTCCAGCTCTCAGTATCTCTCGGCATTACGCTCGGCCCTGGTCGGGGCATCTGAGCAGGCTGTATATGTTATGGGCTGCTGCTCCAGTCGATTTCTTGCCAAGCTCTGAGCTGTTCAGGCCTCTCCGATATTCTCGCCCGGGTGGAGGCCCACAGCGCATCTCTCGCCTCTTACTGCCTCAGCCGCATTGTCTCTGCCTCTATTCTTCTATGCGGCCGCCTCAGCGCCTCCGGGTCGAGCACTCACAGCTCTGCACTAGTGTCCTCCCTCCTCCACCATGCTTCTTGCGGGCCTGCTTAGCTCTCTCGCCTCTGGGTTCAGCGCCCAACTCGCTCTGCGGCCGCCATTTTATCTTCTATGTTACACAGGGTTCACTCGCAGGCGGTCTCAGTTCTGCAGGTTCCGCCGCCAATTGCTGTTCAGACCCACCACGTCCTATTCTGGGGTACTTCAGCCGATAATTCCCCTATTTTGGAGAGGGTCTGGGGGCCAGGATTTTGTCGGATAGGGGATTCCAAGACCGGAGCTCCGAGGCTCGCTGCCCTCTACATCGGCGTCAAGCCTCGCCCACCAAAGGGATACAGTCTTTGCTAAGATGGTACCACATGGGGAGGAGCTTTCAGTGGGGTGATGGAGCGGTGCTTTTGTTTTCATGTACATTCTGCTAACTAAGAGGTGAGAGGCTGTGAGAGGGGGTGGGGGCAGGAGCTGCTCCTCCGTGAGAGTGGTGGAGTGTCACACCACTAAAAAAATGCCCTAGAGCAGCTGGAAAATAAAATGTTAATAAAGTTTTTAGTTAATACCATTTTATGTTTCAACAGCCTTTCTTAACTTTGTGTCACGACGGGGTGGATAAATCAAGGTCAGCGTTTCAAAAGTTAAGGTTTTTGACATGCCTGTCTACTATTAATGAAGGCACACGTCATGCTGAACAGCTGTGACCCTTTTTTTGCACTGGCTTCAGGTTACCACCTTTCCAAAAGAAAAATATTGGCCATTTGTTTATGTTTTAAGAGTGCAGAGGCAGGGAGGTGACATTTAAAGAGATCTTCCTATAAAGTCACATGTGGTAATTTGTAACATGACCTTTCTGTTTTTGTTTATTTTATTTATCAGTCATGGATCATTAGGGCATCAGCTCTTGAGCACATTTTAATATGTTTTTGTCTTATATTTTCTGTTTCTAGTATGGGTTGATAAGGTGAAATATACCGGCTTTTGGTGGTTTTCCTAGAAAACGGCCATAGCTAAGTGCTCTTTGCTGTTCCAACCTTTCTTTTAATCTCCCTCCCTCCCTTCCCCCTCCCTTTCCCTTTCTTCCTTTTCCCTCTCATCCTCACCCAGCGGAGGCTGGCATGTATTTAAAGTGGATGGGTGGGCAAAATACGGGTGGTATTAAAATAATTTAAAAAATGGCAATTACCTTTCTGACTAGCCTCATGACATCCTCCTGTCTTGGGTGTCTTCTCTCCTCAATGCTTCAGACCCAGGAAACTGCACTACCCGATCCTGGCACTGCTCTTATGCTGCTAAACATCATGAGAGAAGCATCAGGATTGTAGGGGAGACCTCTCTCCGTGCTCTTAAGAGCACTGGAGGTGTGCCGTTTCCCTAAAACAGCTGTCTAAGTCAGCTAGGTTAGAGAGGTTTAAAATGTCTGGCTGGACGTCGCAAGACATCCGGCCAAAGGGACATGCGCATTTTAAACATAAGTGCACAGCTCCTTGCTGTCACTGAGTAGCAATTGCCCGACCCTGTCCTGACACTCAGTTCAGGAAGGGCTGCTGAAAAATAAAATGGTAACAAATACACTTTATTACCATTTTATTTGTCAGCTGCTCTGGGGCATTTTTGTTTGCGGGGCAACACTCCCCTGCTCTTATGGAGGAGCCACTCCTGCCTTCACCCCCTTTAAAATCCTTAAAAATCCATCTTTACCATTAAAGAGGATTTTATATTACAATTCCTTAGACACCAAACATAACATGTCTACCTGCTTCCAAACAAAAGTTATCACTTATTAAATGTAATGAGGTAACCCAGTCATATCCTATGGGAGAGGTTGGCCTCACAGTAGTGATAAAACAAATTTGCGAGTTTCTCTCTACCAGGACATGTAAAACTTAAAAGAACATGTCCAATATTTTAAATACAATGCTGCCTGCCCTATGGGCTGTTTAAGGCCTGTCCTGCTGTGACTTATATGTATTAAAAAGTGAGTTTTAGGCTTGCCAAAAGGTTTTCTTTTCCAAGTCGAACTGCCAGTTTAATACTGCACACAGGCTACAATTGCAGGCATGAGATATTGTAAGGGGCTACTTAAGTGGCTGGCACAATAAATGTTGATGGCCCACTAGTACCATCTAATTTGCCAGCCCTGGGTATATGGTATACCACTTTACTAGGGACTTATAAGTAAATTAAATATGCTAATCAGGTGTATTCTCCGGATGCTTCCTGTGTAGATTTGCATTCCAGAGGATCAGTACCCATGCTTAAAGCAATATTAAGAGGCTCTAACAAGAGATATGGTTTCACACTATATGTCGTATTTCCCACCTTTCTAATACCAATGTGGAAGTTTCTTACTAAATAGGGCTGAGTGCAACAAATCAGAGAATAGCGGATCTGGCACTATCCACATTTTTAGCTCTTGCAAAATTGGTAGAAAATCCACCCAAAGCTGTTCTGTGAGTGAAAATACATACAAAGGACCGATTTGTTGCCTACACTAGAAAAAACTTGTTTTTGGACTGCCCTTGCCTCCCTGGAACCAAAAACCTCACTGAGCAGGTGAGGCCTGCCCACAAGTAGTCTAACTGAATGCATGACCCACTCAGAATGGCCCTAACATATGTATCTTTTCAACTAATCGTAAGATATCCCTGTGTTTTGTCAGCCATTAAAAACATGCCATAGACAAACTGTCTGTATCGAATGCGGAGATTTTTGGATTGCTGAAAAAAGGAGCGCTTGCAGTTCACCTATTTTTTTAATGCTATTAGCAGATATGGATCATGCAAAAAAAGCGTATTTGGGCTTTGATCCACATTTGCACTCCATGAGCCCAAAAAACAATAGCCTAATTTGCTCACCGTAGCAGTAAAGTGCCCTTATGACACAAGTAAAAGGACCCAGGACAGATGCAAGGGGGAGAGATCAAAATGTGAGAACAAACATTGATCTGTATTTTGGTTGTGGTCTCTCACCACTGTTGAATAAAATCTACTCACATGCCAATCAAAGTTTTAAAAGATTTTATTACCAAAATGCAAATTAATAGCCTATGAATCACAGCGTCAGTTGGTCAGAGAGTCCACAGACAAACTGTGTTGGAATGAGCTCAACAAGAAAAGGCAAATAACTAATATTATAGCATTTACACATGGGCAGTGGCGGATGGCGACCTTTGATAATGGTGAGGCGTCATACTTCCTACATGTGCATTCCATTTTTTTCAATTTTTTCCCTGGAAGTTCCCCATATGTTAAAAATTACCTTCCTTGTGTCAATGCCAGGATTTTGTTACTGGTACTCCCTTATGCCAACAATTACATACACTGTTCCTGTACCAGAATGTTACCTTTGGTATTGCCCATATAAGATGGGGAGCCTGTGTGTCAGAAATTACCTCCAATACTTCAGAACCACCATTTTATCATGGTTTGCTTCCTTCAACCGTCCCTTTAGCCCCAACATGCCATAGTTGTCTTCTGTGTGCCAAATATTTACCTCCAGCAAGCCAGCACTAGCATTTTGCAGTAGGTGTCCCCTTACATCAAATTTTACTTCAAATATTTCAGTCTGCATTCTGCATTCATTGCGAGAATTATCCGCAATGAATGCCTCAGCAGCAGCATTTTACGACAGGTGCCCCCTAGCCAAGAATGTCCAGGTGTGCAAGTGCCAACATTCCACCCACAGTGTCCTCATGCCAAGAATTGCTTTGAGCATATCAGGGCCTGCTTTTTGCCAAGGGTGTCTTTCCTTATGCCAAGAATTATCTCCAGTATGCGAACAACAGCATGTAACCTTCTGTGTTGCCATAAGCCAAGAATTACATTCAGAATGCCACAGCCACTGGCTGTCTCACCATCATAAAACATGCTAACCTGCACTCATTTTTTTTTTTTTTTTGTGTCCTCATTTTCGCCCTTGGTGATCAACTAGCAGCATGTGGAACCAATCTTACTGTCTCAGATAAACTGGAAGGAGCTCCGGGGAGTGCAACTTTAATTGCCCCACAGTAAGTAGTATTGTATTCCAACAAAGCCACCTTGAAATAACCATATGGGACACATGCTGCGTTCATATACCCATCGTGTTGGAATATATTGGGTATAGTCAAACAGAAAAAGAAGAGGATGCCAAGCAGCTTAATCATTGGACCTTGGGGAAAAAAAAAACTCCAAGATCAACCAAAGCTCTTTACCAGTTTAGCAGACTCCAGAATTTTCTCTTGCTTTGATTTCCGGATCTTAAGAGGTCCATCTTTGATGTTTGTAGAACTGACCTTTGCCAATCCAGCAAGATTGGAGGTGATGGATCTTTCCATTTTTTACATATTTCCCTCCTTGCCAACAGAATACAGAAGAAAAGTAATTTTTTTGCTGGACCATGAAACTCTGGAGAAATTCCAAAAATAACAAGAGCTGGTGTTAAAGTTAGTGGAGATCCCAAAGAGGTGGATATTGAAATCGAGACAGAGTTCCAAAATGGTGTTAGCAGTGGGCATTCCAAGAACATGTGTAAGTCCGAGGCCTCTGCCAAACCACATTTAGGGCATAAAACCTGCGTATTATCTGTAAACTTCAACAGGCGTTGGGGGGAATAGTAGGCCCTATGTAAAGTGAACGGATGATTGCGGCGTAACCAAGATGGTTTTACTATGTTCCACATAATTTTAAATGATTCATGCCACATATTCTCAACACTAATACCAGTCATATGTATAGACCATAGCTGATCTGGTAATAGGAACTCACCCTCTGCTTCATCCAATAACATATTGTACCATAATGAGACTTCTTTCTGAAATGGGAGTCTATCCGTTAATAGTGACACTAATGTGCTATCACCTCCTATCTGAAATCTACCTTTAACACGTGACCTTGCATTTGCCCAACCTTGGATTTGGAGATATTTGAACCTAGAAAACCTAGGCCCCACTTTTGAGCTTAAAATCTCCCATGGTAGTAAACTTCCTTCAACAAAGATGTCCCCCCAAATTACCATGCCCGCCTCACGTAATGGTATTGCAAGACTATCCAGAAGCCAGCTCGGAGAGCCAGGAGAGTTGCATAGTGGGGCTTTAGCAGAATAGTAGTCAATTTTAAGGGTACACCTAAGTTTAGTCCATGTTCTACATGCATCTCTAAGCATCTCTAAGCACAGAGCCTTTTTTCTTTTTTGGGGGAGCGGTAAGATTGAAGAACTGGAATCAATATATTAATGAGTAATTATGAGTAAACTATCTATTCTCTCCTGGAATACCAATGGTTTACGGACTTGCCCCAGGAAAAATAACATCATGCAATATCTTCGAGATTCAACCGCACAGATCATGGTACTTCAGGAGACACATTTGACCGATCCAGAAATACAGATATTGGTTAAAAGAAATAGATGGATTGATGCCTGTATAAATACGACACAAACAACACACACTAGAGGTGTAGCAATCCTATTTAGAAAATCTATTAAAGCAAGACTGCTCTCGAACCTTGTAGACCCAGGAGGACGATGGGCAATAGTGTCAGCCATAATATATGGCGCTCCAATAACTATAACAGGATACTATGGTCCTAATCAGGATGACCCATCGGCACTGAAAGTTCTTTTTTCACATCTATATTCATACCCGGATCCAGTCATCCTAGCAGGTGACTTTAATATAGTTCTAGATCCTGTAATGGATAAATCTCCATCCAACAGAGCCAAAGTCTTGTCCAAAACAAGGGCATACTTGCAGGACAATATGAAGCAGCTAGGTTACAATGATATCTGGAGAACAATGCATGGTCTACAAAGAGGAGTCACTTTTCGGAATTATAGGTTTCATCACCAATCTCGTATCGATTTTATCCTGATCAGTCAGTCTTTAGTGCACCAGGTTAAATCAGTATCCCATTTACCCTTTCATCTTTCAGATAATGCAGCAATTCTCTTAGACCTGGAAGGATTTCCAAAGAGGCGAGCAAGTAATTGGTCGTTTGACCGTTCACTACTGTCATCATCTAATACCATTGACGCCCTTAAGATTGAGGTCCAGTTTTTCTGGATGATAATATAGGATCAGCCTCTCCAGACATCATATGGGATGCACTTAAGGCGTTCTTAAGGGGCCAGATAAAGAACAAGGTATCCTATAAGAACAAAATTTATAGAGAAGCAGTAAACTCATTAGAATCAGAGTTAGCTAATCTTCAAGCAGACATAACTAGACACTCTGATTCCAGCTCTCCTACGGTTCAGGAAAAGCAGAATAAAATGACCATCTTGAAAGGAGAATTAAGATCGATATTAAATACTAGGGTTCAAGAGAGATGGGAAGCCAGTAAACTGGCACACTTCGAATATGGCGAAGGTGCCAGTAAATTGCTCGTATGGAAATCAAAGACTGAGCTAGTCCGCAATAACATCAACTCTATCATGACTGACGGCATTACAGTTTCTACTGATGTGGATATTAGGAGAACGCTCCGTGACCTTTTTAGTAACATCTATTATGAAGATATTCAGGTGGAGCCAAAGCAGGTTGAAGATTGGCTGGCGGAAGTTTCTCTCCCCGCTCTGACATCAGAACAAAGCAATAAACTAGATGACCCGATTTCACAAGAGGAAGTTAAGCGAGTAGTGGCCAGCAGTAAAAAGGGTAAAGCATCAGGCCCGATGGTTTGCCAGCGGAAATTTATAAAGCCCTATCTCCAGTCATTATTCCTTTTTTGACTGAGCTTTTCAATAAGATCCTCCTTGAAGGGATGCCCCCCCTAAATCATGGGATAATGCATCAATTACATTGATATTAAAACCAGGTAAATCAGCGCTAAACTGTGGGTCTTATAGACCAATTTCCATTTTGAATACAGACTATAAAATCTTTACTTCTGTACTTGCGAATAGGTTGGGTGCAGTTGCAACAAACATCTTGCACACGGATCAAAAGGGATTTGTAAGGGGGCGGCAACTATATGAACTGACATATGATCTTATAGGTGCTATTGATATGGCGACGGTGACATCACTTCCTCTAGCTGTAATGACCTTGGATGCCACCAAGGCATTTGATAGAGTTAATTGGGTTTACTTGTCAGAGGTACTAGAAAAATTTAATTTAGGTAGCAAATTTAGACGCACAATCAAACTCTTGTATAAGAACCCATCAGCATCTTTACTTGTTAATCGTGAACTATCGGACCCTTTTAATATCACTCGGGGAACCCGACAAGGATGCCCCCTCTCCCCCCTCCTATTTGATCTTTATATAGAGCCTTTTGCACAAAAAAATTCGAGACAATAGTAATATCAAATCTTTTGTGTTTGAAGGGTGGGAGAGGAAGGTCGCTTTATATGCGAGTTAAGATCAGCATTTCCAACACTAATTACGTTGGCTAAAGAGTTTGGAGCAGTATCAGGATATGAGGTTAATGCAGCCAAGACAGACATTATGGTCTGGAATGACCCTGAGCCCGTAGTGGGAGCCCAGATAAGTTCAGTCCTTCGATACTTGGGTTTGAATATATATAAAAACATAGATGAGATTGCTCCAGCAAATTTTTCACTTATATCTAAAGAATGTCGTAGGCAAATGAAATCATGGTCCACTCTGCCGCTATCTCTATTGGGTAGATCTAATCTAGTGAAAATGACGATCTTACCCAAGATCACATTTTTATTTAATACCATTCCCCTTTTTTTTGATTTCAAAATGTTAACCAAGCTCCAAAGTGATTTACGTTCTTTTATTTGGAATAACCATAACCCAAGAATCTCGTGGAAGAAGATCAGGCGTCGTAGAGAGAAGGGAGGTTTGGCTGCTCCTGATTTACAACTGTATGGGTGGGCTTTTCAAATGTCCCATGTCAGGATGCTGTTAAAATCCCCAATAAATCTGGCCTGTGGACACATGTTTGCTGCATTACTTAGAGGAGAAAAAGTGGCAGATCATGAATTTTTGTTTAAATTTGGGGATCCCAAGTTTTTTAAGAAAAAGCAAACCTGCACTCTTACTTGCTCTCTTTCTCTCACTAATAGTCCCTCCCTCTCACATTAACTTCCTTCTCCCCTCAATCTCCTCCTTACGCATTCTCACTCATACTTACTCCCACTCACTTTTACTCAAACACAACATATTCATGCTAAATGGTTCCCACTTACATTTACAAACACAATCACACTCACCCTTTAACACCCACTGACTCGGTCCTCGTGCAACTGCACCTGCTGCACCCCAGAAAGTCACATCCCTAACTCTCATCCACATTCGCTCCCTCTCGCAATCTCCAATCTATCACTTCTTCTAGCCCTCTCACACTCCTTCACTCCCTTACACTCACTTTCCATTATTGATACACTTTCTCAAATGAAGATTTTAACTTTCACTTTCATTTGCACTCTCAAACACACTCGCACACACACTTTCATTCACTCAGTTTCTCTCTCAGTCACTCACTAACACATACACATGCCCAGACAAACAACCTGTTTTTTACTCACCTGGCTTCATTTGCTAGCAGTTCAGAGGCTTCATGGCAGCGGCGTAACAGGGATTTGGTGCTGGATATTGAAACTAGAAAGTCATGATTCCCAGTGAGGAGGCAGACAGAGGCAAAGCCAGGTTTGAAAAGGGGAAGACCCTCCTCAATCCCTGCTGCCAGCTTCTTATAGAACTAGAAGCACAACCCTATAAAAAGTTGGCAAAGAGTTTGGGATCCTCCCCCTCCTGCACTGTGTGGCTCCTCATTGGCCTCAGGGATGCACCTAAGTGCGATTTGACAGTCACATTTCTACAGATATACTGGACGGCCTTAGGCTGTGCAGTATGTCTGCTAAATAAAATGGATTGTCCCTATTGAGGGGCTCTTATGCTAAGTTACGCCCCTCACATGTGCAATACAGTCATCCCTCTACAGAGTGCTGTGTTTTTAAACAATGCCCAGTATTTAGATCATGCCTCAGCCCACTCAACCCTCATTCTCCTTCTGTCAACAGAAGCCTGGAGATAAGGCAGAGAGGAGTGACCTTGCGATGGCAAAGATTATGAAAACTAGAAAATCATGGGGCATATTAGCAACGAATAGCGATATTTTGCACTAAATGCGCTTAGCGCATTTTTTATTATCGCTGCCTATCGCCGAGATAGCATTGCTATAGCAACGTTTATCTCTATTGCGATAAAATATCCGGCGATAGTGGCGCAATGCGTGAATATCACTGGAAATCCAGCGATATTCAGGCATTAACGGTAATGGGAATTTAACCTGAATATCCACCTCCTATTGGATAAACAGGTTAAGTCATGGTCTGAGCAGGCGTTGGGTTCTGGCGACAATCGCGATTAGTATGACTTTTTTAATCACACAGCCTGCCTTGCTAATAGGTGATAGCGATATTGGCGACTGCTTTCAGTTGCTAACAGGTTGGATACGCCCAATTTGCATGTCATTAGCGATAAATATTGCTGACATGCAAAGTGGGCCCCAAACCGGTCGCTATTGCCTAAAAGCTGTCGCTAACTGCTGTCAGCAACAGCTTGCTAATAGGGCGATAAAATGATCTCCGCTTTAGCAGGAAAAAGTCCCCCTAAAGCGGCGATAGTCCCCTTGCTTATATTTCCTCATGTTTTTTATGAACACTGGTCAGTTGAATCATTAGCAGCAGAAGCAATGGGCAATATGTGGTGCCTCACAGGAGGCAGGACTGCACCCTAAAACCCTCGATAAGGAGCCGTCTCTGCACATGGGTCTGTAATGGGAAACATGATAAATTCAAACATTTGTCCGAAAACTGGGGTCATAAGAAGGAAATATATGCTCTTTGAGTTGAAAACATTTCTTTGAGCTGGGTAATCAACTGTTTCTCATCTTGGGTACATAGTTGTGAAAAATAAGCTCGAAACATCAAAGACATGCAGTGCCTTTGGGCATTTGGTAGAAAGAATAGAAGGCATGGCTGAAGTGAGTTACTGTTACCCTAATATAGCCTTATAACCACTGCTGGGGGCTATATCGTTTGTTAAAGACCCTAAACCCAAGGTATAGGCCCGACCCACAAGCGAGGGACTATAACGAGGGAGAGGCCCTTTAACAATCAATCAATTACGTGTTTGGGGGGGTACAGGATTCAGTCCATCAAGGAAGGGGATCTGTCAAAGAGCCAAGTTTTGAGGTTTCTTGTGAAGATGGTGAGCGATGTTGTCTGTCTGAGGTGGAACAACCATATAGCCAAGGCAGAATGGCTACCCACTGAGGGCAGAATGTTGTAAATGAAAACAGGAGAAACATGAAGACAAACATTAGAATGCTGGAGCTACGTGTGTATACCATCCATTGTAAGCTCAGAGATAGATACTCCATTATATGCAATGGAGCTTTTAACATTCCAATGTCCTAGTGAGAATTATATTTGACACCCTCTCCAGTCAGCACCTTCTGGTTTGCATGATTGTATTAGCTGTACTCTCTGTAGTTGAGTGTCTGTTGCTATTGTATTCCAAACGCTTATACCTGACTCTATACCATTATTTAGTGAGTTACGTGTGCCTTAGTGTTTCTGTTTTTAGCTGTGGCTATGTTCAGTAAACACAACATTTATACAATTCAGTTTTGGAGAGGTCTGCACTTAGTTCAGCTCAAAGACTGCATACAAAAGAGACTGCATCATCATGACACTAAAGGACTTTAGTGAAAGTAAAACAAGGACATGTTCTTGGAGTAAGCCGACGACAAAACGTATGAACATTTCTGACAACTTTACTAGTTGGAAGTTGAAAGGGGGCACCCATCTGACCTGTATCACTAAATTTAAACACCTTGCATGGAGAACCAAAGGGTAAGTGTGGATGGAGCAAGGATGACAAAGGGCAGCCGGTGGTGAATGTAGAGTGATATTTTTGGGAAGCCAATGTAGGGTGGTATTTGTGATGTCACCCCGAGCAATGGACATCTGCACTGCACACCCTCCCTTGAGGGCAAAGAAGCATACATCAACAAAGAATGCACAGAAAGGGTGTGAACATGTTGGTTTTCTAATAGTTTTGTGCAACCTGCTGAGCCATCTTTGTTTCACTATCAACTGGGGGAGCTCACATCATACCTCGACTAAGTTTGAATCCTGGCATCTGAAGTGTGAATTTTCAATGTTGCTGTGTTATGGCAGCCTCATTCTCGTGTAGATACACTTGAAGGCCACTTGCCTAAAGTTTTGCGGTGTCATATAATATCATACTTGCACCTGTTTACTAGAGAAACAAAACTTACAGCCAAGTCACCCTTTCTGAAAAGCTTTGTAAGTTTGTTAAAAATGTTCTTACCATTCTTCCCACAGAGAGTTCCTCCCCCGAGACTGACTTTTCTAGGGTCATTATTTCTGTATATCAAATATATTTAGCATACTCATTCCAAATTGTGATTAGAGAAGTTTTCTTTGACAAGGGCTTCTGAAAAAATTTACTCAACATTAGTGACCCTGGCACTAATAACACCCCACACAACAGCGGATATTAAATCAAGTGGCATATGTGGGAATTACAAATGCAAGCATGGTGCCTCTCTGCCTTGTTGAATAAGCTATACTGCTGGGATGTTATTTTATGTTGATTTCTAGATGTTAGACATGGCATCCTTGGCATGGTTTCGCCTGACTTTTTTGCCTCTACCTCCTGTATTTTTGATGTTTTGCTGTATTTTGTTTTTGCTGGCTTAGATGCTTTCAGCACTTTGCCACTGCTGATAAATGAATGAATAGATTTATAAAGCAGTATGTTCACTCCAAGGAGCATCTTGGCGCTAGCGGAAAGACTTGGAACTCTGAGGTGGAAAAACTATGTGAACACATTGGGAGAAAATGGGATCAGATGAGAGATAACACAGTATGCTCTGGGGCAGCAAAGATCCAGGTTTTTAGAAGTTTTTTAAACATTTGTTCGGATTGCACCAATCTCAACTGATATCAGTGTCAAAGTACAAATGGTCGCTGTGTAACATGTAATTGTGATTGGTTATCCATGATTGGCATATTTGATTTCCTGTTAAGCCCCTAGTAAAGTGCACTGAGGGTGCCAGGGCCTGTAATTCAAATGCTAATAGCGAGCATACAGCACAGGTTATGCCCACCTGCGGCCCGCGCAGGTAAGAGTGGTGCAGTGGGGCCGGGGTCGGGGGGATTCATCAGAAGACCATGAGGGAAAATTAAATAAATAATACATTTTCCCTCATAGTAATTTCTTGAAATCCCCCCCACACCCAGCCCCACCAGCCCACCTCTCTTACCTGCACGGGCTGCAGCTGGACGTGCCACCCACACAAGTAGCCTTTTTCAAATGTAACTCAGAACTGCTACTTCAGTGTCTGCGCACAGTTTTAACTGCCATGTCAACCTAGCAAGTGCACCTGCTTGCCAGGCCCTAACCTTCCCTTTTCTTACATGTAAGTCACCTCTAAGGTAGGCCCAAATTACCCCCATGGGCAGGGTGCAGTATATGTGAAAAGTAGGACATGTGTTGGTGTGTTTTACTCATCCTGATAGTGAAATACTGTGTTGTTTGTTTTTCACTATTGCAAGGACTAGCTCTCCTATAGGCTAACATGAGAGCTGCCTTGTAAAATTTTTACAAGTGTAGCTTTCCATTGGGACCAGCTAGAGATTTAGAGGTTAGGCTATATGAACTCGGAATTTAATAACACGCCTTTTAGTATAGGTGGTTTTTAAATTGTGTGGTTAAAAAAGGCCACTTTTAAAAAAATTGGGCAGTTTCTTGTTTTATCATTTTGTGTGCCTCTGCCTGTTTGTGTGTTCACTGTCTGGTTTTGGGGTGACAGGAGCTGGGGATGTGCATGCACTCTCAACAGTCACCAGGATAGTTGAGGTGTGTCCTCTTTACTAGGCGACTCATAGCAAGGCTGAATAGACCTTTCTGCATTTAGAGTAGAGTGAGGAGTTTTCAATAGCACCTGAATGGGCTGTGTCTGCGCTGAACAAGGCTGTCTCCACCTCCTGTAGTGAAGCTGGACCAGGGAGAACAGCACTGGTTTTGACTGAGCCCAGAGCCTCTTGAAACAAAGAGTAACTGTGCTATAAATAGCTGGGCTCTGTCCCCAGAACTTTAGAACACTTCTGGATTAAGAAGACCCAGCTAAGAAGAAGAGCTGAAGAGATGCCAGGAGGATTACGGCCCCTTTGCTGTGTGTTGCTTTGTTGAGTTGGCCTGCTATTGCCGCTTGTGCCTGTGGGCAGTGGAAAGGACCGTGAGCCACACCGGTGGTGTGGCTCACTGGTTAGAGGCGGCAGACCCATAAGAAGAGAACGGCCCAGGACCAGGGTTCAATTCCCGACGCGACAGGGTCGTGGACCAAGGTCAAACGGAGTCGATAATTCTCGCCTCAGGGCCTACTCTAACCAGGGAACACACTCGGCAACTCTGGGCATTAAGTTTGCCTCATCTCTACAACGGCCCCCCACAGACGCTGGGGATGCCTGGTTTCACCTTGGAGATACCCAGAAAGGGACCAGGACGGGTTCCCCAGCGGTCTTCAGCGCCAGGATACTCCTTGGAGTCACAGTGCGCTTTACAAGTACACCCACATTTACATTTACTTTTGCCTTGCTGTGGTATCCTGCTTGTGAAGCGCTTGCCCCCTTGACACAAAGACTTCATCTGCAACTTACTAAACAGCACCTGGACTCTTCTGCTGGACTCCTGATTGCCAAAGGGTGCCCATTCCAGTTCCTGGGCCCTTAGAATCATGTGGTCGGTGCTGCAACCCAAGAAAAACAACACCAAAGCCAACAGCACCACCACCCAGGACGCCGCAATCTGTTTCAAGGCTGTGGGCACCGCTCGTAAAGTGCAAGATGCACCATCCAGCCTGTGTCACAGCTCCGATACCCGCTGATGCCTGCAGACATCTGCAAGTTATCGGCCTCCCCAACTCCAGTGCTCATACCATCGCCTGTCACCGCCAGTGCCTACATGTCGTCATTCCGGAGCTGATACCTGACGTGTGTGACTTTCCGAATCATCAACTCCGCCCCTTCCAAATGGAACTAATGTCTCAGGACCGATTCTGCCTCACATTCCCTGCCAATCTGGACTCAATGCCTCACCTCCTCACGGACTTGACTTGACTTGACGTCTCACCTCCCCTGTGGCAGCAAGGAGCCTGCCTCTCCTTGGCCCATTGACACCACACCACCGTGACGCCATGAAGCGCCTGTTGATTTTGTTTTCCAAGGTATCTTCACTTGGGGGTCCATGTGACTCTGTGACTGGTCCGTGCACCTCGCTGTCGTCGACATACTTTGGATTTATGCATGTCACAACGTCAAACTAGCCCCAGTTGGAGCTATATGTGTACACGTTTTATTCTTGCAATAATCATTTTAAAAGTAATATTTTGAGTTGTGTATGTTGGATTTTTGTCATGTTGGTCTTGTAGTGTTTTTACTGTGTTACTTTGTGTGTTATTACAAATGCTTTACACATTGCCTCTAAGAGCTGTTGCCAAGCTACCCAGGGGGTAAGCAGGGGTTATCTGAGTGTGTAATCTCCTTACCCTGACTAGAAGGAAGGGTCCCTACTTGGACAAGGTGCTTACCTCTGCCAACTATAGACACACATTTCTAACACTAGGGCATACTAATCACCCATGAGGGTATCCAGGTACCTAAGGGGGTGCTAATGCGTGTGGTACTTACCAAATTATCCGAAGATCTAGGTCTTCAGTTTCTTGTGGAACTCAAGAAGTGAAAAGAAGCCTCTGATGTGTTGCGGGAGGTTGGTCCATGTTTTGGATGTGATGTAGGAGAAGGAGTGACCTCTAGTTCTGATTCTGTGAATGCAAGGAGTGGTGTGCAAGTGAGAGTGGAGGTGTCTGTTGGACTGGTGAAAGTGACTGTGGTTGTTGAGGTATGTTGGTCAAGTGATGGGTAGTGCTTTGTAAATGTGTGTGAGGAGATATGTATGGGTCTCTGCTATAACCCACCCATCCACATCACTGTAAGAATGGACAAAATGAAGGGGTTGCCTCTATCTGTCCAGTTAGACTGGAACAAGTGACTACATATCCGTATTGCCACATCATGTTGATTTTTCTTCCGGCGACCCATTCCTTGGCCACTTAGGGAGAACACAACAAACACAATAAGATGATGGAAGGAGTGCTAAACCTTTTCAACCACTCACCCCCAGTCAACATTTTGTGATGCTCTGGGTATGCCCAGACGTGGGCCTCTTGCTTGCTGCACCTCAGAATTCAAGCTAGTCTGGTTGATGAGGGGTGATATCCCGAAACTGGTCCCAGGATGCTTGTATACAGTCAAGTCAAGTCAAGTCATAACATTTATATAGCGCGCTACATACCCAGAGGGTTTCAAGGCGCTTAGGAGGGGAGGAGGATTATTTGTCAAATATCCACGTTTTAAGCTGCTTTCTGAACGCTAGGTGATTCTGGGTGAGGCGAAGGTAAGCGGGGAGTGAGTTCCATGTTTTGGCAGCCAGGTATGAGAAGGATCTGCCTCCCATGGTGGTCTTGTTGATGCGAGGTACAGTGGCGAAGGCTTGGCTGGAAGAGCGAAGTTGGCGGGAGGGGTTGTAAAAGGACAGTCGAGAGTTGAGGCACTCTGGTCCGATGTTGTAGAGTGATTTGTGTGCGTGGGTAAGCAGTCGGAAAGTAATCCTCTTATTGACGGGTAGCCAGTGGAGGTCTTTAAGGTGATCAGAGATGTGTTCGTTGCGTGGGATGTCTAATATGAGCCTGGCTGAGGCGTTTTGGATTCGTTGTAGTTTCTTCTGGAGTTTTGCGGTAGTACCTGCGTAGAGGGTGTTTCCGTAGTCCAGTCGGCTCGTGACCAGAGCGTGGGTGACTGTTTTCCTTGTCTCGGAGGGGATCCAACGAAATGTTTTTCTGAGCATGCGAAGAATGTTGAAGCAGGAAGAGGATACGGCGTTGACTTGTCTGTTCATTGAGAGTGAAGAATCCAGGATGACGCCTAGGTTCCGTGCGTGGTCTGTCGGGATGGGTGCTTTTCCGAGGGCTTCCGGCCACCAAGAGTCGTCCCATGCAGAGGGGGATTTACCTAAGATGAGGACTTCTGTTTTGTCTGAGTTCAGTTTCAGACAGCTTTGTTTCATCCATTCGGCGACTTCTTTCATTCCCTCGTGTAGGTTAGTTTTGGCGGTGCTGGGGTCCTTGGTGAGAGATAGGATCAGTTGAGTGTCATCCGCGTAAGAGATGATGTTGAGGTTGTGTTGGCGGGCGATGGCCGCGAGGGGGCTCATGTATACGTTGAAGAGGGTGGGACTGAGTGAGGATCCTTGTGGTACGCCGCAGATGATTTCAGAGGCCTCGGACTTGAATGGTGGGAGGCGGACTCTCTGGGTTCTTCCGGTGAGGAACGAGGTGATCCAATCCAGTGCCTTTCCTTGGATTCCGATGTTTCTGAGGCGTTGTAAAAGGGTGCTGTGGCAGACTGTGTCGAAGGCTGCAGAGAGGTCGAGGAGGATGAGGGCGACTGTGTCTCCATTGTCCAGTAGAGTTCGAATGTCGTCTGTTGCTGCGATGAGGGCGGTCTCAGTGCTGTGTTTGGCTCGGAAGCCAGATTGTGAGGGGTCGAGTGATTTGTTGGCTTCGAGGAAGGCGGCGAGCTGGTTGTTGACAGCTTTCTCGATGACTTTGGCCGGGAATGGAAGAAGCGAGATGGGGCGGTAGTTTTTGAGTTCGGTGGGGTCTGCTGTTGGTTTTTTCAGAAGGGCGGTGAGTTCAGCGTGTTTCCAGTCTTCTGGGAAGGTAGCGGAGTTGAAGGAGCAGTTGATGACGTCTCGGAGGTGCGGAGCTATGACGGAGTCTGCTTTGTTGAAGATGTGGTGAGGGCATGGGTCTGTGGGGGATCCAGAGTGGATGGAATTCATCAGGCGGATGGTGTCTTCAGTGGAGATTGGGTTCCAGGCGTTAAGGGTGTTAATGGGGGGAAGATGGTCAGCTGATGGTAGGGTGGGTTGGCTTCCGGGTTGGTTGTCAAAGCTGTTGTGGATGTCAGCAATCTTGTTGTGGAAAAAAGAGGCTAGGGAATCGCAGAGGGTTTGGGAGGGGGTGATGTCGTTGGAGTTGGCCGAGGGGTTGGAGAATTCCTTGACGATGTTGAAAAGTTCCTTGCTGTTGTGGGCGTTGTTGTCAAGTCGATCTTTGAATGCTGTTTTCTTGGCTTTTCGGATCAGTTGGTGGTGAGTACGGATGGCGCCTTTGAAGGCGTCCTTGTTGCTGGTGGATGGGTCTTTTTTCCAGGCCTTTTCAAGGGAGCGGCACAGTTTCTTGGACTTCTTGAGGTCGTCGTTGAACCATGAGGCCTTCTTGATGCCAGGTTTGTGTTGACGTTTTTTCAGTGGTGCTAAGTTGTCGGCGGTGTTGGATAACCAAAGGGTGAGGTTGGAGGCAGCTTCGTTGGCGTTAGAAGAGAGGGCTGGGGAGGTTTGAAGGAGCGATGTGGAGATCTGTTCTGTGGTGATTTTGTTCCAGTTTCTTTGTAGAGTTGGTTGGAGGTGGATGATGGGTTTCGGCTTGTTGTAGGTGAAGTGAACGCAACTGTGGTCAGTCCAGAGGAGATCCGTAGTGTGGCTGAAGGAGACATGGTTGCTGGAGGTGAAGATGGGGTCGAGAGTGTGACCTGCGATGTGGGTCCAGGGAGGACTTGGCCTGGCCTGGCAGTGCGGCTGGACTGTTCCCATGAGGAACAGGGCCAAAATGTATTTGCATATGGCTGGGCCAACTGGGGTGACATGGTGACCAAAATAACAATAGATTAAATCCTTGTTACTGGGGTTGAATGTTTGAAAAGTTTCAACACTCCATCCAGCATTTAATTTTGTGATGTTACTCTGCACCTTGGCATCACGGAGCCTATTTCAGACATTTACCCTAGGGCCTGCACCAATCCTGCTGGAGGGCATTGCCGTCCTTTCCTCTATCCCTTTGATGTAGATTGTACCCCCTTAGCATTCCTCAGCCCGAGGTTTCACCATAGCGGCATCCAATGTTGGTCCTAGAGGGCCGAGGCTATGCAAGGTTTATAGAAAACCACATAAATTATTCTCACTTGAATTAATTGTCTGCAAAGCAGGTCCACATGAAAACCTGGCAATTAACTCATCCCCAAGGACCAACGATGGAACACAATATTCCTCAGTAGGATTTATTCCACTAGAGCATGTGTGAAAGCTCTGCGGGGGCAGGTGGAAATCCTTGACCGCGCTCATTGATGATTAGTCGTAGTATGACTGGTGTGATCCCGCCAACTCTGCGTCACTTCTTGACACAGTGCACATGGGGGCACGCAGCCTCTCCCACATGGCGATAGGCCTTCGGGCTTGCACCTGTTCAGGTGAAATGGCCCAGGTGGCTTAGTGCACAGATGCATCCTAGCTCTTTCCAGCAACACTGCTGTCACTCCACGAATGAAGGCACGCAGGGGCGGCTCTAGGCTCATGGCGGCCCTGGGCAGGGAGCATAGGTAGGGGGCCCCAGAAGAGGGGGTCTGGGTGGGGCAGAGCGGGAGGCCAGTGAAGAGGGGGCCGGGTCAGGGTGTTTGGAAGTGAAACAGAGCCGGAGTCAATCAAATCCCTGCCAGGGGCCGCCATGCAAATATGTATCCATCCTCAGAGGATTATTATATTAAGGATATATATTGGGGTGGTGGCCCCTGGTGTTTGGTGGCCCTGTGCAGGTGCACAGCTTGCACATGCCTAAGGCCGGCCCTGAGGCACGGAACAGCCTAACAGCCTCATTCACAGGCGATGGAGCGTAAAAACGTAATGAAGGTTGCCTTTATTAATTCTCACCATAAAATTAGAATTACAACAATAATTTGATAAAAACAGGTACAGTGGTTGAAAATGAAAACATGAGTTTTTCTACTGCATCGTAAAAGCATGCATAAGAGTTTTGAAACGTGAAATTGTGAACGACGTAAACAAAGAGAAAGATAAAGTTATTTGCTTATGCAATATAATCACGTGTTTAAGAAACTAAACATAGCTAACCTAGAAAATGTGCTGCTGATGAATATTAGATGTGACAAATTAAACTAATGCTTATGTAATGAAACACATTAAAACAATTAAAATGCTGAGTTTAAAAATGCTTGACAATAGGAAGATTTGTAGTTTTATTTAGTATTGTGTGGTACAAACGTGTATATCAAAATTGACACATACATTAATCTGTTTTGAAAATTAAAATGTGCAAAATATTTATTTTAGTAGTACCTAATATTGATATGCAATTTTTAAGAGAACAATAATGAGTGAATTACCTAAGAAAACTGATTTTTGCATTATTAATATGTTTTATAATGTTCATAACATGATAATGATTTAGCAAGTTTTCATGTAGGCCTTAAATGCTTCTTTCCCTCATTCGAAAACCAGAATCTAGTTGAAGTAATCATTTTGGACGCTATGAGAACTTTTCTTGAAGTTTCTTTTTTATGCTTAAAAACAATAAACTCTCTCTTGATTCAGCAACCCTTTTGACAGAAATATATGATTTCAAACCCAGGGAGAGCAGTGAACAAAATTAATGTTCTTACTTCCAAGGAAAGGATGGAATTATAAAGTTATTAAAATTGATGAATTTGCCAAATGATTACTTAATGCTTCCGGATTTCTTAGTGAGGTGTTGATCACACCATGAGCAGCCCACTGCGGATAACCAATGGAAACCATATTGTATGATGGAAAAGATACCTTGTGGGCATTAACAGAGTACTTTTGGAAGTTAAATTGCCCCCTTGGAGGAGGAGTCGGTGCTGGTTGTTATTTTCAATTTTCCTGCCTGGCATGCTGTCGGACTGAACTCAGATTTTTTCTTTCCTATGCCAAACCCATTTGAACTGAACTTTCCGAACTGACTCAAACCTGTACTTTACCGACTGGTAAAGTGTGCAGTTATAACTCTTCGGCTGAAGAGTTTATGGACTCTTTCCTGTGGCTCATTGTGCTTCAACTCTGCATATTTGGTTTTAATACCCTAAATGGTGAAACTTGACTTTCCCCATGTTTTCTCTCTCTCTCTTCCTTAGGTAACCAGCAAATGTTTATCTTGTTGAATCTGTATGATATTGTGTGACTAATTGTGCTAAATGATTTCTATTAAATCTGATTATGAAATGTGATTTATGTTCTTGACCATTCAAATTGAGGCTTAGATAAATAGTTTATATGAATACACATATCGTATTCGAGTCATTATTGGTGTGAACTTTTTTGTAGTAGGTTTTATCATTAGTAAGAGCTGAAGAAATGGTTATATGTTGTTAGCATGCATTTAGCATTTTCTTATTCCAGGTTCTCATAAGGATCTGCCTCACATTCTCTAAATATCCAAGTCCCAGTTAGCTCACATAAAAGATGCATTGGAGGACCAATGGTAGTTTAGTGATATGTTATGGGCCCAGAGAGGAAAAATATGTGATGTGAGAATAAGGAATAAGGTTTTTGCCCAACTTCCCGCTGGATTACAGGTATATTTTAAAAGACAATTAGTAAGATCTTTGCATTAGTCAGCTCCTCGTACTCTGCAGAAGTGATGGGAGCTAGGTTTCGCAAGAGTAAATAACCTAGTTACTCTGCTTTTTTTTTACATGGGTTATTACTCGGGCATCTTCTCACCTGAAGAATTTTCAGACATAGATCTCTACAGGCCCTTCTTGCACAGGCTTCATGCAGGAACAGCTCGGGCCATCAGCAAAAGCATAAAAGCTCAAGGTGACAGCCTTGGTAATGGAGGTGGGCAAGCCAGACTATTCATGGTACGATACGGGCCAGTGCAAACCCAGAGGACCGCATTGGCTTCAAAAGCCCAAGTATCAGCCGAGCCTTTAAAAAAACACAGCATGGGAACCATGAACATTTATTTTGTAACTCACAGAAAAGTTGCACACTGTGCTAAATAGGTGTTCAAATAAGTCACAAATCTTCACAATATAGAACAGGGGTTTTTAACCTTTTAACTCCAGGGGACCCCCACTCAATGATTCCGGGAACTTGGGACCCATTGAATTATTATTGAAATTCCGGGACCCCAATGTGTCATTACTTGAAGCTGGGGATGCTTCACTAAGCATTTTTCAATTGATTTGAACTGCAAAACAATACACTAAAAATACAGAAATAAGCATTCATCAAAGAAATACACATATGATGAAATATTAACAAACTGATATAAAAAACTAAAAAAATTTATTTTAATGGAAAGGTTGGAACCTTTCTAACTTCAATTGATGAAATTCACTATCCATACTATTTTCTATTTGATGAATTTGCACTGCTCCCACAAATCAACCTGAGAATACTTTAGCCTCCAATTTCAAATTCCTTGACATTTCAAAACGTTTTAAAATTCTAATTTTTACATTTTTGTTCTTTATTTGTTAGGTTAAGGTTAGGTTAATGACATTTGTTAAGCGCATGGTTGCACAGAGAACAGTGCGTCCCCGCGCTGACAGCCCTATCTACATCTCATCAGCTGGTTCACAGAAGGAGTGCCTGGCCTGCTATGCTGAAGTTAGCTTGGGGAAAAGGTGGGTTTTCAGCCTCTGTCTGAACCTGGTTTCAGACAGCTCCATCCTCAAATCGATGGGTAGGTTATTCCAGTCATTGCTGGCATGGTGTCTAAAGGAACGACCTCCCATCCTAGCTCTATGTATCCGAGGCGCCACTAAAAGCATGCTGCCCATCGACCTCAGGGGACGTGAGGGACGATAGACTGGAAGCAGGTCCTGGAGATATGGAGGTGCTTTTTTGTGAGCTATACGGTGGGTTATACACATAGTTTTAAATTTGATTCGTTCCTTTATTGGGAGCCAGTGGAGGGAGCCTAATGCATGTTTCCCAGAGGCTCTCCTAGGGAGGTTAAGGACCAGCCTAGCAGCTGCGTTCTGGACGCGTTGTAACTGTGCTAGGCCTTTTTTGCTAAGTCCGCATAGAAGGGAATTCCCATAGTCTAGGTGGGAGGTGACCAAGGCATGTACCATAGTTTTTCTGGAGCTGGGGGGCAAAAGGTCCAGGACTTTCCTCAGGACCTTCAGGAGTCCATAGCATTTTCCGGCAACCTTCCCAACATGATTGGTGTATGCTAGCTTAGAGTCGAGAAGAAAGCCAAGGTTTTTGACTGTGTCTACTGGGGCCGGGACCAAGCCCAGTTCCGTGGGCCACCAGGCAGAGGTCCAAATGGAAGGGCAGGGGCCTACGATAAGAACTTCCGTCTTGTTGCCATTGAGGCGGAGACAGTTCTGTTTCATCCAGCCGTCAAGTGCCACCAAGCAGGCCGAGAAATTCTCAGCGTCCACAACTGGATCACGGGATAGATTGATCACCAGTTGTGTGTCGTCTGCATAAGAGACTATTGCAACACCATATGACTCCACCAACTTGGCAAGGGGTTCCATGTACAGATTAAATAGAGTGGGGCTCAGGATCGAGCCCTGAGGACACTTGTTGACACTTGATTAATTTGTTAATATTATTCAATAGCCTGAGTAGTCGTGGACCCCATGCGCAGTCTTCGCAGACCTCCAAGCATTGCTGGGCCACAGTTCAAGAATGACTGATGAAAAAATAGAGCCCTTATTTATGAAGGGGTTGTGTCGCCGTTGCACCAGTTTTTTGTGACACTGCCACGACATAAAGAATACTCCACACTGCCCCTCATTTACAAAGTGACACATCTAGGCAGATACACCACCTTGTAAAGGCCTGCGCTACATTATACCTGTGTCACGTATAATGTATGCAGGGTGGGCGTTCCCCTTTGAAAAAACCACTTCTATGACTTGACTACGTTACAATGCTTACGCCTGGGTCATGTAACACACTAAGGTAATAGCATCAAGCATAAGCTTATAGAGTACGTTAGTGACAAACTCTTGCCTACAGAGGGTATAGCTAATACAACCATGCACACAGCAGCAGGTCAAAAACTGAAGGTGCTGACTGAAGGAGTTGTGAAATATAATTCTCATTAGCGTAACAGTAACTCACTTCAGTCATGTGTTCTGCTCTTGGTAAAAAATGCCAAAAGAAAGTGCCTGTCTCCGACCTTTCTAATATTTTCCTTTATAACTCAGTAGGCTGGTACATTTTGATTCAACAAACCATCCATTTATTATACAGCAGTACAATGCTAACTTATTAAAGGCAAGGTTATCAGGTACAGTGTCAATAATATTCTTTTAACCAGAGGCATAATTTATTACACAGATATATTCCAATCATGCTGCCCTGCATTTGTTCTCAAGTGTCACCCATGATGACACAGATTATCTATCGGTGGGGGTCTCTGGTTGAAGTAGATAGGAACGTAATGGCTGCCAAATGTCCCATGGCCATGAGGTAGGGGGGAGTATATATCGCTGTGCGTGTTGCAGTATATCAAACAATTAAGCCATGCCTTCTGGGCAGATGCCCCCCCCAATAAAGTGCCACTACCCTTTTGGCTAGCATGAGTGCAATGGCTGTGAATCGGCATGTTGTTTTGGGTACTGGGTACACAAACCCAAGCAGTGGCATTAATGGGTTCGATGTAGGAACGTTTTGAATCATTTGTGAAATTTCCTGAAATTTGGCCCACCAGTATTTAGTCAGTTTCTCAGAAGACCACTTCATGTGCACATAATCTGCTGAGAGAGAGTGACATTTGGGACAGTTGTGGGGCCGGGAGGGGTCCATGAGAAGCATTTTGAATACATTTGCGTACAACAATATTGCCATTGAAAATCAGTAAGGGTGTGCCCCATATCCCTTTCCCATGCAGCCCAAATCCTGGCATCCCTAGAAGGAAGTAATGCCAGGGCTTACTTGTATATCTTAGAGATTCAATGTTCAGCCCCAGAATCCATGATTATTAACGATAATGGCGGGAAATCCGCTGGTTAAAGAGAATAAATAGGAATTTGAGCCGCTAGTGCTCCATGTATCCATCTCAACACAGTGTGATCCATCATGTACGTGTCTTTAAAATGAGCGTCCTCTGTCTGTGAGAAGGCATGTCCGTCACGAAACATATGACCAAAGGTACTCAGGAATTATTAAGTTAAAGTACGTTTACCATGGGCTTCCTGCATAATGGGCCGCCACGTTTTGCCCACTATGGGAAGAGCAGATGAATATAATGTGTCTCCCTGTAGCATGACTCAGTCTCTTCCATGCCCAGCTAGTCATAGACACTGCTTGGATGTCGCGTGGATCACGCGGTATTCCAGCTGGGAGTATCGTAGCTAGCGGGAGCGGCTCCACTAGATCTGCCTCAGGCTTGGTATATGGTATCCTAGCATCTGGATGATACCAATGTCGGGCAATGCTACACTGAGCCACCAAATAGTCAATGTTAAAAATTATTTGTAAGGAGACGCGCGAGCGCGTCAATCAAGATGGCCGCCACCGTCGGAGCTCCGTGAGGAA
The DNA here is from genome assembly GCF_964263255.1 of Lissotriton vulgaris. Classification (NCBI taxonomy): domain Eukaryota; kingdom Metazoa; phylum Chordata; class Amphibia; order Caudata; family Salamandridae; genus Lissotriton; species Lissotriton vulgaris. The sequence continues at coordinate 78,109 of NW_028244805.1, read as the reverse complement.
AACGGCCGTTTTTTCTCTATAACGACGAATTTGGTGCCAATTTTGTAGCGCAAAGGAGAGCGCTTTTATGCTAACTCGTTTTCTTTCCTGTGTGTCGATTTTTGGACGGTGATACTCCTTAGAAGCCCTGTTTCCAGCTTCCTGGTTCCTGCTCCCAACTGCTCCTCCAGGTACTGCCTTCTCTGTGTGACTAAGGGGAGGAGTGTTTTCAAGGAAAGGGCCTGGCTTGGGCCTAACCACGCCCACAGCTCATTTTAGCTGCTGCACCTGCAGTTTTGCAGCCTTTTTCAGCCTTTTTCAGCGTTTTCCTTATTTCTTGACTGGTATTCTCAACTTTTGTGATTTATTTTCCACAATTCTGAGGTATTTTCCATTAATTGTCGATTTTTTCACCTCAAAATGGAAACAAAAAATCCAGCTAACAATAAAAGAAGGCAGCAAGTCTCCGCTCCTCCTGTTAAGTCTAAAGTGGTGGAGTCTTCTGAGCCTTCTCTTTCTTTAATTCTGGAAGAAATTCAAGCACTGCGTCTTAATACTGGCACTATTGCCTCAGAAGTTAAAAATGTTCGTAAAGATATGGCCTCTCTCTCCATGAAAATATCTGATAATTCTATCAAAATTCAGGATAACAAAAACAAAGTGGATGCTTTTGCACCTTTAGTGACTCAAATTTCTCCCTACGCATGCTCAGCTTCTGGATCTGGAAAATCGAAATAGACAGTACAACCTTCGCATTTTTTATTTGCCTGAAGAAGTTGAGGGTTCTAATTGTCGTTTATATTTGGAATCTTTGCTTCCTGGTCTTTTAAATATTACGTTTTCTGACAAATTTGAAGTGGATAAAGCTCATAGAATCCCTTCACACCGTAACCCTCGTCATACTAAACCCAGGCAAATGATTTTCAAAGTACTGCTTCATCACCACCTTGTTTTAATAAGGAAAGCTGCGAGAGAAATCCCCTCACTAGTGGTGAATGGCAACAACATTTTTATTCACCAAGACTTCGCAAAAGAGACTGCGGCTATACGCAAAGAGTTTTCTGCCTGTCGTCCACAACTCAGGAGTCTTGGCTTCAAATATGGTCTTTTTGATCCTTCCACGATGCGAATTTGGAAAGACAACGTTTCCAAGTCATTTCAGCGTCCTGAGGAACTGAAGCATTTTCTTGATCAGCAAGCTCCACCTTCGATGGATACTCATGATCCTAACGCTTGACTGTTCATAATCTGAAATTATTTGGCACTCATTTTCACATTCTTCTAATATTCATGGGCTTCAACGGTTCTGGTCATGCTTGTGGTACGGGTGTGCGTTTCTATGTCTCTATTTATGTTCTTTGCTTGTTTGTTTCTCTTTCTTTTCTTTTCCCTCTATTCCCTTCTACCACATAGAGTTGCTATTTTAGTCTATATTTCTTCTATGCTTTTTCTTCTCTCTTCTTGTTCTGATTCCTTTTTCTCCTTCCTTCTAATTTCTAATGGCTAATGTTCACAATATTAAAATTGTTTCTCTTAACGTGAAAGGTTTGAGACATCCAATTAAACGCACACAAATTTTGGATTACCTGGGTAGTTGCAAAGCTGATATTTGTTTAGTTCAGGAAACGCATGTTGAGGATAAGATCATACAGTATATGAATGAAAAATGGGTTGCTACTATTGTTTCCTCTCCTGCTAAGGGTAAAAAAAATGGGGTCGCTATCTTCTTTGCAAAGAGATTGCACTGTCAGATTCTGAGTAAGATTTCGGATTCTGAGGGTAGATATATTATAGTAAAAATTAAAATTCATGATTCTACTTTCTTTTTACTCAATATTTATGGTCCTACGGCGGATGATCCCACTTTTTGGTCTAATATTACTACTGAAGTTTTAAAGTTGGGTAAAGTTCCATTGATTGTTGGGGGGGATTTTAATGTTATTGCTGACCCATTATTAGATAGGTTACCTACCACCATATTCTGACCTCCCAAGGTTTTTCATGCTTTTAAAGCTTTTCTTAATACCACCAAATTAGCTGGCATTTGAAGATTACATTTCCCCACTGAAAAATGTTTTTCCTTTTTTTACAACCCTCATAATTCCCATTCCAGGATTGATTATTTTTTGCTTTCCCCTTCTCTTACTCAATTTGCAACCAACCCTGTCATTGGCACCATTGATATATCTGACCATGCTTTAATTTCTTTTGTTTTGAATATATCATCCACTTTCACTAAACAAACTAGATGGCGTATGAATACTGGTATTGTCCTCAACGATACTCATAAACCTAAATTATTACAAGCTATTCAAGATTATTTTTTGTTTAACCCTGAAAACTCTACTTCTATAGTAAATAGATGGTACGCTTTTAAAGCTTACATTAGAGGTACTACAATTTCTATTATGGCTCATGAGAACAAACAATTCAACTCAAATATTAAACTCCTGGAGAAAGAAATAGTGAAATTTGAGCGATTATTTATTTCATCCAATGATCCTCAATACAAAATTAAACTACAAAAACTTCGATATGAATTTAATGCTATCCTTAGTAAAAGGGCTGGGGTTCAAATCGCTAACTCAAACGCTAGATTCCGCTTTAATTCCAATAGGTCTGGGAAACTCCTCGCAAACTACTTACGCATTAAGAGGGATAAAACGCAAATAACTTCCATTCAGGGCCCTCAAGGTAAGGTTGCAATCTCCCATAATGATATTGTCCAAGAATTTTTACATTTTTATTCCAATTTATATAGCAAACCAGATCTTTCTGATAGTTCCTTAATTGATATTTTTTTTAATTCTTGTGATCTACCCCACATTTCTCCTACAGGTAGACTTGGATTAGATTTGCCAATCACTAAGGATGAAATCCTGAATGCCATCAAATCACTCACTAAGAATAAATCTCGAGGTCCTGATGGTATTCCTGCTGAATTCTATAAAGAAGTCCAACCTCACCTTTTACCTTATTTATTTCAACTTTTTTCACATTTTGGTTCCTCGGGAACCATTTCAGGCTCTTTTTCGGATGCTTTAATTATTGTGCTTCCTAAGCCTGAAAAAGACCCTACACTAGTCTCTAATTACCGTCCCATATCCTTAATAAACCAAGATTGTAAGCTACATGCTAAAATCCTTGCCTCTAGATTAGCTCCTGTCCTTCACTCTATTATTCACCCAGATCAATCTGGTTTTATGAAAAATAGATACTCAGCTAATAACACTAGAACACTATTACATGTCATTGAACAGAGTCCTACCCTTCTTGTCCCTGCAGGAGTTATGGCTTTGGATGCAGAAAAAGCCTTTGATAAAATTCATTGGCAGGTTTTATTTAAAACGTTATTGTCGTTCAATTTTAGTCCCTCTTTTATTCGTATGATTTCGGCTTTATATTATGCTCCCACTGCCCGATTGTTTATTAATGGCCAAATTTCTACACAATTTTCCCTTTTTAGAGAAACATGGCAAGGTTGTCCCCTTTCCCCGCTTTTATTTCTCTTAGGAATTGAACCATTTCTTAATTACATATGTCATTGTGAGGAGATACAAGGTATCACAATTGAAGATGTTACTGTTAAAACTTTAGCTTATGTGGATGATGTTTTATTGTTTATTAGTAACCCCATTTCTTCTGTTCCGATCTTATTAGACATTAGTGCCAAATATTCTGTCGTCTCAGGGTATAAATTAAATGTTAGTAAAACAGAATTTTTCCCTTTAAATGTTCTTTGTACATCTGATATGTTACCTACAACTGATATTATTTGGCAAAACACCAAGCTGAAGTACCTTGGCATTTTATTTTCATCATCATTGCATGTAATTTTATATCTGATTATGTCAAAAATAAAACTTCTAAATGGTCTTCCCTTCACCTCACCTGGTGGGGGAGAATGGAATCTATAAAAATGAATATTACTCCGAAAATCTTTTACTCCCTTGCTATGATCCCCACTCAATTTCCGCTAAAATTTTATAAAGATATTGATAGATTATTGTCCCAATTTCTTTGGAACAATAAGCCCCCTCGTATTGCTTATAAAAAATTGAAAATCCCTAAATGCCATGCAGGATTTGCCCTCCCTGATTTTTTTCTGTATCATAAGGCTTTCATATTAAAACAGAGTTTGTTATGGTTTACTGCCTCACCTGTTGTTAAGCCTCCTATTTGGTTTCATATAGAAAAATTGCTTGTGGATCCTTTCCCACTGCCCTCCTTATTAACAATGTCTCATACCTCTAAGGTTGTTCATTATTCATCCATAATCAAATCTTCCATATTAATATTTATTGATTTGGATTCTAATTTTGCCTCTCCCTTACTTTCTACGGTACATTTATCCTTATGGCACAGTGCCCTTATAAAATTAAACAGAAATGTCAATTTCTGGTCCTCCTGGATTACAAAAGGCATTTTATATCTTAAAGATGTATTTTGTGATGATGCCTTTATTCCCTTTGCTCAGCTTCAATTGCAATTCAACCTACCAGAGTCTGATTTGTTGAAATATCAATTTCTGTGTAACTCATTTTTAGATTCTTTTCCGAATGGTATTCCATCTACGATAACAACTGATTTGAGGATTTACCTCAATACTGTTTCTTCGTCCTCTAAGGCAGTTTCAGTTTTTCATAAAAAAATCACCACTTCAATGGGACCAGCATTGATGCAATTTCAACCTTTTGGAATACTGCGCTTTCAATTTCTCTATCTGATGACTCTTGGTCATTAATTTGGACCAATAGTATTTCTGGTTGGTTACCAGTGTCACTCCATCAAACAAATGCATACATTTTGTTCAATTCCTTATGGACACCATTACGATTGTATAGTGCTAAATTGCTTCCATCAGATGTTTGTTGGCACTGCAAATCAACCCTTGGGTCATTACGTCACATGTTATTTGAATGTCCTGTTATTCTGAAATTTTGGTCTGAAGTTTGGGATATAATATTGAAAATGTTGCCTATTCATGATGTCCTTTCTTATAAGCTGTTAATTTGCAAATCAGTTGTTCTAACGCACCCTCTTAATGATGCTGAGGCAAAGTTGTTTAATTTCTTGGTTTCAGCTGCGTTAAAATCAATAACTTTTTCTTGGAAAGACGTTACTTCTCTTTCAGTTCATGCTTGGTGGTCTTGGATCCTTTACAAGAAGAGGTGCTCAATTATCTATACAAGGCGTTAATCATAATTCACTGTCTTATCATTCTTTTTGGTCTCCTATTGATTCCTATTTACTGCTATGATTCTTGTTATTCATTGTAAATTGTTTTATTCATTAATTGTTATGTTTAATTTTGCTAAATTAATAGTAACTCTATATTTCATGTCTCTTGTACTATGATATATTCTGTTCCCACCCCTTCCCCCCTTCCCTTCCCTCCTTATTTCCTTGATTTTATTTTTTCCTATGATGGACTTTTTCTTATTGTATTTCATTGATCTATGGTTACTAGTCGTAATTTTTTCTTACTCGATTAATTGTAATTTACTGATATCTCATATATTTTTCTGTATTGTCTTTATCTGTCATTTTGGAAAAATTCAATAAAATCATTTTGAACATAAAAAAAATTATTTGTAAAGCGCGCGTACACGATTGGTTTCATGCTCTGTGTTAGGACTTGGGCGTTACCATTGGAAAAGTTAGTTGTGGGCCTGTGCAAATAACCAGGTTTTAATGGACTTCCTAAAGCTCAGAAGGTCAGTGCATGACCGGATCTCCAGGGGGAAAGAATTCCATAGTCTCGGGGCAAGAGCGGCGAATCTGCAATATTTATAAATATAAAAATTTGGAACCCCAAATCCCCCACATTTGTATGGAAGGGTCAAGGTGTCCCAGCTAACCTTTGGTTGTTTCCCACTCCACACCAGGCGGATTAATAATATATGAAGTGTGACAAAAAATGCCTTAGTTAGTGGGATCTTGATGTTGTTAAATAGATATGTTCCAAGCCTCTTTATAACATCTTGGTACCCAAGGTGAGAAAGCGTTGATTAGCAGTAGCGGCCCGTGGTGGGAGTGCTGCCGGGCGCTGACGTGGGGAGGGGCAGGGTGGGGGGTGTAGTAAACAACAGATTACGGCCGATTAGAGGTAAGTAAACATATAAATAAATAACGTGAATTTCGTTGCGAGTGCTGCATCGGCAAATGCGATGCAGCGCGTACAACGAAATTCAATCCGTAGTTTACTACCCCCCACCGTGCCCATCCCTCCCCACGTCAGCACCCGGCAGCACTCCCACCACAGGCCGCAACTGTTGATAAGGCTGCTCAGTGAAATGTTTACCTGCTTGTTGCAATCTGAAGGGCATATACATCCTTTATCATGACCCCAGTCTTCGGACAACTGTTTGAATCTATCACGTTTCCCATTGCAGACCCATGTGCAGTGATGGCTCCTTATCTAGGGCTTTAGGGCGCAGCCCTGCCTCCTGTGAGGCGCCACTTACTGCCCATTGCTTCTGCTGCTAATGATTTGATTGAGTGGTGTTCTTGAGAACACGACTTTTGTGTTTCATGAATACTGCTGGTGCGCGGGTCAGCTCTCGCGGCCTCGTCGCCAGGTTGCTAATGACAGGAGGAGGAGGGGGGCTGAGCGGGCAGAGGCACGATCCAGGTACAGAGAATTATTTAAAAGCACAGCGCTCTGTTAATGGATGTCTGAATTGTGCATGTTAGGAGTGTAGCTCAATTTCGATCCCTTCACACAGGCACACTCCTTTTGATTTATCCGACATACTAATGCATGCTTCAGGCACTCAGTGTATCTGCTAAATGTAGTAGCTGTCATAGCGCACATCAGTGCATCCCTGAGAGCCAATGAGGAGCCACACAGTGCAGGGGGGCAGAATCCCAAGCTCTGTCCCACTTTCTTAAAGGGTTGTGCTTCCAGTCCTATTAAGATGCTTGAGGAGGGATTGAAGATAATCTTCCCCTTTTCAAACCTGGCCTTGCACTCTGTCTGGCTCCTCATTGGGCACCATGGGTTTGTGGTTCTAATGTCCAACCTCAGTTCCCTGCTATGCTGCTGCCTTGAAGCCTACGCGCTGTTAGCAAATGAAGCTAGGTAAGTAAAAACAAAGATTGTTTCTTTGGGCATGTGTAGGTATGTGTTAGTGAGTGACTGGGAGAGAATCAGACTGAATGAAAGAGTGTGTGCGAGTGTATTCGAGAGTGTCAATGAGATTGAAATTGAAAGTCTGAATTTGAGAGAGTGCATGAATAAGTAAAAGTGAGTGCAAGGGAGCAAGCGAAGAAGCGTGAGGGAGCTAGAAAGAGTGGGCGATTGGAGCTTGTGAGAGGGCGTGGAAGGGAGTCAGGGATGTGACTCTCTATGGTGCAGCAGTTGTAGTTGCACCAGGTCCTAGAGGCAGTGAGGGTGAAATGAAGAGTGTGGGTAAGTGTATTTGGAAAAGAGAGTGAGAACCAGGGAGTATGGTGTGTGTGAGTAACAGTGAGTGGGAGTAAGTATGAGTGAGAATGAGTAAGTGAGAGAGTGCGAGTTAGAACGAGTGAGGGAGAGAAGAGTGAATAGTGGTAGTGACTGTGAGTGAGAGAATGTGAGTAAATAAGAGTGCATGTTTGTATGTTTTATGATTGTAAGTCTGCCGCATGGCATTCTCAACATATTTCTTGGCTTATAGCTGTACCCAAGGTAACATGCTGCTGCTGGCACATTGGAGATAATTTTTGGCATAATGAAAGGCACCCATGGCAAAAAGCAGACACTGACATAATCAAAGTATTTCTTGGCATGAGGACACTGTGAATAAGTGTTTGCACTTGCACACTGCAGGACATTCTTGGCATGGGGGTACCTGTGGCAAAATGGTGGCGCTGGAACACTTGTTGTAATTCTTGGCATAAGAGAGGGCACCGGGGCAAAATGCAGACTCTGAAATATCTAAAATAATGTTTGGCATAAGGGGACACCTAGGGCAAAATGTTTGTGCTGCCATGCTGGAAGTAATTCTTTGGTACACAGAGGGCAACTATGGCATATATGGGTCTGAGGGGACAGGTTAGGGGATGAAAAGCATGATAAAATGCTGCTTCTTAAGTATTGGAAATCATTTCCGACGGGCCGCCCATCGTATATAGTTAATATCAATGGGAAAATTCTGATACTGGAATATTTTATACACGTTTTGGCATAATGGTGTCAAAAGAACATGCAGCCATTTGCACAATGAAGAAAAGTCTTAACCTATGGGGAACTCTCACAGAAAACGGTTTTAGAAATGGGATGAACTCTTGGCAAGTATGACACCCTGACAATCAATACGGAGCATAGAGGGAATAAGAACTCTGGTAGCCCTCTTCTCAAAGAGTCATAAATAACAAAAGGACCAGAATCCTAAGACTACAGAAATCATAGTTTGTCGTATTTCCTATTGTAGTCAGATTGAAGACTTGTAGTTTTCTACATAACCCTCATTATACTCTAATCAGTAGTATGTGTATATAACATAAAACCCTTTTCAACACTTTGTTGACAGTTTTTAAGATATCAGGGACTCATAAGAAAACATTCACAAATATTCCAGTCCCTTTCACACATTAATCCGTGTAAAAAATGTGAAAAAGGGCGAAATGACCCCTCACGGGCGCACCAAGAAGCGGGTAACTGGCAGGTACTCACCAGATACGCCCATTTTTGTCATCATTAAGCCCAACAGAAAAGTGTCCAAAGAAAAGTGTAAGAAGTGTGAAGGTGCGTGCAGGGAAGTGAAAAAGTAAATCACACCTCACTGTGGGGGAAATAGTGGTTAAAATTGAAGGGATTCACTCGATCCACAACACTTTATTTATTTTACTCAGTGAACCACTCAAATTAAAAAAAACAGCATAGGATGCTATATATGCATACCACTGTTAGATGCCAACATGTTTCTCTGCTTCACATAATTTGTGCAGATTCTTCAGGGCCAAGCTTTTTCGCCACAGCACCGTAAATTGGACACATCAATCTAAAAAACCTCTGTTAGCCACCTTGTAGCCTACCGGCTCAGAGGTTCATGAGCTAAAAGAGGTTCTTCACATTAAACCCTTTTCCGGCAAAACAGTGCTTCAGCAGTCACATGTATCGCCCAGGCAACACGGAGCATGTTGCCTCCCTCTGCGCCAGTATGACACCCTACCATTTTCAAAGGTCGCCATCCGCCACCGCCCAAGCACAAATCCTACAGTTTAGTGCTTTACTTTTATTTGTTGAGCTTGCTCCAACCCAGTCTGCTGGAGGATCCTCTGGCTAATGGAGATTGTGGTTTAAAGACTACTCATTGGCATTTTGTTAATAAAACCTTTTAAACTTTGATTGGAATTTCATTTAATAGTTGTGAGAGACCTCAACCAAAATACAAATCAATGTTTGTTCTCACATTTTGATCACTCCCTCGCTAATCTTTCCTGGGTCCTTTTACTTGTGTTTTAGGGGCACTTTCATGCTTGGGTGAATGAATTAGGCAATTGGTCTTTTAGTTTCATGGAGCGCAAATGTGGAACAAGCTCCAAATCCACCTTTTTGAATGATCCCCATCTGCTAATAGTGAAAAAAGAGTGATTTGCAAGTGCTCATTGTGCAGCAATCCAAGGATCTCGGCATGAGTTGCAGGCAGTTTGTCTATGGCCTGTTTTGATTGGCTACCGAATGGCCTAACACAGGAATATATTCCGATTAGGTGAAAGGATCCATATGTTAGGACCATTCTGATTGGCTCATGCATTTAATCAGGATACTTGTGGACATCCCCCGCCTGCCGGGTACCTATTTTTATTCCAGGAGGCAAGGGCAGCCCCAAAGCAAGCTTTTTTCTACTTTAGGCAACACATCTGCCCTTTGTTTTGTTAATTTTGTTAGCAGACCACCTTTGGGTGATTGTTTCTCTCAATTTTCACTGCAGGAAAGCTTTAAAAAAGTAGATGTTGTCAGAGTAGCTTTTCTCCAATTTATTCCTTTCAGCCCTATTCTGTCAAAATAGTAAGTAACTACTACATTGAGGCAGAGAGAACCTACATTACATCTTAGAGCCTCTTAATATTGGAGAAGCACATATGATGACTAGGCCTGTCCATTGCCTGACAACCCAAAAAGCTTCACATGGCTGTTCTGTTATATGGTATGATTGTTAGGAAGTGGCCATGTGCTTTCCATCCTGACATACATCATGTTTTTACAGCAACGTTTGTGTTTAAAGAATACAGTCTGCTTCATTAAAAAGACATGGTAACTGTTTCAAAATACTGACAAGCTTGTTAAACAAAGCTTCAACAGCAACAGTGCAAGCTTCTACAGCACAGCAGAGGCACTGTAGGTTTGCTCGCGAACATGACCAAGTACAGCATGTGCTACATCAGTGCACACTTATCTCATATAACACACAAACTAGTACAGCATGTGCCGTAGTAATATATGGATGATCATGAAGTCAAAATAGGTACAGCATATGCTGCTACAATGCAAGCTTCACATGTAGAGTTCAAGTATAGGCAGGAGCGGGGCAAGCTGCACTGCTTCAAACGTGAGAGTAAAAGCATGGGCAGGAGAAGTGCAAGGTTCACTTGTCTGAACGTGAGAGTTAAAGGGTAGGCAGGAGCAGGGCAAGCTTTACTAATGTAAACGTAAGAGTTAAAACATAGGCAGGAGTAGTGCAAGCTTCACTGGTCTAACCGTAAGCGTTAAAGCACAGGCACAAGCAGTGCAAGCTTCACATGTCTAAACAAGAGAATTAAAGCATAGGCCGGAGCGGTGCAAGCTTCGCATGTCCAAACATAACAGCAAAATATAGGCAGTAGCAGTGCAAGCTTCACATGTATCATCATTTAAAGAACAAGCAGGATCGGTGCAAGCAATACTTCTCCAAATGTGAGAGTTAAAGTATAGGCACGAGCAGTGCAAGCTTGACTTGTCTAAACATGAGAGTTAAAGCAATGGCAGGAGCCTCACTGCTCCAAACATAAGAGTTAAAGCATATGCAGGAGCCTCACTGCTCCAAACATAGGAGTTAAAGCATATGCAGGAGCAGTGCAAGCTTCATATGTCTGAACATGAAAGTTGGAGCATAGGCAGGAGTACTGCAAGCTTCACATGTCTAAATGTAAGAGTTACAGCATATGCAGGAGCACTGCAAGATTCACATGTCTAAATGTAAGAGTTAAAGCACATGCAGGAGCAGTGCAAGCTTCACATGTCTAAACATGAAAGTTAGAGCATAGGCAGGAGTACTGCTAGCCTCACTGCTCCAAATGTAAGAGTTACAGCATATGCTGGAGCAGTGAAAGCTTCACATGTCTAAATGTAAGAGTTAAAGCATATGCAGGAGCACTGCAAGCTTCACACGTCTAAATGTAAGAGTTACAGCATATGCAGGAGCACTGCAAACTTTACATGTCTAAATGTAGGAGTTACAGCATATGCAGGAGCAGTGCAAGCTTCACATGTCTAAATGTAAGAGTTACAGCATATGCAGAAGCAGTGCAAGCATCACATGTCTATACATGAAAGTTAAAGCGTAGGCAGGAACACTGCAAGCTTCACACGTCTAAATGTAAGAGTTACAGCATATGCAGGAGCAGTGCAAGCTTTACATGTCTAAATGTAAGAGTTACGGCATATGCAGGAGCAGTGCAAGATTCACATGTCTAAATGTAGGAGTTACAGCATATTTAGGAGTAGTGCAAGCTTCACATGTCTAAGAGTTACAGCATATTTAGGAGCAGTGCAAGCTTCACATGTCTATACATGAAAGTTAAAGCATAGGCAGGAGCACTGCAAGCTTCACACATCTAAATGTAAAAGTTACAGCATATGCAGGAGCAGTGAAAGCTTCACATGTCTAAATGTAAGAATTACAGCATATACAGGAGCAGTGAAAGCTTCACCTGTATAAATGTAAGAGTTAAAGCATAGGCAGGAGCACTGCAAGCTTTACATGTCTAAATGTAAGAGTTACCGCATATGCAGGAGCAGTGCAAGATTCACATGTCTAAACATGAAAGTTAAAGCATAGGCAGGAGCACTGCAAGCTTCACATGTCTAAACATGAAAGTTAAAGCATAGGCAGGAGGAACACTGCAAGCTTCACATGTCTAAATGTAAGAGTTAAAGCATAGGCAAGAACACTGCAAGCTTCACATGTCTAAACATGAAAGTTAAAGCATAGGCAGGAACACTGCAAGCTTCACATGTCTAAATGTAAGAGTTAAAGCATAGGCAAGAACACTGCAAGCTTCACATGTCTAAACATGAAAGTTAAAGCATAGGCATGAGCATTGCAAGCTTCACATGTCTAAATGTAAGAGTTAAAGCATATGCAGGAGCACTGCAAGCTTCACATGTCTAAATGTAAGAGTTACAGCATATGCAGGAACAGTTCAAGCTTCACTGATCTAAATGTAAGAGAAAGCATAGGCAGGAGCACTGCAAGCTTTACATGTCTAAATGTAAGAGTTACAGCATATGCAGGAGAAGTGCAAGCTTCACATGTCCAAATGTAAGAGTTAAAGCATAGGCAGGAGCAGTGCAAGCTTTACTGATCTAAATGTAAGAGTTACAGCATAGACAGGAGCACTGCAAGCTTCACATGTCTAAATGTAAGAGTTACAGCATAGGCAGGAGCACTGCAAGCTTCACATGTCTAAATGTAAACGTTACAGCATATGCAGGAGCAGTGCAAGCTTCACATGTCTAAATGTAAGAGTTAGAGCATATTTAGGAGCACTGCAAGCTTCACATGTCTAAACGTGAAAGTTAAAGCATAGGCAGGAGCATGGCAAGCTTCACATGTCTAAATGTAAGAGTAACAGCATATGCCGGAGCAGTGCAAGCTTCACATGTCTAAATGTAAGAGTTAAAGCATAGGCAGGAGCAGTGCGAGCTTCACATGTTTAAATGTAAGAGTTAAAGCATAGGCAGGAGCAGTGCGAGCTTCACATGTTTAAATGTAAGAGTTAAAGCATAGGCAGGAGCAGTGCGAGCTTTACTGTTCTAAACTTAAGAGTTAAAGCATGAGCAGGAGCAGTATAGTTTAAGTAAACAAATCACGTGTGTGCAATGCTTGAGCATTCTGAGTGTTTCTAATGAATGGGGCATTTTGAGAAGAACTGTGGCACACTTTTGAGGACTCACAAACAATTGGGGGTGGGGGGGAAAATGACTGAGTCTGCACAGAGGGAGCAATAATTATCTGGAGGGGGGGGGGCTAAAAAGGGCCATGATCTGTGGTAGTGCAGTTCTATGCACTCATCACAAAATATGCACTTGGGGCTATTTATTATGTTTATGATGCCATTTGCCAATGATAATCCCACTGGAGTATTGCCTGTCACAATCCAGGAGGTTGTAGGTAAGTAGCAGTGTTGCTAACATCAGAACCCACTTCACCAAATGTGCTTTATTCTGTCTACTTTGTCCAGTTTCAGATGCCATGAGAGACCTGAGCATGTGTAGAAAGCTTTAAAGGGGGAGGACTCATGAGTGTCCTAGGGGGTGTGTGGGGTCATACCCTTCCTGTTAGCAGGGTTTTGACAGTGAGGCACTCAATTGTGTTATGTTTATCCCCCCAGCTGAGGCTGCTCTCTCCACTGAAAGAACAAAGTGGCTGCAATGCAGGAAGGGAGTGGACATTGAGCCCCATTGACATATGCTCAGTTGTTAGGGGGTGGTCTTCTACCCAGTGTACTTTCTGTGGTCAACATGCTCAGTGGTACTTGGCAGAGGTGAGTGTCCCAACCCGAGCCCCCTGAAGCACAGTTACTCCTCTTACCCCGGCTACTACTTCACTGAGACAGAGTGGTGCACTGATGTGGATCTGATTTAAGAGGAGGAGTGGGCCTCCGACCGCTCCGAGCACCAGCTCAAGCACACAAGTGACTTGCTGAAAGCTGATAACAACATTAACAGATGGATCACAGCATGCACCCTGGCTCCCCTCAAGTACAATCCAACAGCAGGAGCCTGACCACAGGCCAGCTGGTTCACAGACAAACTCCACTGCAAGTAACTGGAGTGTAAATGAAGAAAAAGACACCACAGGTGAAAATATGTTCAAGTCATCCCTAAAACAATACCACCACCAGCATCAGTATACCAAGCACACAGCCCTTGCAGATAGCATCAGTGCCAACACTCACAGCAGCAAAACAATCTTCACCATCATCAAAGATTTCACCGCACCTCCTGCTGCCTCCAGCAACATCAACCCTCCACAAGACCATTGCAACAGGCAACTTCAACCCTCAACTAGACCCTGTCACCGTTGCAAATCAACTTTTCATCAAAGCCGATGAACGAACCGTGACCTCATGGCATGCCATCACCACCGTCAAAATCACTGCTGCCTTGAAGACCATCCACTCAGGGACTTTTTTTGACCCTTTACCCCTCCATGCCTTCACCAAAGAACTACTACCAATCAGCGAAGCACTAACACCCATCCTCAGTGCCCCCATCGACTCAGCCACATTCCGGACACCTGGAAACATGCCACTATCATGCCCCTGCTCAAAAAACCATCAGCTGACCCAGGCACACTTTCCAACTACAGACCCATATCTCTCCTACCATACCTGGAAAAAATCTTAAGGAAACTAATCAACCGACGCCTCCCCAACCACCTCAGCAACCACCAGCTCCTTAACGCTATGCAGTCCAGATTCAGGCCCAACCACTGCACATAAACAGCACTCATTGCCACCACGGACAACATCCACATGATCCTTGATAGAGGAGACACAGCACCCCTCATTCTCCTAGACCTCTCTGCAGCATTTTAAAGTCTCATACCCCATCTTCATGTCAGATGCCTGCATGAAGTTAGCATCCATTGGCTCACTCTCCCCTGGAACTGCTTCCACTTAATGGTCAGAACACAAGCTGTAAGCCTTGCATCTTATTCCTCGGAAGCCTGCAAACTCACCTGCCGAGTAACACAAAGTTCATCACTCAGCCCCACCCTCTTCAACGCATACATGATCCTTCTGGGCAACATCATCCACACACATGACATCAACATCTTCTTCTACACAGAGAACACACAACTTATACTCTCCCTCTCAGACAAGACCCTCAATACCAGATACAAGTTCACCTCTTGCATGTCTGAAGTTGCTAACCGGATGAAAGCTAACTGTCTTAAGGTCAACACCGACAAGACAGAAGTAGAGATCTTTTGCAAGAACACCTCACCACAGGACTCCAACTGGTGGCTGGCTGAACCCGGACCCACATCCACACCAAAAACAAACTGCAGGAACCTGTGAATAATCATTGACTGCAAACTGGACATGACCACACAAGTCAATGCCGCAACTGCATCCTGCTTCCACACCCTGAACATGCTCAGGAAGATCTTCAAATGGTCCCAAGCAACACTAGAAAAACTGTAACTCATGCCCTAGTCACCAGCAAGTTGGACTACAGGAACACCCAATACACATGGATCACCAAGCAACTCACTAGAAGACTACAACGCATCCACAACTCAACAGTAAGACTCATCTTATACCTCCCACACAGAACTCACATCACACCACACCTCAGGGAACTACACTGGCTCCCAATACATAAACATGCTCTGCTCAAACACCTCACACACACACATCAAGGCACTACACAACACAGACATCATCTACCTGAACAGCCGCATCTCCTTCCACCAACAACCCAGACACCTCCGCTCTGTAGGATACCTACTCACACACATCCCACGCATACACAAAGCCTGACTAGGAGGATGGGCGTTCTCTTACGTCACTGCTAAAAAGTTGAATGACCTCCCTCTCCACTTCAGAGCCTCCTCCTCTCTTCTTGAATTCCACGAGAAGCTGAAGACCTGGCTTTTCAATTAACCACCCTACCATAGGTGGGCCAGGCACACACACCTGCACAGCGCCAGGATATTCTTAAGGGTGAATGTGTGCTTTATGCGCTTTACAAATACACATAACATACCATGTGGGTTCTCCCTCAAGGAGAGGTTAGTGTGGGGTCAGGTGGATTTCACAAGCATATGACTAAGCCTACAGGGCAGTGGATGGTCTCCTTGTGCAAGGATTCTCTTCTGTGGAGTGCAAGGACCTTGTCTATGATTCCTGTCTCGGTGTATACTTCTGACCCAGGTTGGAGGTTGAGTGTTCATGCCCATTGCACAGGAGTGTCAACATCACAAATATAACCTGAAAAGTACATCTGGAACATCATCATATCATGTGCTGAGCCACTGGAATTATGCAGCAGGGGAACAACAAATTATCTGGCAAGAAAAGGCCAATTATGTGACTATACCGTGGCACATTGTGTGAAAGTATTACTTCATTATTTTGTCATGTTTACACATGATAATACTGTTTGCCAAAGATTTCAACTGATTTGTACCTGTTTAAATGCTAAAAAATAGTAATAAGCAACTGGAAGATGACCAGCTGGACGTTTCGAATGGCTTTCCACAGCGCACAAACACATGCCACCACGTTTTTGGCAACGTCTAAACTGTTTGAGCTAGAAACTATTTTGTTTGTTGTGCTAAAAACCATACTTTTGCCCAAAAAAAGGTGTGGCCGCAGAATCGCATAATTCCAGTGGCCCTGATCATACATTTACCTCCAGCTGGCCTTTAGTCACCCTTGCCATGCCAACACTTTAGATCTACATGCAAGGTCTTTCCATCTACTGGTACAACATGAATGCCAAACAACGTGGTTACATGTTTTTATGCGGTCTGTCACAAGTTCAGTCCTAGAACATGCGCTTGCTTTGCTTTCAATAAAGTCCTTCAGTGTCATGATGACGCGACTCTTTTATATGCTGGCCTTGAGCTGAGCTCTTTAAACTTGAGCCCTACATACAATTCTTTGGGCTAGATGCATCAAAGGGTTTTGCCCATTCTTTGTCAATGGGAAAATGTGTTCATGCATATGGCCCTTTGTCTACTGAACACAGCAGCAGGTAAAAGCAGAAACACTGAAGTTCATAATAGAAGAATCAAATACACACTGGTGTTGAGAAGGTCAGTGTGAATTTCAATTAACGGATATTTACAATGTCAAATGTGGCCAACACAATGTGGGAGCATGGACCACACAGAGAGGAAAAGAAGGGTAAACAAATACCTGCCACTAATCATTTCTGTAGAAATGTATCCAATAATTAGTACCCTCTCTTAAGGTTTTTGTTACTTACTACTTGTTTTTTGTTTTGCTTATTTATTTAGCAGCATTAACATTTTATACAAAAACGTTGTACACAGTAAGCATCAGCAGTACACAGACCATAGGGTGTGGCTTTTCACACTGTATCAAAGGATATTAAGTGTAACAGCCACACCACTATCGTTTCAAAGACACGTGACATACATTCATAAACTATATGTATTTACAGTGGGTCAGCATGATTGTTCAAAGGGTGCCTACAACTTCTGAACATTACCAAAGTGCAATGGATGGGTACACTTAGGACTTTATTGTCAATGTCACTTTAAATCTGATGGGGCAGGTAACTGGGGTTACCGTCCCATCCAGATTACAGGTGCCGGAACACTTCGGCTATAGAGTTTTTCACCTGGAGCCTTCGCATGATGAAGGATGGTATGCTTTTCTAGTGAAAAAAAACAGAAAATGGGGGGAAATTAACTCCGCCTATTTTCATCTATATATGATTTTTTCCAAATAATAAGTCTGACTTGCTGCCTTTGTTGTCACTTGTATTCATGACAAACAGATCAGGCATACGGCATTTGACATAATGTTTCCCAATGAACCGCTCAAGCCTATAGCCTTGATCATTGGTTGTCACCATAACCAACTCAGCCCTGCTGGATTGAGCAGAAGATTTCTCTAAAGGTGAAAAAGCGTATCATAAGCCCCTTCTTCAGGAGGAGCGCGCGGCACCTGCACACTCAAAATGTAGCTAACGCTTCCAACAACATAGGTGCTGCTTGTAACGCACTTACAGTCCTAAACGTGTGCATTGCTAGGCAATATCAAAACATGTCACTGTACCAAGAGGAAAACAATTGGTGTTGTCAGTGCTTGTTGGTTTCTGTTACTGTTCCGGCCCTGTTTGTTTACAGCCCTTGCTGTGGGGACTGGCACTACTGTGAGGTGCAAGTGCCCTAAAGTGCACCCCATGGCCAGATCCCTAGCTGGCCCAGCAGGTACCGTGCACAGGTGAGCAGGTCCACAGCTCATGACGGAGCCTGGCGGGGAGGAGCCCACGGAACCAGGGGGTGCTGGCCACATGTACTGGGCCTAAGGGGGCACTGGAAGGAGGTGGGTGAGCCTAGGGTTACCCGCATTAGTGCTGGACACAGGTGAAGAGGAGTATGCGTCACATGGGGGCGGGAGGGGGGTTAACAGGACTTTACTTAACCAGTAGGCGAGGGATGCTGCAATAAATGGCCCTGTGGGGGAAGGTCACAGGTAAGTAGGAGCGAAGAGTCCATAGTGCAACCTGTGAGTGGAGGATGCAGGTGGAAGAGTTCATAGTGCACCCAGTGAGTGGAGGACGCAGTGCACCCAGTGAGTGGAGGACGCAGGTGAAAGAGTTCATAGCGCACCCAGTGAGTGGTGGACACATGAGAGAACTCTTAGTACATCCAGTGCTTGGTGGACACAGGTGTGAGAGTCCATAGTGCACCCTGTGAGTGGTGGATGCAGATGAAAGAGTCTATAGTGCATCCAGTGAGTGGTGAATGCAGGTGAAAGAGTCTATAGTGCATCCAGTGAGTGGTGAATGCAGGTGAAAGAGTCTATAGTGCACCCAGTGAGTGGTGGACACATGAGAGAACTCTTAGTACATCCAGTGCTTGGTGGACACAGGTGTGAGAGTCCATAGTGCACCCTGTGAGTGGTGGATGCAGATGAAAGAGTCTATAGTGCACCCAGTGAGTGGTGGACACATGAGAGAACTCTTAGTACATCCAGTGCTTGGTGGACACAGGTGTGAGAGTCCATAGTGCACCCTGTGAGTGGTGGATGCAGATGAAAGAGTCTATAGTGCACCCAGTGAGTGGTGAATGCAGGTAAAAGAGTCTATAGTGCTCTCAGTGAGTGGTGGACACATGCGAAAGAGTCTATAGTGCACCCAGTGAGTGGTGAATGCAGGTGAAAGAGTCTATAGTGCACCCAGTGAGTGGTAGACACAGGTGTGAGAGTTCTTAGTGCAACCAGTGAGTGGTGAATGCAGGTGAAAGAGTTCATAGCGCACCCAGTGAGTGGTGGACACATGAGAGAACTCTTAGTACATCCAGTGCTTGGTGGACACAGGTGTGAGAGTCCATAGTGCACCCTGTGAGTGGTGGATGCAGATGAAAGAGTCTATAGTGCACCCAGTGAGTGGTGAATGCAGGTGAAAGAGTCTATAGTGCTCTCAGTGAGTGGTGGACACATGTGAAAGAGTCTATAGTGCACCCAGTGAGTGGTGAATGCAGGTGAAAGAGTCTATAGTGCACCCAGTGAGTGGTAGACACAGGTGTGAGAGTCCATAGTGCAACCAGTGAGTGGTGAATGAAGGTAAAAGAGTCTATAGTGCACCCAGTGAGTGGTAGACACAGGTGTGAGAGTCCATAGTGCAACCAGTGAGTGGTGAATGCAGGTGAAAGAGTCTATGGTGCACCCAGTGAGTGGTGAATGCAGGTGAAAGAGTCTATAGTGCACCCAGTGAGTGGTGAACGCAGGTGAAAGAGTCTATAGTGCACCCAGTGAGTGGTAGACACAGGTGTGGGAGTCCATAGGGCAACCAGTGAGTGGTGAATGCAGGTGAAAGAGTCTATAGTGCACCCTGTGAGTGGTGAATGCAGGTGAAATAGTCTATAGTGCACCCAGTGAGTGGTGGATGCAGGTGAAAGATTCTATAGTGCACCCAGTGAGTGGTAGACACAGGTGTGAGAGTCCATAGTGCAACCAGTGAGTGGTGAATGCAGGTGAAATAGTCTATAGTGCACCCAGTGAGTGGTGGATGCAGGTGAAAGAGTCTATAGTGCACCCAGTGAGTGGTAGACACAGGTGTGAGAGTCCATAGTGCAACCAGTGAGTGGTGGACACGTGAGAGAACTCTTAAGACATTCGGTGTTTGGTGGACCCAGGTGTGAGAGTCCATAGTGCACCCTGTGAGTAGTGGGCACAGGTGACAGAGTGGTAGATGCAGGAGACAGAGTGGTGGACGCAGGTGATAGAGCTCATTGTACTCCCAGAGGGTGGAGGACAGTGGTGGACTCGGGAGTCAGAGCCCATCGCATCCCCAGAGGGTGGAGGACACATGTCAGAAGGCTCTTAGTACACCCAGTAGGTGGTGGGCACAGGTCACAGTCCCATAGTACCCCTAGTGGGTGGTGGACATAAGTGAGAGGGGGCATAATACACCAAGTGACTGGGTTCAGAGTTCGCCCATGGGCATCGACGGTTCTGGAGAGTCAATGGACAATAGACGCCTCACGGGCACCCCGCACGGGGAGGGTTGGGTGGTGACGCAAGCCCGGCGGCGGCGGCAGGAAGGGGCGTCCCTCCGATTACACAATCCGAGCCGCACACTCGGCGATTGCATCTCTCGGACGTAACGCGCGGCAGGCGTCCTGACCAACCGCTGCCATTACATAAGGGCCGCGCCCGCGCCGCCGCCTTATCTAAGGGCGGCCGGCTGAAGACGCTGCCCACCGGCGCACGAGGCACCACGGGGTCTTACGCATGGCACACACGGGTCCAACCCCGTGCACCGCAGGGCAGCCTACGGGGGCCCGACACAGCAGGGGCGCGCACCGGGTACGCGGGGTCTGAAAAGGGCCCAACAACGGGCACCTCAAGTCCACCCACTGGGCATCACTTGGCACCTCGGGGACCTGCAGCGTTCACCACAAGCCCACCCACTGGGTATAAAGGGACCCTGTACCTGACATCTCAGGGACACGGGCCAAGTACCGCAGGCCAAGTACCGCGGGGATAACGGACAAACATCGGACACTATAATGTCACCCACTGGGTACCACGGGGCTCTGCACTGGCGCCCAGACTCCCTTTACCTGACACCTCAGGGGCCAGGGTCACACATCGATCAGCACAAGGCCACCCACTCAATACCAAGGGTGACAGCACCTGACGGATCCGCGCCGGAAACCACGGGTTAACTCAGTCCATGTAACATGTAAGGGGCGCGCCGCACACAGGCCACAGAACAGCACCACGAGGCACTGCATAAGGCACCTGCCACTGGTTCTGCATCAGGCACCATAGCGCCCTGCACGTGGCACCGGCACAAGACCACCTGCCGGGTACCACTCTGCACTGCACCTGCCACCTCAGGGACCTCAACAGGTGCAACAGGGCCACCTGCAGGGCCAGACTGGCAACCAGCAGTGCCCGAGGGGCTGGTCCCCCAGGTTAGGGTCTGAGCCATTTATTGTCTGTTTGTGGCCCTGATGTATGGTCTTCATGTGCCGTATGTAATTGGACTAGTGGGTACCGGTGGGAGCAACCAGCATTTATTTTTGGGCACCAGCACTTATTTCTCTGCATAGGGTATTGCCAGCAAGTTAGAGGGGAAAAACACACAAAGACGGAAAGAAGAAGGGAGAGAAAGACAGAAAGTCCATCACCAAGGTATAATCACCAAAGTAGCCCGGCCCCTCACTGCGCAGAAGCGGAGACAACAATGCATCGCAACAGGCCCCAGGTGGCCCTGTACATGGTGTTATAGAACCTAGACTGGGGGTGTAGAGTCACGGCCCGCAGTAATGTCCCGGTGCCAGGTTAAGGGCACAGGGCACCTCGTAGTTCCTGTACTGCTGAAGGATGTTGTGATACACCTTGGGATGTTTGAAAATGAGGCACCCTGCCTAGCTTACATCTCGGATAGGATTACCCACCTAAGTGGGAAAATGTGTAGCCAATACTGTCAGGTGGGTGTAAGTCTGTGCAGGGGGTAGCTTCAGGAGGGGGTGTTTGGGGAGTTGCTTGCCACCCCGCTAGAAAATGTATTCAGTAGCAAATAGCTGGGTGCAAGGGGTTTCAGTCGGGTATGATGGAGTATCTGTCGGATTTCACCACGCGCAAACTCTCCTTCGTCTCTGTTTTGAGGGCCTTAAAAAATGTTGATTAGTTTGAAAAAGGTAGTGTTTTAAGTGCCCCTAACAATCCGCTCTCCCCTCTTTTTCTGCTCCCCTTAAGCCTCCCACTGCCCTGCTTCTCATATAATGTATTTTAACAAGATGTCCAGCTGTGACTGCTGGTAAATATGAAGCTCACGCCTCCTTACCCCAGTCTCATTGACCAAGCTACGCCCCATACTCTGAGACCCCCAACAAGCACTGTGGGTGGCTTGTCCAACTCAGGAAGGCAGTGGGCGTGCATGTGATAGGAAGCGGTGCTGCTGGTTAAGAGGGGGAGCAGTCATGATTCTGGCCGCAGCAGCTATTTTTGAGCTGAATTCTGTCTGGCCCATCAATTCTTTCCCATATGCCTCAGTGCAGAGCATTGGCCCAAAGACACATGCAGTGGCCCCCACACATCCCATGTGTGTTAGGTGTGGAGGAGAGGCCTGCAAGGGGCACATAGCTCCATTTGACCTCCAGTCATGACCTGGCTGCAAACACCCAGCTTGATGGACAATCACAATTCTCTTTGCCCAAGGTGTTCCCTGGCAGGCAGCAGGACTTAGAGGTCAAACTGAGCCCTCAGATGGAATTTCACAACTCCTCCAGGCACAGCAGCCCATTGGAAAACTAAGACACACCATCAAGTTATACATTGTCATGGGACAAAGAAACCTGGCAGGTTGTGTCTTTTTTAATATTGCAGAACCGAATTATTTCTGAGTTTTCACGAGCACCCTATCTATGGGCTAACAGCTACACCATTACACACAGGGCTTTAAGAGGGATGAAAAAACTGGGGGGGTGGGGGATCTCTCAAAGGGTCATGGCCTATGTAATTAAGGGTGTCATTTAAAAAAGCCTAAGCTAAAAACCTCTGCTTAGCATAGAGTGCTGCACAACTGTTATGTTGCTGTTTCTGTCATTCCATCCAGATTTATAATACAAAAAGTAACATTGCACCTGCAACAAGCCAGGACAAATCTCTTTGTCAATGGTTGTTAGTTGCATAAAATAAATAAGCAACAACTGTGGCTTCATTTTGATATATTATTGAAAATGCTTCAGTTCTGAAATGATGAGACTGTGAAAGAACTAAAACGTGTCTCTTTGAGGTTAGTCAAAGGCAGTGAAGGGTGGCACTGCTGCAGAGTTTAGATGCTTTTTTTTTCACCCTGAGGGTTAGGGCAAAATGGAGAGCCCGATATGGACCCCTCCCAGCAGCTCCTTTTAAGACTGCTGGTGCCGAGCACCAGCAGGACCCGGCCCACTTAAAGCCCCAATTACACCACATATTAGATAATAGTAAACCATGTCCCGCTGCCTATTTCTTGAGCAAGTGTTGTTCGGGTGACTGAACCAAGGCACCAACCAGCAAACAAACTGTAATCATAACTGTTAATACCACCCAACAGAAGTAGTTTTAACAACTTTATAATTTCAAAACATTGTTACCTTGCTATGTAATTGTTTGTAGATATATTAAATCTCCCTCCGCTGCTTTCCCACTATGGTAACTTGTCTCCTGCAGGTTGCACAAGGATCTCTGCAACAGCCGCATTAATCCACTGAACTATCATACTTAGTGTAAAACAGTGATCTCTAGGTAGCATGCAGTGCCCAGGGGTAGCCCTTTAACCCTCACTATTCTGTGATTCACACCTGTGCTACACATGGATCTCAGCATTCAGTGCATGAAACACCGAGCTATCTCACCAGGATTATAAGAAGAGTCTTACTGGATACACACAGTTCTCTGCAGTAAATTCTTTGGCCCACTAAGGTTTCTTATAATGGAGTTTGTAACAAATTGAGTAAGGCAGCGCAGATTAACTAATCTATGTTCCTCATTAATTTGTTTAGGAGCAGCGGGTGTACAATTAATGCATATGTCATGACAACCATCGATTGTCATTGATTCGGCTCCTCTTATTGTGTTCCCTTTTTACTCCACCCCCTGTCTGATACCAACTTTCCCTCACACCAATTGTTAATCCCTGTAGCAAATATTTTCCATTTTCAACACAGATGGAAAGCCCTGATTTGTTATTCATAAGAGCATGTCCTGAAAGGCAATGAGGACAGGACGCATACATGATACTGGGCTGAGAAGAGAAGGATTAACGGCTAGAGTGGCCGACTTTGAAGCAGGGGAACCAGGTAGGCTCAAACATCCTGTGATTCTGAGTAAATCACCAAGGGCCTCATTTATGAGGCCGAGCGTCACCTTTACGCCGCCGGTGCGTCACTTCTTGTGACGCACCAGCAGCTTAAAAAATGTGCCTCTTTGCACCATATTTACAAAGTGACGCATCTAGGTAGATGCGTCACTTTGTAAACCCCTGCACTACATTATACCTATGCCAGGTATAATGTATGCAGGGGAGGCGTTCTGACGCAAGAAAGAGTCATAGAAGTGACGCAGTGAAATCTATAAGATTTCACTGCGCCACTTCTAGGACGCAAATGCGTCGATTTCTTACGCCTGCCTCACAGCAGGCATAAGACTGACGCAGGCCCTTTCACATGGGGCTTGTCCCATGTGAAAGGACACATTGCTGGAGTGGCATCACTTTTGTGACACACTCTAGCACTGCGTCACTTTTGCGCCATACAGATACGTCAGAAATACTGACGTATCTGTAACTCCTTGCACCATGATGCGTCATATTATAATTATGACGCATCAATCATATCGCAAGGAGGGCGCAGTGAAAAGTGACGCATCGCTGCTTTCATGCAGTGATGTGTCATTTCTCATAAATGAGGCCCCTAATCTCCCCATGCCTAAAAAAATTAGTGTGTCCGTCTGTAATGCAACTGGTGCTCATGTAAAGCGCTCTGATACCTTCAGGTCGAATTTGCGCTATCTATAAACCTGCAACAAAAAAAAAGTCAAGAATCAAAACCCCTGTCCAGGAGAAAACAACGGTTCCCAAGATAAACTGAAAGAGAGATAGCAGGTGGAGGCAGAGGTCGGAACTAAGGAGAAGACCTCCAGTCAGAGGCACTGGGCAGGAGAAACACCCCTTCACGCTTCCTCCACAAGGACAAGACCATCGGCCCCCACATTGCGGCTTGAACATATACAAAACATCTGGCTAAACATGGAGCAGACCTATCAGTGTGACTTGTCTCCCCTCCCCATCTCTGACTCAGTCGCCATTGGAATGACTCATGGGTGAGGGTATGGCGGGTTACGCGGTGACAGGGTCGCGCTAGGGGAGGTTCATTTAAAATAACAAATTTAACTTACCTTTGCCACCCGTTCCTGCGTTACCTCTGCTCCTATCCTGCTCTCCTGCCTCTGGCAGGAACAGGAAGCAGGCAGCCTCCCTCCCCTCCCCATAGCCAATGACAACGCTGCAATGGCAGTGTTGTGATTGGTCGGGACACCTACCAGCCAGGTGCCCATGGGGAGGCCATTTTCTTCATGTAGGCTGCATACAGTATACAGAGAGAAAAGGCAGAGTGTGCATGACTGGTTTGGTCGGCCCTGTGGCCGACCAAACAGTCAGGGCCCTCAGAAGTGGGCAAGCCACTCCTCCCCACCCGCCCGCCCCCAACCAAACACTTCTAATATCTTGCAGTGCAAGAAGCAGACCATTTTATGTTTCTGCTTCTCGCACTGCAAGAAAGCAGTGAGGCAACGCTCCTCCGCCCTAGTGGAGGAGCCGCCCTTGCTCTGACTATAGACGTCAGGTGGAGTTCACTGAAAAACCACATGCAAATGGTGGAGGCAGCCAGGAAAAGGAGCATGACCCGGACAGTAGAAACATGCTAATGAGTTTATACACAAATAATAATCTTTTATATAGCACAATATGAAAGAACTTTTTGACACTTAGGGGCATATTACCAAGCAATAGCGATAATTATCGCTATTGCTTGGTAAATGCGATAAAAATCGGCCGCAATGCATGAATATCACTGAAAAGTCCGCGATATTCAGGCATTACCGAGCTAATGCTCTTAGCCATGTTATCCACCTCCCATTGGATAACATGGCTAAGTACTGCTCAGGGCAGGTGTTAGCTTTTGGAGATATTCGCGCTTAGCACGAATATCTCCAAAAGTTGGTAATAGGAGATAGCGATGTTAGCAACTGTTTCCAGTCGCTAACATCTTGGCACGCCCACTTTGCATGTCATTAGTGATAAATTTCTCTGACATGCAAAGTGGGGCCCAAGATG
Source organism: Lissotriton vulgaris (assembly GCF_964263255.1). NCBI lineage: Eukaryota > Metazoa > Chordata > Amphibia > Caudata > Salamandridae > Lissotriton > Lissotriton vulgaris. Next base: position 51,843 of record NW_028244805.1, on the reverse strand, counting down.
GTCGCTATCTCCTACTAGCTGTCACTAATTGGTGTTAGCGACAGCTAGGTAATAGGGAGATAATTTTATCTCCGCTTTCTTGGCTTTTAAAGCCAAAAAAGCGGAGATAAACCCCCTTGATAATATGCCCCTTAGACCCTTAATTATTTCGATCATCTAGTCTGATCGTTGGTGTGGGTGTTTCCTCAGATTTACGGCGAAGGAGGAGAGGTCTGCGGCGCTGACACATAGAGGTGTAGGAGAAACCAACGCTGCTGCAGAGGGGAGGGCACAGAGTGAAATCAGAGCCTACTTCACAGATGGCTACTGTGCAGATAAGTGTCCTGAAATGAAACCCCAAGTCGGGGTCACAGCCCCCCTTCCACATCAGGCCAACTGGAGACATCCATGCAGTGTAGGTTACAGCCAGGGGTTTGCGGAGCTGGCACACACTTGCCCTACCCCCCCCCCCCCTCCCCTGCCCCTGCCTGCAGCCAGATGCCTGTGATCAGCTCCCCCTCACAAAGTCTGCTGCTGGCAGTGACTTGAAACCGCCACCATGAACGCCAGTTCACCAAAATGCCCAGGGTAGCGGAAGTGATACCACACGCCATTTAATATTTACTTTCACTCACTCACGCCCACACACACACATCCACACACTTGCTCTCACAAAAACACACTCTAACCTATAAGCACGCACACAATATACATTTAAAAGCCTTTTTTTCCTTACCTTAGCTGTCAAGGAGAGTTATATTCCAGCTAATTATAGTCCAATTTTATTGCACCAATAGTGAATAATTAGATATTATTCACTATAAGTATAATACAAAAATTGACCCAAAAACCAAGGAAAGTAGAGCCCCCACCAAGTCCACAAGGAAAGCTGCCTTTGTGGTCCTGGCTTTGATTTTGCCAGCTCAGAGGCCAGGGGTCGCAAAGACAGTGCCAGGGGTCACAAGGGGCAAGCGAGAGGTTGCAGCTGCGACCCCTGCGACTCCTAAATGACATCCATGGAAAGAGCCCACCATCGTCTCACAAGTCCAAAGAAGAGGCCTCCTTAGCCTGGCCCTGACACATGACTGCAGATTCCGGCTCTAACCTGCTGGTACTTCTGGGAACAGGGCAGGTGCTTGGATGAATCACTTCATCAGAAAACAACACAGATCCACATTTCTGGCTAAAGCGGCCTCATTTCATTTTTTTTTTTTAAATTTGTTTTTATTGCAGAATTAGAGACCAGTTCACAAAATAGATCAACCAGTACACTTATGGCGTCACAATGCATAGACAAAGTAATCACAAATTCGTACACAGCCAATTAGCCCACAACCCGGAGGCCGGGCGGCGCATCGCTAAAGCGGCCTCATTTCACGTTTAACATCTGCCTGACTGGCTGTATTTTCCACAAATGGTTTTGCTGGGATTTTAACCCTTACTTACAGTGTTAACAGCCATTGGCCAAATCAATAGGTGCCTTTTAATTTGTTTTATTGCAAACACGTCACAAACAAAACATGCAGCCACCCAAACATGACTGCCATTTGCGTATAAAATAATTGGTAACATTTTTTAAAAATCACTGATGCAGCAATTCTACTAGTGATGTTTAAAGCCTTACATTTTATTGTTATATAATTTGAATAAAGAATAAATCGCCACCTCAGGAAGGGAAAATGTTACAATGTCACTTACCCACTTTATAATAACAGCTTTAAAGAGAGACAGAAAATAAATCAGCATGTAACGGGTCAACCATCGCGTAGGCAAATAAATAGCCGTGATTTCAAGTTAATTTAATGAATTAAAATTAAACAGAATTTTACCAAATGCCTGTATGGGGCTGATTTATTGACCCTAAGCATGGAGGCAAACTCGGAGAAGTGTGAGGGTAAATGTCTGAAAAAATTATTAGGTCTAAAAAGTACGATGGGCCCGGCGATACGATTGGAAGGGGGTTTGCAGGCTTGGAATTTCGTGGCCTACAAATCTGGGATAAACTCTGGTCCTCAGAGGTTCAAAAGGTATCAGTTCGCTGCACAAATGAAATTGCAAGGAGTGAGCTAAAATAAGCAGTACAGGTCAGGAATAGATTAGGAAAAATTGGAGTGGTTTTAAAAATCGATAAATTCAGATGGTTGAGGCATTTTGGGGCATATTATCAAGGGGGTTTTTCTCTACTTTTTTGGCTTTAAAAGCCAAGAAAGCGGAGATAAAATTATCTCCCTATTACCTAGCTGTCGCTAACACCAGTTAGCGACAGCTAGTAGGAGATAGCGACCATCTTGGGCCCAACTTTGCATGTCAGTGATATTTATCACTAATGACATGCAAAGTGGGCGTGCCAAGATGTTAGCGACTGGAAACAGTCGCTAACATCGCTATCTCCTATTACCAACTTTTGGAGATATTGGCACTAAGCGTGAATATCTCCAAAAGCTAAGACCTGCCCTGAGCAGTTCTTAGCCATGTTATCCAATGGGAGGTGGATAACATGGCTAAGAGCATTAGTTTGGTAATGCATGAATATCGCTGACTTTTCAGCGATATTCATGCATTGCGGCCGGTTTTTATCGCATTTGCAATAAACCTTGGTAATACCAAGGTTTATCTGCGATAAAAATCGCCGCAGCTCAGCGGTAAATTTTTCTCTCTAACCAAGCAATAGCGATAATTATCGCTATTGCTTGGTAATATGCCCCCGATGTTTTGAAAGGTGAATTAAACGAGGCCTGAAGAGATATCCCCATGACGTAGGCATCCTTGCACCATGGTGCAAGGGTGCCTGCGCCGGAGCATGGCAGCTGTTTCGTGGCCAGCGCAGGGGAGAGCACAGGAATGCGTTTCGATCCCAAGCTCATTAATTAGAGCTTGGGATCCCTCTAATTAATGAGCTTGGGATCGAAACGTTGTCGACATTTCAAAATAGTACCACAAATGTCCATTGTGTGTAATTATTGTGGGCACTATTTGGCTAAGCTTGTTGTATTGTACCTTGAATGCAAGCTGCCACAGCTCGTAGTTTTTGCCTGTAACTTTGTCTGTCCAAACTGTTCAAGTGTCATTTCGTTCTCCCGCACTTCCCCCCTTATGTTGGGTGCAGGACTGTGGCCCATTGTAATGTTTTTTCGTTTATTTCTGACTTCATTTGAAACATTTTCTCAATAAAACTCCTTGTCCGGCTAGACATTGGATCTATATAGTACCCAACATGGTCTATATCAAATTTTTCTGAAATCCAGTATCTGCTCAGGACCGTTGTTTTCTGAAATAATGCCGTTCTCAAAATGTCAGGTTGCTTTGAATGTTTGGTATGTATCTAAGGTTTGAGAAATGTAACACACTTTTGGATGCTGAGAACAATTGCACTTGTGGACTAAGGTTTCAAAATTGTAATGTTATTTTTTTAGAAGACTCTTTATTTTTTATAGGACTCAATGTCTGATTTTAAGACCCCTTTTTATCAAATATAACATATCACAACGAAGCACTTGTACTTTCAGTGAATATGGAATCTTTTAGATGATCCATGTGCCTTAGCAAAATGTAAAAAATAAGTTTGGACTAGTGATGTGGCGATTGGAGAGTTTAGACCTTTTAGGTTAGCTGATGTCGCATCCTATGGACTGAGTGTCAGAAGGGATGTATAGTGATACGTGTGCATTTCAGTCTTGCTGTTCACAGCGGCCTCTGTGGGGTGCTGTCAGTAGGAGGTTTGGACCCTGAAATCATTTGCGGTAAGGTGGTAGGGTTGGGGGTACATTTTAATGTGTATTACATGTATTTATTGTTTTAAAGACAACTGTCTAAGCATCAATAAAGAACTTGAAACAGAATTTCAACAAAGTTTGCCACAGAAGTGAAAGGGAGTATTTTTAGGCAGATATGAACAATGTGCAGAGCCCTTGTACGAAGTCAAGAAAGCCACCGAGGAAAATGGGTTAAACCTGTTGCCCCATGTTGTTGTGAGTGGAAGGAGAATTAGAAATACTTTTCCACAGAAAAATGGGTGACACCCGCTGACAAGAAGCTCCTCTATGTATGTATATCATGCATGACATGTTGGAAAATAGTCTGACGAGCAAACAAGATGCCTCAAAGGGTAGATCTGAAATTGAATCTGCACGCCTTGTCATGGTGACGGGGTCGCAGGTGTCACTAAGCCCCTTACCAGCTATGACACGCAGCATAGTTAGGGTCAGGTAAATGTAAATGTATGTGTCTTGTAAAGCGCACTGCTGCCCTGAGGCGTTGTGGCGCTGTAGACCGCTGGGGAACCCATCCTGGCTATCCCTGTGAGATGGTCCCTACTGGGTATCTCCAAGGTGAAACGAGGCATCCCCGGCGAATGTGGGGGGCCGTTGTAGAGATGAGGCAAGCTAATGCCCAGAGTTGCCGAGTGTGATCCCTAGTTAGAGTAGGCACCAAGGCGAGAATTATCGAGTCCGCTGACCCTGGTCCACGACCCTGCCACGTCCATGAGGGGAAACGTCACTTACAACTCAACTTTTACATCGCATTACCATTACGACGCAACTTTTACAACGCAAACCATCACAACGCATTGCGCTGGGGGGTGCTCTAGAATAGGGAATAGGTTTAATTTACTGTCCAACAACTTCCCTACTATCCACGGGGACTGGAGTTGGAATAGTAAATTAAACTATTCACTATCCAGCGCCCCAAAGCACTATGCGTTGTAATGGTATGCGTTGTAAAACCTGCGTTGTAAAAGCATGCGATGTAAAAGCATGCGTTGTAATGTCGTACATCCGTCCATGAGTGGCTGGTGATAAGTGTCCCGTGTCTTAAAAGCATACTTCTCTTTACCCCGCAGGGGATAAGAGCGCCTAGATGCCATTCTCTTAGCACTGTAGGATGTGGTAGCTCTCGACTCACTTAGGGTGAAGGTGGACCTCCTGGGTCATCTGATAAAAGACCGATACCTTCAATACAAGCTTCACATACCAACTTTTTTAAATGGTGGGTTTGAGTCCTGATCCACGCCAGAGATTTAGGACTACCAGAGATTATGTAAACAAGATTCACTTTGATGCAATGTATGTAAATGTACTTCGGGTGAGTATCCTTAAAACCTGGAATGGATCCATCACTCCTGGACCTATGGTGGACACTCCTGATCTAAGTTCATCACACAAATCACACAATACAACATTGTCAGATGGAATAAGAATTCTTCATGTCAGGTGACACCATCGGACAGTCCTAACATTTCATACAACATCAATCTTTCTCTGACCACACAGAAAGTGATGCGGAAGTAAACTCTAGGAGTTGGTGAGGGTGTATGTAAAGAGGTCTGAGCGCTCATAAAAGGTGACTTTAGCATTTATAGGGATCAAAGCTTCAACCCCAACAGGCTGTGCTCACATAACATGTTTCCTAAACCCATGCTTGAATAGCTCATCCGGTCCAAGTTTTAGCTTTGCATTGTGGTACTTGTAGTCCAGACTTTATATTGTGATCCACTGGACTAAACAAAAGAGTGACCATAACCCACTCTTTAGTCAGGGCCGACTTTAGATCTGGTGTGAAAATCAGATTTGGTGCCCCCCCGCAACACCCCCCCTCCCCCGGGCTTTAAGTGGAATGAAAAAACGGGAGGGTCTCTCAAAGGGGCGTAGCCAATATAATTATGGGCATGGCTTGAAAACACAAGCTAAAAAATCTGTGTTAAGCATAGTGTGAAGCCCACTTGTATTTTGCTGTTTCTGTCATTGCACCCAGATATATGATAGAACAAGTAACGTCATACCAACACCAAGTCAGGACTATTGGCTTTGTCAATGCTTGTTAGTTGCATTAGATAAATAAGCAGCAACTATGGCTTGTTGTATATAATATTGAAAAAGCTGCCACTTAGAGCTCTGTTGACGCCAGGACAGTGGTGCTGCCCCGGAGTTTCAAAAAAGAGAAGAGAAATCCAGAGAGAAAATGACTCTCTTTAAAGGATTCCCTTCCCCTGGAAGGCTCACCTGGCTGTCATGGCGTAACTACTCCACTAGTGAGAAGAGAGCAGTGTGAGCCCGTGCACATCCATGTGCCTGCTGTCAGGAAAAAAACGGACCACCTGTGCCAGGGCACAAAACAGAGCCCGACAGAGACCTGTTTTGTGGCCCCCTTTAAAAAACTGCCGGTGCTCAGCACCGGTGAGACCCGGCCCACTTAGAGCCCTGCCCCCCCCCCCCCCTCCCCCCCAATGATGACCTCCTCCTCCTCAGACTCACTGACTACCACTGGGCAAAAGTGCCTCTTATCTACCCATAGCCCCTCTCTCACACACATTCATTTGTTTTAAAGCACAGGTAAAGGCTGGCTTTGCTGACAAGAATGTATATCTACCCAAACTAACCCTCTTTAGCAACATTAGGAATATATAATGAACTAATGTGGGAAAAAACATAACGTCCTAACTATTTTACGCAGTTTGCATGCAGCTCTTTGATGTAGCATATTAGAGATGTATCTTATGTACTGTGATAACACAGGGATCTCTGTGACATAAGCAGTAATCCACTCAGCTATCCATTCAAAATACAGATTTGTGATCTGCATGGTAAGAGTTCCTTACAGCAGGCATATTAACCCTCTGCAACACTTTATGCCACTAGGCAAAACCCCCATCTTTCCTGTTACAGGAACATTAATCACAAGCGTTATCTTGACATTTTTATTGCTGCCTGAGAGCTGATGCACAAGGAACGCTGCAGAAGGTGTTTTAAAATCATAAGTTAATGCTAAGCACAGCCCCACCCTGCCCTGAGGTCAGCCTCCCTCCCTCCCCAGGTCAGCGCCCACTGTGGCTGCACCAGGCACACTGCCATAAAGTGCTTGTATTTGGTGTACGTTTCACCAACAGCACTGCGAACCTGAGCTAACGACAGTACAGCGCTATACTTAACTCGATAACTATTAACATTTACCCCTAAGGGCACATATTTGATGCACAGCCTGTGGATACATTTTCCAAGATTGTCAGGCCTTGGGGTGATGCCTTGCTAGACGATGGGGCCTCTCCTAGGCTACGGAAAGTGAGATTTCTTGTGATGGTGCACAACATGACCTAAACACGCCTGCACTCGCAAAATGTACCATGATCCTCTGCGGCCAGCTTGCACTCTATGGTTGTGACCAGCCGAGTCAGCGGGTAGGTGAGCTCACCAGGCAACTGACAGGACCCAGAGGGGCGAGCCCACGTCAACGAGAAGGAAATGCCAGATGCCCAGGCGACCCATATACCCCCTGACGTCCATGTATCACCAGTTTATGCAGCTACAGGTAGCATTCACGCGATATCACCATGTCCTGTTACACGACACATGCAACTTGTTCTGGGCTTTTGGCCAAAAGCACATTGCATACTGGGACTGGTAAGCTTCAACTCAATTTTAAAAGCAAAACTACAAGGCCCAGAATGCAACAAACTGTAGGCAAAAATGGCAGTACTAGCTGAGGGTATCAGCAAGTCATGATAAGCATCAGTTGCAGAGTTACATATGCTTCTAGCATTCAGGCAACAATAAAAATCCCAAGATAACTCTTGTGATTAATGTTCCTGCTAGAAAGAGAGATCGTGGTTTTGCCTAGTGGCAGTGTTGACTTGCCATTAAGTAGCGCAGAGGGTTAATATGCCCGCTGCAAAGAACAGCTCTGTATGTTATGTGGATAGCTGAGTAGATTAGTAAAGCCAGCCTATACCAGCACTTTAAAAGAAATGAAATATGTGAGAGAGGGGCTATGGAGAGATGAGGGGCACTTTCGGCAGGTGGTAGGGAGGAAATACGAGGAGGAGGTCAAGGGGGGGCACCATGAAAGAGTGTCTCACCAGGCACCAACAGCGCTAAAGCCGGCCCAGGCTGCCAATGTTACCGTATCCAACAACGATGCATAGCATACTCTGAAAGCATGCAGAGCAAGCTGTGACAGAGCAGGCACAGATTACTCCTTCACCAGGAATGCTAAGCACACTGTGACCTGACAGGCACGGTTAAACTCCCTGTGCAGGAAAGCTAAGCACACACTGACCTGGCAGGCACAGATAATTCCTTCAACAGGACTGCTAAGCACACTCTGACCTGGCAGGCATGGATAACTCTTTCACCAGGAATGCTAAACACACTGTGACAGAGCAGGCACAGATAATTCCTTTACCAGGAATACTAAGCACAGAGTGACCTGGCGGGCATGGTTAAACTCCCTGTGCAGGGATGCTAAGCACACTGTGACCTGGCAGGCACAGAAAATTCCTTCACCAGGAATGCTAAGCACACTGTGACCTGCCAGACATGGATAACTCCTTCACCAGGGATACTAAGCACACTGTGACGGAGCAAGCACCGATAACTCCTTCACCAGGAATGCTAAGCACACAGTAGCCTGGCAGACATGGATAACTCCTTCACCAGGGATGCTAAGCACACTGTGACGGAGCAAGCACCGATAACTCCTTCACCAGGAATGCTAAGCACACAGTAGCCTGGCAGGCACAGATAACTCCTTCACCGGGAATGCTAAGCACACTGTGACTGGGCCAGCAAGGATAACTCCTTCACTTGGAATACTAAGCACACTGTGACAGAGTGGGCACGGATAACTCCTTCACCAGGAATGCTAAGCACAGAGTGACCTGGCGGGCACGGTTAAACTCCCAGTGCAGGGATGCTAAGCACACTGTGACGTGGCAGACACGGAAAACTCCTTCACCAGGAATGCTAAACACACTGTGACAGAGCAGGCACAGATAATTCCTTCACCAAGAATAGTAAGAAAGAGAGACTTGGCAGGCCTGATTAAACTCCCAGTGCAGGAATGTTAAGCACACTGTGACGTGGCAGGCACACATAACTCCTTCACTTGGAATGCTAAGCACACTGTGACAGAGCAGGCATAAATAACTCCTTCACCAGGAATACTAAGTGCATAGTGACAGAGCGGGCATGGATAACTCCTTCACCAGGGATGCTAAGCACACAGTAGCCTGGCAGGCACAGATAACTCTTTCACTTGGAATGCTAAGCACACTGTGACAGAGCAGGCATGGATAACTCCTTCACAAGGAATACTAAGCATACTGTGACAGAGTGGGCACGGATAACTCCTTCACCAGGAATGCTAAGCACAGAGTGACCTGGCGGGCACGGTTAAACTCCCCGTGCAGGGATGCTAAGCACACTGTGACGTGGCAGACACGGAAAACTCCTTCACCAGGTATACTAAGTACACTGTGACAAAGCAGGCACGGATAACTCCTTCACCAGGAATGCTAAACACACTGTGACAGAGCAGGCACAGATAATTCCTTCACCAAGAATAGTAAGAAAGAGAGACTTGGCAGGCCTGATTAAACTCCCAGTGCAGGAATGTTAAGCACACTGTGACGTGGCAGGCACACATAACTCCTTCACTTGGAATGCTAAGCACACTGTGACAGAGCAGGCATAAATAACTCCTTCACCAGGAATACTAAGTGCATAGTGACAGAGCGGGCATGGATAACTCCTTCACCAGGAATGCTAAGCACACTGTGACCTGGCAGGCACGGATAGCTCCTTCTCCAGGAATGCTAAGCACACTGTGACAAAATGAGCATGGATAACTCCTTCACCAGGAATGCTAAGCACACTGTGACTGGGCCAGCAAGGATAACTCCTTCACTTGGAATGCTAAGCACACTGTAACAGAGCAGGCATGGATAACTCCTTCACAAGGAATACTAAGCACACTGTGATAGAGTGGGCACGGATAACTCCTTCACCAGGAATGCTAAGCACAGAGTGACCTGGCGGGCACGGTTAAACTCCCCGTGCAGGGATGCTAAGCACACTGTGACGTGGCAGGCACGAAAAACTCTTTCACCAGGTATACTAAGTACACTGTGACAAAGCAGGCACGGATAACTCCTTCACCAGGAATACTAAACACACTGTGACAGAGCAGGCACAGATAATTCCTTCACCAAGAATAGTAAGCACAGAGAGACCTAGCAGGCCTGATAAAACTCCCAGTGCAGGAATGTTAAGCACACTGTGATGTGGCAGGCACAGATAACTCCTTCACCAGGAATGCTAAGCACACTGTGACCTGGCGGGCACGGATAGCTCCTTCTCCAGGAATGTAAAGCACACTGTGACAAAGTGAGCATGGATAACTTCTTCACCAGGGATGCTAAGCACACTGTGACGGAGCAAGCACCGATAACTCCTTCACCAGGAATGCTAAGCACACAGTGACCTGGCAGGCATGGATAACACCTTCACCGGGAATGCTAAGCACACTGTGACTGGGCCAGCAAGGGTAACTCCTTCACTTGGAATATAGTGGAGAAGTGTGGCTCACTGGTTAGAGCGGCAGACCCTGATGTAGAGATCTGACCCGGGACCAGGGTTCAATTCCCGTCGCGGCAGGGTCTTGGGCTCAATGTCCGCGGACCCGATAATTCTCGCCACGGTGCCTACTCTAATCATGGGTCCCACTCTGCAACTCTGGGCAATAGCTTGCTTAAACTCCACACCGGCCCAAAACGCTAAGGATGCCTGTCTTCACCTTGGGGTGCCCAGGACTGGGCGCCTCACAGGAACAGGTCAGGATGGGTTCCTCAGCGGTACAGCGTGGGGACACACTGGCTAGTGTAACCAGGCGCTTTATAAGCTCAGTTACTACTACTACTACTAAGCACACTGTGTCAGAGTGGGCGCGGATAACTCCTTCACCAGGAATGCTAAGCACACTGTGACCGCACGGTTAACCTCCCTGTGAGGAATGCCTGGCACAGAGGGGTGGAGCAGGCCTGGGTAATTCCCTCTGCAGGAATGCTAAGCACGCTCTGACAGAGCAGGCAGTTTACGTTATTTTACAATGCTAATCATTCTGTGAAAACAGAAGACCTCTGTGCCTTCACTTCCCAGAAGATTAAGCATGTGTCAGCCAGCAGGGTAGAAGTATGAAATATCCAGTGGCAATATCATAACCAAGATATCGAGGACCAAAATATTGCCATGAACATATATATATTTAGTATACCTAACTCCACATCCATGTACCTTTGAGTTATATAGATCTACTAGCAGCCCGTCCCGACCTTGTCCGGGAGCAATCAGGCTTCAGGGCCCCCGCCCGCCCTGACATTGTCCGTGGGTCCCCCGGAGTAGCAGCCCGTCCCGACCTTGGCTTCAGGGACCCCGCCCCCCCGACATTGTCAGTGGGTCCCCCGGAGTCTTACCTCATCCGTCGCACCTCCCCGCGCTCCTGAGTTCACCGGTCCGCCACTCCTCGACGCTCCTCGCCGCTCCTCCCCGCTCCTCCCCGCCTGTCCGCCGCTTCTCTCCGCTCCTCTCAGCCTGTCCGCCGCTCCTCACTGCTCCTCCCCGCCTGTCCGCCGCTCCTCCTCGCGCTCATGTCCGCCGCTCCTCCTCGCACTCCTGGACGCCGCTCCTCCCCGTGCTCTTGATGTCAGCACGCATGTCGCGGCAGGCGCTACTTCCATGGGAGTACTTTTTTTTTTCTCATAAATTTTTTAAATAACTTCTATTTTTTTGATTTTTATAGCCTATGTCCAGCTGCACACCCTGACAATTTCAACGATGTATCGGGTGTGTGGATTGGCGCTGTGGTTCCCGAGTTTACCCGCCTCAAAGGTTCAAAGTTCTTCCTTTATAATAGTAGTATAGATAAATCTATACTTGCCTCTGTGCATTTGCTTCCTCAATATTTTGGGCTACGGTACTATTAGAGGTGGGCGAGTCACTGAAAACCCAAGCCAGGCTCAAGCCTGAAGCCTGTCTCTGGCTCATCTCGACGTCCTGTAGGTACCTCGAGTTCATTACGAGCTGAACTATCAAGTGGCTTCTGCCTGCCTCTTTCCCATTACAAAAGTGTGGCATTATGGCTAGAGCTGCAGGTTTGGAACTGAGGAACCAGTTTTGAGTTTTGGCGTGGGCTCAGCATCCTGTGATTCTGAGCAAGTCATCAAACCTCCCCATGCCTATAATGAATGAATCGGAAATAGTTACAAGGGAACCCTACTCACATTGGAACCAGGGTGCATGTGTTATAAGCAGAAACAATGGTTCCTGTGGAATATTGGAATACTGGGAATGATAATAAATATTATGCACAATCGCAATGAACAATTGGGTTATGTTGATATCAAAATGAGTAAGCATGGGTGCAAAATCCGTTCCGCTCGCGGACCTGCTTTATTTTATCTATTAGTGCTTCCTGATGAAGCTAACTTAGTAACTATTTTAGAATGGTGCTGGCAGCTTGCTGGCGCCATTCTAAAATAAAACAGGAGTGGGGCAGAGGGCAGAAGGTCACAGAGTGGGGCAGAGGGCAGAAGGGCACAGCAACGAGTGGGGCAGAGGGCAGAAGGACACAACAACGAGTGGGGCAGAGGGCAGAAGGGCACAACAACAAGTGGGGCCGAGGGCAGAAGGGCACAAAAACGAGTGGGGCAGAGGGCAGAAGGGCATAAAAAACGAGAGGGTGGCAGTGATGAACCAGTGGGCGCATCGCGGTCTCGCACAAAAAAAAACCCTGCGAACACGCAAAGCGCCCCGCGAACACGCCAAGCGCCCCGCGAACACGCAAAAATAAAAAAATACGCAAATTTGTGAATTTTGCGGATCGCGAATTCGCAAATCCGCAAATTTGCGGATCGGGAATTCGCAAAATTCGCCCATGCTTAAAAATGAGAAGAACCTTACACGACTCAGTATTAGATGTAGACAATGATAACTTTTATATAGATATATATGAAAAATAGTTACAAAACTGAACAGTGCGTTGTGTCCCCAGTGAACATGGATATAATAAATTAATGTCCCTATGCGTAACTGGTGCCCACTTAAAGTGCTCCAATACCTTTGGGTCAAGTTTGTGCTGTATAAAACTGCGGAAGGATACACAAAAAGGTCAAAACAAACTGTTAACATAAAAAAATAAAGACAAATAGATAACCATTTCGTGGCTGACTAGTACATACTGAAACCAGAAACCCAGAAAAATTCACGGCTTCCCTGCTTAAATTGTATGATCGCAGGCAAGTTTTATAAGTCACCAAAACTTATTTTTCTTTATTATTGTGTATGAAAGCACTTTGAAATATGTGGGTTCAGAATACCAGTTAAACAAAAACCTATTGTGTTTGATTTAATAGACTATAATGTTACTCTATAGTAGTCTGGGCTAACTACAGGATTTGGATGTATGACGTTACAACGCATGCCTTTACGAAGCAAGTTTTACAACGCAAGTCGTTACAACGACTTGCGTTGGGGGGCGCTGGATAGTGAATAGTTTAATTTACTATTCCAACTCCAGTCTCCGTGGATAGTAGGGAAGGTGTTGGAAACTATTCCCTATCCTAGAGCGCCCCCAGCGCAAGACGTTGTAAAAGTTGCGTTGTAATGGTTGCGTCGTAAAGGTACTTCATTGTAAAAGTTGCGTTGTAAAGGATGTTCCCCACAGGATTTACACGGTGACTGTCTTGCTTCACTTTCAATGAGTACTTTCCAGTGTAGTGCTAGAATGGAACTTATTGATGTCAAAGCTGGCACATGTTAAAAAAAACACTTTTTTTTAATTTTGAAGAGACGGTCTCTATTTTTACATAATGGTTGTTGTAAGAATTACACAGTAAACATGTTCAGGGCTCGGCTCGTGCATCGGCTCTAAGAGACGAGCCAGACCCTTAGCTCGGCTCTCGCTCAGCTCTCCCAGTTATTCTGTCGGCTCACCCACCTTTAGATACTGTGGAAAATCGATATTCTCTGCTCAACGTACCGCACTAGAATCGGTCAATTTCTCCTCCTAGAGTAATAAATAAAATGTGACAGTGGAGAGACCAATTTCTCTTGATACATTTCTAAACAATTTGTGACAGAGCCAACTAAATGATGTGTCCCCTTTCACCCCAATTATGGGAAGCAAGCTCTGACTAAGCTGGAACAGTTGTGCACACTTGCCACGAAGGTCAGTCCCCCTGTCCGAATATTTTTTTTTAAGTTTAAAGAGCTTTATTGAAGTAATTAGAAACATAGGTACAGTATACAACAATACATAGAGAAAAGGTAGCAAAGAATTCACAAAATGAATAAATAATGTGATGGAATAAGGACAGAAGAAATCTGGCTTTGATATAAAAATATTCCAAAGAAGGAAAAGCAATAAGAAAAAATTGTACCTAGAAACAAGATAGCATTTTACATTTTTTGTTTTTACAGAAAAAGGGAAAACCTAGAGAAAGAGGAAGAGACAAAAAAACTGAGAGAAAGAACAGAAGAAGGAAGGAAAGAAAGAGAAAAGGAGATGTCTGAATATTGACGAAGCCTAAAGGCATTCTTTCTAATCAGAGGATTCTAGGCTAGCTTTAGCCAGGATGGCACACTGACCCTCATATCCCATAATGCTAAGCAAGCTGTAACAGAGGAGCCTTGGTTAAGTCAACCTTTGAGCAAGCTGTGGCAGAGAACAGGGTATTGCTAACTCTTCTCCTGTGCTTAATTTGAGCCAGTGCTTTCTGGTGCTCTGAACTGGCACGTAATTGTCATGACAGCACTCATGACAGTCTGCCACTGTTTTCTAAATTTGAGATGAACACGCCAACAGTTGTTAATTAACTCAATTTACATTAAAATGACTAATACATGCTGCCAGTGCCAATGTGGGATAATCTGGAATAGTTAAACTGTCACACTTGTAGGGTGTGATGGTTAGTGGTTGTGTTGGTACTGTCTTTGGCGGCGCTGGCAGGGGCAATGGGTGGTGCAAGCTACAGTGGACTCCTGACAAAGTCCCCTGGCACTTAGGTTTTTACAAATTAAGCACTGGCTTCTCAGACTGCTGTATGCGCTGAAAGTGATCAGACGTGGTTAGTTTACACCGTTGTGAGATAGAAAAATCAAATGTACTTGTTCTGAGACTGCAAAGCAAGCTGTGACACACCTGGTTCCCGCCTTCTCCTGAGACCGGATCAAGATGCAACAGAGAGTGGGTATGGCTGGCCACGCCCCCACGCCAATGCAAGCTTCAGTCAGCTTTCATCCCTGGGAATACTTGGCATGAACAGGCACCAGCTGAGTGGTTTCACCGAGACGCCGAGCAAGCTGTGACATAACAGGCATGCTTGCCTTCTCTCTCCAGGAAGCTGGGCGTGCTTGGACTGAGCAGCGAGTTGGTCATGAAATGGATTCTCCGTTTGAGACAAGGCCGTCTGTGTTACACTTCCAATGCTAGACCGGGGCTTTAAGTGGGCCGGGTCTTACCGGGTCTGAGCACCAGCAGTTTTTTAAAGGGGGCCTCGAAACGAGTCTTTATCGGGCTTTGTTTTAATACCTGGCAAAGGCAGTCCTTTTTTCCGGACTGCAGTGACAGCAGGCACATCATGTACGTGTGCATACACTGCTCACTTCTCACTAGTGGAGAAGTTATGGCATGACGTCATGCCAGGTGAGTGTTGAAGGGGAAGTGAAATCCTTTAAAGAGAGTCATTTTCACTCTAGATCTCCCTGCTCTTTTTGAAACTCAGGAGCAGCAACATTGTCGTGGTTGCTGCTTATTTATCTTGTGCAACTAACAACCATTGACAAAGCCAATAGTCCTAACTTGATGTGGGTATGGTGTTACTTGTTGTACCATATAGCTGGATGCAATGGCAGAAGCAGCAAAATACAAGTTGGGCGGCACACTATGCTAAGCACAGATTTTTAGCTTGTGTTTTTAAGCTACGCCCATAATTACAATTTGAGAGAACCCCCCCCCCCCCCCCCCCCCTCTGTTTTTTCATCCCACTTAAAGCCCTGCAAGGACAGCGGCAGCAGAGTAAACGTCGCTTTTTCTGCCCTTTCGTGAACGTAGAGCAAGCATTGCTGCCGTCCCCGCTGCAAAGGGGCATCTACTTGTAATTTTCCCCTCTGTGTGAGGACCCTCAAGCTGGCACGGCTACTCATGCTCGGACACTGCCGGCCATTAAAGAGAGCAGGCGCGCGGCTATGGCCGCTGTCCGAATCAATGGCGCCTCTTTCTTCACAGATTCTGCCAGTCCGATTTCCCAGCGTGCAGTCACACGTGGTCACTCTTCCTTTCGCGTGACTTTTGTTTCTGTTCCTCTCTGGTGGGTGACTCACTGGACACAGCGCTGGCTGCCGCTCCAGCCTTCACTGCTGGCTGCTGGGCGTCTTCTGAAGCCAGTAGGCCTGGAGGCGAGCGCCCCCTCCCGGCCGGAGACGGAAGAACCATGGACTCCCGAAAATGATGGGTCTCATTATTTCTTGATATAATTGCCTTCTCGCTATGATTCCTTAAAATTAAATAATGTGAATTTAACAGGAAGGCTGTGGTCACCTCGGCGGCTTTTTCTCCAGGTTCTGGAAACCTCCACACAGCGCTGAGCAAACGGCGTCAGCGCACTCTCTTCACAGGCCCGTCAGCTCAAATGATGCTTCTTATGACTGCGTACCGACGTTCATATTACTTTGTGTCGTGCGGTACTCCCCAGAGCAGGAATATGAAACGGGGCAACCCTTAAACCACCCGAAATTAGGGGCAATAAAAACGACGAGAAACAATGGACCCTCGTGGGGTAAACAGTTATTTAATAGTATCTAAATTAATGTTGTTCTTGGTGTTTGAGCACTAAAAGTTGTTTGTATCAACCCAACACAATGAGTGGTTTATATGGGGAAAAATAAGTGCAGGTACTCATTAAAATGAGCTAGAGTTGTGTCGAGTGGGGGGTGGCTAAGGGCAAGACATGATAATACCTAGGCCCTCATTTACGGGATTTTGCAGCCCCTGCACCAAAGAGCCCTTTTGGAAGCCTAGCGCCAACGTGGGCGCCCTCGCACCATGGTGGAAGGGTGCTTCCATTGCATGCAGGATTGTTCTTGTGCAGGAAGGGGCACTTTCGTGCACAGAAACAATCCTTAGAAGTGCTTTCCTCTTTCTATGTGTGCTGCAAAATGCAGTACAATTAGAAGGAGGGAAAAAAGAGGAGAAATAAAGATATGTCTCCCCGTTAAGCCTCACCTCGGGAGGAGTAAAGATTTGGCACTTCCGCAGGCTTACATGCTTTTGTAAATCTGGGATAGTGTCAAAATCCATGGGTGTTGCATGGAAACACCCCCCGCAACGCCCAAGGATTGCCTCTAGAGTGCAGTGTAAGGCGTCACAGTGATTTGCCCTCCGTCGCCCTACTCAAGATTTATGAGGCAACTCAAAGCTATGCAGGGTGGCCTTGCATGGCTTCATAAATCTGATTCAGAGCCCTGCGTCACCCCATGTACCACTTGGCGTAGTGCAAAAGTGACACAAGGCTCTCATAAATAACCCCCTCAATGGCTTAATTGCAGCACATACCAAAACACATGAAACATGCATTTATATGAAAACAGGTTGACTCGTTGCACAAAATGAAAGCCAAAATTGTTGATATGTTAACATTACCTTGTTTTCTAATATTTGCAGCTTCAATACTGTTATTTGTTGTTGTTAGGCATTACACTATATATTCTCGAGCGTTCACACGCACAGACAGAAACAAGCAGATATGCGCACAAAAAGCATCCCACACATTTCTTTTAAAATACCTCCAAAGGAGAGTGTCCCAATTGTCTCCCTCTCACTTTTCTCTCACATAAAAACGCGCGCAAGCACGCAGCAAACACACCGACATAATCAGACGCTCAGACAAAAGACCCAGGTGGCATTAAAGCCATTTTAAACTTCTTACCGCCCACGGCTTTCTTAACTGTCGCCGTCAGCAGGCTGCCTCAGTTCCTGTGTTTGCACAAATGCACAGAATAGTGTGAACTTGATGCACAGGGCCTGAATGGACCCTAGTCTGTCACACACAGCATAATGGAGAATACCTGGACCTAATGCAGATGAGCCCCTGCTGAATAGTTCAGCGGGGCTAAGCTCAGGGCCACAGAAGAGCCTTGGCTGTCAGGTTCCACTCTGACAGCCTCGTGCTCACCAGAAATAGCAGCCAATGAGCCTACCATTTCACGAGTACCGGTACTTTCCTTGGCAGTAGAGAAGTGCCAGTACCCAGAGTGATAAAAATAAAAAGTGCCGCTACTCAGCACTGGTGGGTGCCAGCCCATTTAGAGCACTGAACACAACAGAACACTAGCTCAAACATGTTCAGTTACCAAGGGCGTTGGGGACTTGGCCTGGTAGATTGGGCTGAACTGTTCCTATTGGAGCAGGACCATGGCTGATTTGCATATGAATTGTTCCTGTCTGACGTGGTATGGAGGGCAGAACAAATAGGGACTGGGAAGCAGCCATAGTAATTACTAGTGGCTGAAATTCTTTCAAGCATTCTCCCCATAATTTTTCTGTACTCCTCAAGGTGAAACCACTCCAGTCAGTCTCTATACATGACACCTTTCTGGTGGTGTTGTAGGTCAGAGGTCACCTGTCAGTTGTGGGATGTTGAAATTATTGTAAGACTGAACCAATGTTTCTATAGTAGGACCGGAGGTTTCTGATTATGCTTACTCAAATTCTTTACTGCAAACACAGCCGCCAATAAAAGTAAAACTACAATATTGAAAAACATCAACAGCCACGAGGCTTTGAACCACGCCTCCTTTGTCACAGCCAATCACTGCATCCTAAAGTATACAAAGTAGAGATACACCAAACTGGCTTCCTCTTTCTTTGCTGCTCCGCAGCCCAGATAGGTGCCTCTCTACTTTGTATACTTTGCACTGTTATTGTATTGGATAACCGTTGCCTGATATTTGATATTGGCTTTTATTGCTGGATTTAACGTGTATATATATGATTTGTGCTTCTTTATGATTGTGGGGACTTGCCTGGTGTTTAACGAGCGTCCTTGTCATTGCGCACCTTCAACTTTCCTGACACCGGAGCGCGGTTCCTTCAAGCGTGCTCCGCTTCGTTAGTCCCCTGTGCCCCGCATCTGCTGCTGGCAGCGTTTGCTGTCTCACGATCATGGTCCGCGATCTGGAGGGATTTGCCCCCTCCCCCCGCCCCCCGAGGGATTGAGACGCATGTCGGGGCCTTCGCGGGCATGCAGCGTGCGTCTCCAGGGCTCGCATGCGCCTTTATGCGAACGCAGTCCTCATTATTGCCGACTATGACGCTCGGCCCCGGGCTGAATGGGGACATCATGCGGCAGGCCAGGAGCCAGTTTTGGGCCTTTAAAAGCAGATAAGGCAGCGTTTTTGATCTCTTTTCCCTCACGCTTGTGGCTGGCATTATCCCTTATTGTTCCAGGGCTCCTGGAAGTCATCATTTTTGGGTGCCCCTTTCTTTCCACAGATAGGGGTTTTTTCTCCTCCGTTAGTCCTAGAGTGGGGCTATTGACTTATTATTCCTTGATTTTGGGATTGTGTACTGGGTCCTGCGCCCAGCATTAATCCCAACCGACGCCCTCCTTTCCGGGCTGATAAGTGCTTCCCTCTGGGGACTTTGATTGGAATTTTACATTCCACTACAGAATATGGCAGAATACAAATTCTACCAGTAGGAGGTTGCTGCGTGCGATGAACAGGGCGGAGATGAATACTATGAAGAAGAGTCCATGGAGGACATTATTGACAAAAAACTTGACGCAAAGCCCTATCTTCTGCTCTGTTCCCCCTAGCCAAGAAATTGGAACTCCTGGCTCCTTCTACCCTCAACCCCCTTCCCTCCTCTAGATATACCCCAGCACCTATGCCTCCCGTGCATGAGCCCACTGGTTCCGCTTGGCCCCATGCACACACCTATTCTAAATTATATAAATCCAAGGAAAGCTCCAAGGACGGCGCTCCTGCCCTTCCTCCGCCGCAATCCTCTCCCATCCCTGTCCTCGATACCACTACTGATACTGACACAGACACTGATTCATCCCGTGCTTCTAGACCCCGTAAGTGCGCAAAAAGCGTAAGCACGCTTCTTCTCCTGTTCACCTTTCTCCCTTCATGTTCGAGCCCTCAGACATAGTCCATCCTAGGTCTTCTGACTGGGTCCCTCCCCCTGCTGTAGCTGAATACATGCAAGCACACCTACGCCAGGGATTTGATAAAGAGGTCAGGGCTAGGCTAAAATCAGAATGCCCTCGTCCAGATTTAGCTAATAAGGTGGCCCTAACTCCGGACATTGATTCTTCAATGACCACCTTCTTGAAGAAATACAAAAAGAACTCCAAGAAGGGGATTGATCGCGCCCTCCGGAAGTGCCAAGATAAGGTCCTCGACCTTTCAGGCCCTCTGGCAAAAATCCTGGAGTTATCCCTACAGGCACAGGAGACGGGTGCTGCTATTCACCCAGAAGTCATGGCCGGATGGGCGCAGAGGGCAATTTGCATGTTAGGGAATGCCTATCTGCGCTTTGGCGTTCGAACGGCGCAAATCTGTTTTACTTAGGATTGACCCCCAATTGGTGGAATTGGCCTCTTCGGAACCAGGCCCTTTGGCAGAGGGTCAATTGTTTGGTGACAAATTTGTGAAAGACATTGCAAAATTCGTGAGTACCTTCGCTTCCCTGGATGAATCTAGGGTTTCCCTCAAGAGAGTGCTGCAACAGGTCTCTCGTAGGCCGGTCGTGGCAGAGGACCCTCAACCAGCCGCTACACAAACCCAAGTCCTCAGAGAGGATTCGCCCCCAGGCATAGGGGCTACACCCAGGAGCACGAGCAGGCCGGCTTCTACCCCTCCAGAGCGCGAGGCTACAGGGGTCGCTTCAATCAGGGTGTCAATCGAGGATACAAAAACTTCGACTCCCAGTCATCTGGTAAGTCCTGTATGTCCATCAATTCCCCTAGAGGGCAGACTGTTGCATTTTGTCGGCAATTGGACGAATCTCACTTCAGATGCGTGGGTTCTTCAGACCGTTCAAGGTTACCAGATAGAACTGTTGGATTCTCCCTGTCAGGTCTATCCCCCTCGTCCTCTCCTTTTTTCCCTTCAAGAACAGATTTTTATAGACTCAGAACTAGAAGAACTTTTGGCCAAACGGGCTATTGCCGTAGGACCCTTCCTACCTGAAGGATTTTGCAGCAACGTCTTTTTGGTTCAGAAGAAGGGCGGAGGGCAACGCCTCCTCCTGAACCTGAGAGATTTCAACCATTATGTAGTCTACAAACATTTCAAGATGGAAGGCATCCATCTGTTGAGGGATCTCCTGCTGGAGAAGGATTGGATGGTCCGTCTGGACCTGAAAGATGCTTATCTTACAGTACCAGTTTGCCCCTTACATAAAAAATTCTTGCAATTTCAATGGAAAGGGCAATGGTACAGATATCGCACTCTTCCTTTCGGACTGTCATCAGCTCCGTGGGTATTTACCAAACTCCTGAGACCAGTAGTTTCCTGCCTTCAGGAAATGGGGGTGCACCTCATTGTGTACTTAGACGACATACTAATTCTGGCGCAAGACAGGGATCTTCTTCTCACTCATTTAGAGTGGACGATGCCCCTGCTGTAGAGTCTGGGTTTTATCATCAACATCAAGAAGTCAATGATGGTCCCGGGCCAACAAATCAAATTTCTGGGTTTCCTGATAGACTCTGTCTCTGCCCAACTCCTTCTTACCGTGAACAAGATCAGGTCCATAGAAAGGGAGATCAAATCCACCCCGTCCAAACAAATGATCTCTCAACGAGTTCTGGCGCGAATTGTGGGACTGTTCTTCAGTTGAAGACCGGATCCGATGGCAATGGGAACGGATGCGTTCCTTCACCATTGGGGGCAACAGAGGAACTTTGCATTCCCTCCTTTTGCCTTGATTCCGAGAGTGGCGGCCTTTGTCCATCGGCAGACGGCTTCAATAGTGTTGGTGACGCCGTTGTGGTAGCTTCAGTCGTGGTTTCCCACACTATTGGAATTGTCGGTAGATCTTCCGTTTCAAATTCCGGTGTTCCCAACGCTTCTCCAGGACCCAGTGGGGGCATGTCATCCACTGGTCCTGCAGAACCAGTTAACGTTGATAGTGTGGACGCTCTCAGGAGACATGAGAGCATTGCAGGCCTTTCACAGGCGGCTGCCAGTTTTATGCAACAGGCTTGGGCTCCGTCCACCCGAAAGCGATATTCAGCTTCCTGGAAGAGATGGATGGGTTGGTGCCTTCAATGGAAGGTGGATCCCATGGGAACTTACTTTCTGAATGTGCAGAATCAGGCCGGGCTTACAGATCAATTAATAATTTCAGGTCCGCAATCTCAGCAGGTCATGATCATGTGGATGGTAAACCTGTGGGGATGCATCCCCTGGTTTGTAAATTACTCAAAGGTGTTCGAGTGGCTAATCCACCTCGCCCCAGGTACTCGACTTTATGGGATGTCTCCAAGGTCCTTTCTCTTCTGGAATCTTGGCCCGATAATGCTGATTTGTCTCTGAAACAACTTTCTGCCAAACTTACCATGTTGTTGTGCCTCATATCCTGCCGGAGAGTGTTTGATGTTCGGGCCTTAGATCTGGCTGGTAGAATGTTTTCTCCACGGGTGTCTCTTTTGTGATCACGAGACGGACGAAAACTATGTCACGTTCAGTGGAGTATCCTTCTTTCCCTCATAATAACAAGTTATGTGTGTTACAATGTTTGAAATGTTATGAAGAGCGTACTATTGCACACAGATCAGACCCGTTGGGTCAATTATTAATTTCAGCTCAGAAGCCCTTCAAACCAGTCTCTGCTGCCACCTTAGCTAGGTGGGTTAGATGGGTGATGTCAGAAGCAGGTATTGATATTTCTGTATATGGGGCCCATTCCGCGAGAGGAGCTATGGCCTCCAAGGCCTACATGTTGGGATCCCGTTTAGAAGACATCCTTAAAGCAGCTGATTGGTCTTCAGATTCTATGTTTAAAGTTTTTTGTTATAAACCTATTTCCCATGTTTCTGATGCTGTGATTGATGAGCTTTGAACCAGCATAATCATTTTACCAATGCTATATGCCCACCCTATGAGAAATTAAGTTGTGGGTTCCCTTTCTCAACCTTGTTTCTGTTTTAGGAAATTATTCCAACAAGAATTAACTAGGTACTCCGGATGGAGATGCGTCTTCTTTGTGACCGAAGCGGATGACTTTGCAGTCTGTGGATTATTCTACGTTGAAAATTCTTAAAGGAACTGTTCGTCTCTCCGTTGAGAGTTTAAGACTTTGGTTTGGTTTGCTCTTATGGACTGAGTTCGGGCAAAGAAAGAGGAAACCAGTTTGGTGTCTCTCTACTTTGTATACTTTAGGATGCAGTGATTGGCTGTGACAAAGGAGGCGTGGTTCAAAGCCTCATAGGTATTGATGTTTTTCAATATTGTAGTTTTACTTTTATTGGCTGCTGTGTTTGCAGAAAAGAAATTGAGTAAGCATAATCCTCGCCTCCGTGTCCTTAATAGAATCTAAAATTCCTGTTGCGATAGCTGGAAAATTTTGTAGTCCCCTACTGCAAGCAGTCTCATGGTCACGGGTAGCTGTTTTCATGCCTCAGCCGCTAGCGGAGAATGAATGTTGAGCCTATGCCTGCCAGCTTCTTCACAAGGGCAAAAGACCACTTAGAGCAAGGGCATAGCGATCAATATTGTAGCGGGTGGAGTGGCACCGGGCCCCGGGGAGCCACAACACATTAAATATGTGTTTTGTCTTTTGTTTTTTACTTCTCAACCTAAGATGGGGGGTCATTTTCCTTGTTTGTATTAAGGCCCATGGCACCCTCACTATAGGATTATCAGAGTCATTCAATGTATGTGGAAAGGGGCTGTTGAACAATACTTGTAGCTGTGACAGGTGCCGACCAACTATGCTTTTCCGCTTATTAGTAAATCAGAAAGTCATCACCCTCAAAATTGTAATCCATGTTTGTGTCTATACTTTTTATTCCGAAGTCTAATCAGCAGCCCCCTTGCTTACAAAGTCTTCTTTGAATTACTAAAGGGAGCCCTGTCGCCATTCTTTAGACCATTCCGTTTGAAGCTCCTCCCTATAGCCACAGAAAGGCAGACAATACACTTACGATGTATGGGTAAGCTGTCTTCATCCTCCATCTTGTGCCATGTCAAACCAGAGGCGTCCACATGAATCCAAGTTTACCTTTGTAATTAATACTGTGAGCTAAATTTAAGGATTAACATCACTTGGCATTCACTCTAGCATCTGCAGACTAACCTTTTCGGCGTTTGCATTATTTACCCCTTTGTTTTCTGATATTGCAATGATCTTGAGGTTACTGCTTCCTTTGAGCATAGCCTGAGGCTCTCAATATTTTGCTATATATGTGCCCAGGAATTACCTTACGCTTCCAACCCCTGAGCGGATCCATTGACCTTGCTGGAACAGTAGTAACAGCAGGCAGGCTGTTCACCAGATTCAGGGGCCTCATTTATGAGGACTTGCGTCAGTTTTGCGCTGCTGATGCGTCACTTTTTGTGACGCATCGGCGGCGTAAAACATGCGCCTTGTTGCGCCATATTTAAAAAGTGACTCATCTAGGTAGATGCGTCACTTTTTAAACCCCTGCGCCACATTATACCTGCATCAGGTATAATGTATGCAGAGGGGGCGTTCCCCCGCAAAAAGCCTCGTAATAGTGACGCAGTGAAATCTATGAGATTTCACTGCGTCACTTTTAGGACGCTGTTGCGTCAAAATCTTGCGCCTGCCTCACAGCAGGCGTAAGACTGACGCAAGCCCTTTCACATGGGGCTTTCCCCATGTGAAAGGACGCATTGCTGGAGTTGGGTCACTTTTGTGACACACTCCAGCAATGCGTCACTTTTGCGCTTACAGATACGTCAGAAATATTGACATATCTGTAACTCCTTGCGACATAATGCGTCATACATTAAATATGACGCATCATTGGTGTCGCAAGGAGTGCGCAGTGAAAAGTGACGCATCGCTGTTTTCACGCAGCGATGCGTCACTTTTCATAAATAAGGCCCCTAGTCTCTAACAAAATTAACAACATAGATTTATCTCATAAGCAAATAATATTGTTCCTTTCTATTGTTTTCATCCTCAGATTGCATGCTATCTCAAAAAGTAGCCACTATTTTCCTGAAACCGTACATGAAACACTTACAAATACCCCACTTATTTCCTTCCATCCCCTGGATGCCTCCTGTCTCTGAGTACAGCCTACTCTAAGTCACATGCATGTCTGCCTTATTCTCTATTATTGTATGTCTACAGATTGCCTACAGCTCATTTCAAAGATCACACCCTCTCCTTCTATGAAAGCAATGCCCCTGTAAACTAACAGTACATAAATTGCTCTAGCTTCTATTTATTAACCCCACCCACCACATGCATGCCCCCACCTAACCCCTTCCCACTAATTATCACACCTAACTCATATAACTTTAATCTACCAGAAATAAACTGGAGTAAATGCACTGAATAGTTAGCTTGGGTGCATAAGACTACTCTCAATGGCCAACAACAAGCAGTAACACTCCAGAACAAGCGGGGAGTGGACTGGTGTGCACAGCAGGAGAAGGCTGTATATGAAGCCAGGGGAGGACCCTCAAAACACAAAGTCATATGGCGGAAGTGGATGAGCCCATGGAACTGAGCCCTAGACAGAACTTGTCTCCTACATGGCTGCTCGTTATGTAGAACTGTCTTTTAGTATGCATTTACCTTGCAGTATAAGTGACATGTACCCTTTGATATCCTTTGAGTTGTATATTCTTATGGTGTTCAAATTCAATACAAATTGGTTTGAGGTTTTGTAATTCTCGACTCTGACTCCATTTTGTTCTGTGCCACCATTTTGTGTTGCCCTCACGTAGGCCTGTGAAGGTAGCCTGGCGAACAAAGTGGCCTGGCCTTCTTAGTTCATGTATACATTAACTAGGTTTCTTTTTGACTCTGAAATGAACTGTAAGAAACTGGCCTCTCCACCTGAAACTGACCTCGCAAAGCCAATTTCCCTGATCGATCTTTGTCTGAGATTGCCAATCAATGTTCAGGACATCGTTAACTTTTAGTTTCCTTGCACATGCCTTATCTTGTTCAGCATATGTTACTGTTTCTTTTTTATGTTTCTTCATTACATGGGTTATGCTTTCAATTATAGGTTTGTCCGGCTTGTGGAGATTGAATTTAGGACATTCCTAATAAATAACTTTTGGGTTGGGATACTGTAAATTGAGTTTTTGTTATGTGATACTTTGTTTGAAAATGTACCTTATTGGCTAGAATTTTGTGCAGTGGGTGTACATTTATAATGTGAATATTGGGTGTAAATGGAGACTCTCTCCTTAGTAAAATGAGCAGTCTCCTGAGAATGTACACTGTGATGTATTTCTAGGATCACTGTTACTAGCTGCAGCTAATAAACTTGGTCTCTGATGCCATCCAGAAGTATTCTGTGTCTCTGTATACCAAGACAGGTGAACTCGAAGATCCTAGGCGTGCCCCTGACACCGCTGCGTTAAACCCCGGTTCTTCAGGTTATAAAAATACCCACTCCAGAACGCAGCCAACCTTGAGTTCCAGAGCAGCATGCTGCTCGGAGTAAAGTGCTTCAATGCCTCGTCAGGGGTAGTAAGTGCTATATAAATCCAATGACAACACAATACCACATGGAATGTCAATGAACATGCCTGCTATGTATCAGCTTGCACAGCTTTCTTGGAGTATAAAGCAATTATGGACAGCTGTCTCCACAAGGTTCACAGATTGGCCTCTAATAAAAGTAAGTCAATATCCCAGCACTGAATAAGCACTTTCCACACCGCTCTGCATTAAGCAGCACTGCTGTACGATGCCAGAAGCACCGGGGTACAACAGATGTAGCACAGGTTTAGTTTCAGTAAGCAAAGGTGACGAAACACCAGGTACTGGACTTCTACACTATGGTATAAAAATCAGTCGACCTTCAAACCAGTAGAGCTGGTGCGAAAAACCCTGTTGGTGCACCACCAGGTGTGTAGCTGTCACTGGTGTAGCAGGTGCAGTGGCACTGGGGCCAAAGTTTGTGAGATGCCCATGGCACTCCAACTTGGAGAAGGGGCCTATTTGCCTTGCTTTTATTTGCCCCCATTACTGCAACAATGGTTCTCCAAAGAGCTCAAGCCCTACCCTTCCTAAATTATACCTTTGTTCAGTAAATAATTCTTTATGCCACCTAAAGGCTGTGGAAGGTTCAAAAGATGGTCATTGTGGGTTGTACAAATCACTTAAAATGTAGATCGGGTTATCATGTTATTTTCCACTTTCCTAATTAAAAAAAAATACACTGCCTTGATTTGGACCCAGCATCTAGATTGGATTCTTTGGGTGTGCAGGACCATCCCTTAGCAAGCATGGACAAAGCCTGTAGACCTGGCTTTTTAAAACTGAATCACTCTGGTGGGATAAGGATGAAGATGTGCTGTGTGTCACATTTCGCAAGGGAGTGCATCTGAAAAGATCATTTTAGCTTGTCAGTAGCCTCAGCACAGAAGATGACACAGGTAGAAATGGGAGAGAATATTCCTGCTCTTCCCAGCAGCTGTGCTTCACCTTTGATGGGAGAGTTACAGCACTACTCTGCAATGGTGTCATATTTTGAATGGTATTAGTATATTCGGGGAAACCCAATAAACCCAATAAACCCTTGTAGGCTTGGGCAAAGTAGATGATTAAAGTAAGGAATGTCTACAAGGGATTTTAAGGCAGATTTATGTTGGACTTGCGCCACGTTTGCGTCACGCAATGGCGGCGTAAATGTGGCGCATCCTTGTGACCCATTTACAACGTGACGCATCTAGGCAGATGCTTCACGTTGTAAAGCCCTGCGCCACATGTGGGCGTTCCGGCGCAGGGTGGGCGTTCCGGGGCAGGTGCGCCTCGCAAAAGTGGCTGAGTGAAATCTACAAGATTTCACTCAGTCACTTTTAGGCCAATGCTGCGTCAAAACTCTGCGCCTGCTTGAAGCAGGCGTAAGGCTTGACGCAGCATTGGGCAGATAGGGCACCCGGAGCCTTGTTGGCAACTCCAGCAATGCGCCACCTTTACGGCACAGATGCGTCACGCATCTGTGCTGTTTTTGCCCCATGGGGCGCCGCATTGTAAATGCGGCGCACCATGGGTGGCGGAGCTGCGGCTCACAATAACTGGCGCATTGTAAATCTGCCCCTCTGTTTTTAGACTGAGTACGTATGATTCAGACAGTATCACTTCTAGGATTCATAAGTCAATTGAACCCAACTGTATCCATAGGATAACTCATGTATTCTAATGTTGTTCAAAATAATACATTCAATGAAGAGCAAAAAGAGGAGAAATTGAAAAGGCACACAGCAAACCAATTATATATGAAGAACATTTTATATTTGATAAAAATCATGGGGATATATAGAAATTAATCCAAGTATAAAAGTTCTGAAAAGCTGTACATGTCAATTAACAGATCAGTTCACAACTTAGCATCAACTCCATTAATTAATGAAGGAAATCCAATTCATAGATGTAAAAAAGGTTTCTTCCAGTGCACAAATGCTGTGGAGATGATGTTTTTGGTCGACGTTTCGGTCTTCCTTGTTGTCATCTATGAGACCATCATCAGGACTATTGTTTTTCAAAAAGAAAGCCCGTTGAAGGAACTGGGCACAATTGCCGCTGGTCTCCGAACTGAACAATTATTTTCTCTTGAGTCCAGGAGATCTGAAATAGTAATACTGCACGCTCGGTATTACAGAAGTTTTTGTCATTCCAATGGTAGCCGCAATTAAGAGGCCAAGGTCGTGGTATTATTCACACGATCAGCAATTAGACCCTCCGCAATGTCGAGTGGTCTTCTAACCTATTTTGAATGGGACACGGCCATCACTTCTCAGCACTGCTGGTATACCATTAGAGAGGAAAGTGCCAAACATTCTTAGTAGGCTGCTGTACTTGTAACAGAACAGCAATGCCAGGCCCAGCAGGGCTACCATGCTCTGTATGAGACAGAGACAGTACTTCTCAGCAGAAATGGAATGTCTTTGGCTGTCCCTAGATGCACTTCTTAGCAGGGCAATTGCCTTTTAATTTCCACTCTTTCAGAGCTGCACAGCAGAACTGCTATACTGTGAACAAAGCAGCGCCTGCCCTTCCCAGCAGGAACAGAACTATACCAGAACTTCTCATAAGGACTGTGATTCTTTACTTTCCAGCAGGACTGCTATTCTTTAGTTGTGTCGTATTAGAACCCACTGCCTTTGCATTGGTGTGAGCCCGTGCTGGTATCAACCGGCTTGTTCTGATGTGGTCCACATTTGCAGTCTGCCAGATTCACTCAGTAGCAGAACCCCTGGACACTGAAGTGTTCATCAGATGGGTCCCCACCCCCACATACTGAAGAAGTGCCATATGGTTGTGCCACTTCCCCTGCACTTGCCACTGGCACCAACCAGCTCAGCCTCAAGTCCACTGCACCAGGTAGGGTAAGCTCTGCATTGGACCACACCACCACAGCTGCACCGCCATGCACAACTTGGGCTACACAGGAGGTGGCCATCTTCTTTCCGACCCCCTCCAAAGAAGTAGACTGCTCACATTCGTGTAACAAACATTAGAAAGTTGGATAACGTAGAGGAAAAGTAAATATGTTGTGGCATCTTGGGTGCAGTTATGTTGATATGTGTACATCTCACCCAAGAGGGTATCCTGGCACCTAAAGAAAGCCAGTGCAGCCCTTGTTGGGACCGATTGGAAGAGCCAGGTTTTCAGTTTCTTGAATATTTCAAGAACTAAACTGGATGATCTGTTGTGATGGTGAAGTTGTTCCAGGTTGGGAACTAGCTGTGAGAAAGTGCGTCCACCTGCTCTGGTTCTTCAAATGAGGGGGAAATGAGCAAGTAGGAGGCCAGTCGAGCAGTGGTTTCTGGTCGGGGTGTGGAGTTTGATGCAGCATTTAATCTAAGTGGAGTCTAGGTTATGTCAGGCTTTGTATGTAAGTGTGAGGAGTTTGAAGAGTGCGTATTTTTTAATTGGGAACTAGTAGAGGTCTTTTAGGTGTGTGGAGATGTGAGTGCAGGGTCCGAGTGTGAGTGCAACTCTTGCTGCAGCATTTCTGGATGACTTGGAGTCTGTTGGTGAGATCTGTGGTGATGTTGATACACAGTGTGATGCAGTAGTCCAGCTTGCTGGTGACCAGGGCCTGTGTGACTGTTCTGTAGGTGTTGGGAGCCAGTTGAAGATTTCTCTGATTAGCTTGAGGATGAGGAAACAGATGAGGGAAAGGTGTTGACCTGGCTGGTTACCTAACACCTTGGCTGTGCAGGATATTCCTCTCCTGTGCTGGGCAATAATGATCTTGGGTGTGGTCATGACGAGCTCAGCTCGTCATGAGCACACGAGCACCATGCCTCATGACAAGCTGAGCTCGTCATGAGCACCGAAGGGGCTAAGGGTTGGTTGTCCACTGTTATTACAAGGTTCCTGGCTTCCTTAGATGAGTTGGGTGCTGGTCCTAGTTCAGCAGGTTACAAAGCATGGGTCCATAGCGGGGTGTCCTTTCCAAAGCATACCCCCACTGTTTTGTCAGAGTTGAGATCAAAGTGGTTGATTTTCATCCATTTGGTGACTTCAGACTCCCAGGTAGTGAACTTCATCCAGGTGGTCAGGCCGTTGTTGTAAGAGAGGGAGAGGATGAGCCGGGTGTCATTGGCGCGGGAGATCATGTTGATTCCGTGTGTGTAGATGATGTTGGGGGGGTTGCCATGTACTTATTGAATAGAGTATGGCTCAGCAAGAATCTCCACATTTCAGTTTTGCAGCAATGGAGATGTTTAGTGCCAGGCTGACCAACTGAGTACACCCCCTGAGAAAGGAGCTGATCCATCAGAGAATGGGCCCTCATATGCCGGTTTCCTGGGACCTTTGAATGAAACTGGGGTGGGAAACGGTGTAAAACATGGCAGAGTGGTCAATCAAGATGAGTACCACTGTAACTCCTCTGTCCATGATCATGCGGATGCCAGTGGTGATGAAGATGGTCTTGATGCTGTGATTGGTTCTGAAACCAGATTGAGAGGGGTCCAGGAGGTAGCTGTTGTACAGATGGTCAGCCAGCCGTTTATGAATTTTACAGGTACTTTGGCAGGGTAGGGAACCAGGGAGATTGGTTTGTGATTTGCTAGTATTTTTGGGTTTACTGAGGGTTTATTCAGAAGCCATAGTACGGTGGTGTGTTTCCAGGTATCTGGGTAAGAGGTTGTGGTGAAAAAGCCATTGACTATCCAGACAAATTCGGCACAGATGGGGTTGAAAGTTGTGTCCTTTGGCAAAGATGAAGTGTCAGCAAAGATCCAATGGGGCTTCTGAGTGGATAGAATGCATCATGGTGACAGTCCCTGTAGAGGTGATGGTGGGTCAGCAGGTCATCGCGAATAATGGGGTCTTCGTTTCATCAGCATGGAGGGTGGTGAGGGTTGATAGCTCAAGGTGGGGAGTGAAGCTGTGGTAAATAGTGCTGATTTTGTCACTGAAGTAGTAGGAAAACTGGCTGCAGAGAACCTATGATGGTGTGAGGGTTGTGGGGCTGGCTGCTGGGGAGTTGAAGTCCTTTACTATGGTGAATAGTTCTTTTGCATGGTTGGAGCTGTTTTCAATGCGTTGACTCGTCGCTGAGTGGTGGATCAAAGTTCCTGTTGGTTGAGCCAGAGGGCAGATCTGTAGGTTCTGCTTTCATTTTCGTCATGGATTGTCTCCACAAGCATCCCAGCTGTTTGCATTGGCATTTCAAGAGTCGCAGTTCTTATGTATTCTAGCTAGCTTGAGGTCTGGTCCTTTGGGGTGGTGCTTTAGAGTGGGGCCAGAGAGTCTGGGAAGGAGGTGATTAAACAGATGATGGAATAGTGTTGGCCTTGGTGCAGTGAATGGCAGGTTTGGAGCTCTGAGGTCCATGTTTCTTCTTGGATCCTGTTCCTGTTGCATCAAACAGCTTTGTTGGGTGTGGTTCTGAATTGGTGTGGGATGTGCAGACCAAAGCAGATGAGGCAGTGGTCATCCAGGTGAGGGTGGGCTTTTCCACAGTAATGGTGGGGAAGTTGGTAAAGACAGGATCAAGGAGGTGTCCAGCGGTGTGGGTGGGGTCCTTCACTTCTTGAGTGAGTCAGAGTGTACTTAGGTCTCCAGGAGGTTCTTGGTGTTTTGCTTGGTGTGGCTTTCCAGGTGGAAACTGCAGTTGAGGAGGAGGACTATGGTCCTAGCACTGGGCACTGGTGGGGCGCTGACAGGCGCAGACAAGCTTATCATTCATTGGTGAGTCAATGGCTCATCAGCAATGCATCTGCACTACTGTCACCATTAAGTAGGTCCAGAAGGGTGTAGGAGATGTGGGGGGGGGGGGGGGCAGGCCTGGGTGGGGCAGGAGCAGGTGGTAGGAAAACAGGCGAGTGGGCTATGGATGGAAAAGAATGGCGAGAAGGCTGCAGATGGGAAAAAGAGGCACAAATGAAACAAGAGAAAGTTGCAGATAACTGGGAAAAGCAGGTGAAAAGAGTAAACGAGGGGGACAGCAAAAATGGGCAGAGAGCACCAAAGTAAAAAGGTGAGAAAAGATGCAAGAGATGGCGAAAGCAAGCGTGGACAGGCAAAAAGAAGCAGAAATGTCAAAGAAA
Organism: Lissotriton vulgaris; assembly: GCF_964263255.1. NCBI lineage: Eukaryota > Metazoa > Chordata > Amphibia > Caudata > Salamandridae > Lissotriton > Lissotriton vulgaris. Next base: position 19,297 of record NW_028244805.1, on the reverse strand, counting down.
TCAAGAACACAAGCAACATCTAGAAGGAGGCGAAAGGTAGAAAAGAAAGGAAGAGTGACAGCGCAGGAGTGAATAGGAAAAAAACGCAAAAGGTAAAAAAAATGAGAAAGAAAGCATAGAGTGACAGCGCATGAGTGAATGGAAAACAGGCAAAATGGCAACCAGGTGAAAAGGCATAGCAGGCAAAAAGGCAAAGACGCTAGAAAAGAATTCAAGAGTGACGGCGAAAGAGTGAATGGTAAACAGGCAATAAGGTGAGACAGCAGAAAGAGCAAAGGAAGAGTGAAAGAGAATGAGAGAGAGAGATGCAATGGGTTCAAAAGGGCCTGGCCTGGTCGGAGGACTGGGCTCAGGTAAGGTGGACAGGCAAGTCCAAGTAGTGCCTAGTGAGTGATTTATGCTAGCTCTTTCCAGCTCTGTATCACATATCTAAGAGGCACCACAGCAACTAAGTGCAACTTTACAGTTTCAGCACTGTGAAACTATCTGCCCCACCATGTCTGCTGGTTAATTGTAGACTGGAGTATATGTTCCATCACCCCCTCCAAGTGACGCTCTCTCTTAACACTTCCAATATCATCTGTGTGAGTTAAACTGCTCTGTTAAGGAAGGCCAGTTATTTCTGCCCTGCAGCACCTGTAAACTTGTCTCCATTTGTACTTAACTCTCCATCTCGGTTGCTTTCCTCAGACTAATCCTAAACTCATTCTTTTCCAGGCCATTGCCGTGCACCAGCCTCCACCGAGTGACTGTCTACCACGCCTACTCCTGGATTCACCCACCTCCGGACCTCAGTTCTGGCAACCATCAGTCAATATTTTCATCAATCAACCATCACCATGCCTCCACAGTACCAACCTGTCTCTCCAAACATGGCCCTTAGCCTAAAGAATAGCTTACCGTAGCTTCATTGCATCAAAATCGTGGAAAATGAAGTTCAAATCCAATGTTCTCCTAGACTCCTACCACATCTGGAGACACTAATCGTCAATAGCTACTACAGACCTGTCCTTGGACTAATGACTACAGACCTCATTTTGTGTGCACCTGACACCAGCGCGTGGCTGACAAACTTACAACAGGCACACCCCTGCTCCTCCGTCTCCATCATTCTGGGCGGAAAAAGCTAATTTCTACTCCACCGAAAGCCTTCCTGTCTGCGTCTACCATAAACATTGAAAAAAAATTGAGTGGTAATGACCCAAGGCACCCACATGAGTCTGCAAAAAATAATCGAAGACAACATTCCCACGCTAAAAAGCAAAGTTGTGACTACGTTTTCCAATACTTGCAACCCCTCCCGTACAACCACATGAAGCACCGACATCCCTTTCGCTCTACCTCCCCTATCCCCACACCTGGCTTACTACCTTTTACTACTAATGTCCTAGAGTCTGCCCCCCTATGTGTTAGATCAGCCCCCAAAATGGTCTATAACATCCTTGACCTTATCCTTCTTCACTCCTATCATCGGAGTACCGCTGTTGGGTCCTGGTTCAGTGAGCCCATCGATATCTGATATCAATAACCTCCTCCCTCCAAACTAGCACCTTCTCACCAAAAATGTGAACTGTGTCAGAAGTTGTGGTGTTGATTTAATCCATCACAGCTGTATTTCAGCCAGGCTGTTATATTGTCCTTGCTTTGATCCCTTTGAATATATTCCATCCAGAGAGGTCACCAACCTCACTACTTCCTTCAAATGTGCTGTGATCTACCATCTGCCCCAGAAAATGTCTCGCCTCTTTCCCATCATCTTTCATGGAGCTTGGACAGTATATACTGGCCGCCCTTGTAGGTGATCTTAATATGAAGATTCATCCAATGCCTACAGCCAAAACATAATCACAGATAGGAACACCCTTGTGATGATCTTCTAACTAGTTAATGGCTCTACACAATCAGGAAGCCACTGTCTTAAACTGCTCTTTTCCACTATTTTTAACCTGTTCATCTGGGGTGGAGGGATCCAGATCTTTTTATCCAACCACAGCCTCATTGTTTTCATGTTAGAGAACGAGCTCTGCAGGAAAAGCTCTTGGAGGAACCTAAACAATTTATGACCTGAGGATTTCTCCCAAATACCTCTTGAAAATCTTCATTAACTGCTTACCTGACTGCCTACAGAGCACAATCAAGAGGTTCCAAATCTTCTTGCACCAGCACTAAAAATGAATACTTACACACCCGCATCTCAGGGGCTAACCATTTAACTAAAGAGTTTTTTCAGTGTCTACAGCAAAATAATGTCTCCAACCAAAATTCAAGCACTGTTGAGCCTTCTATCTCTTTAATAGCATTGCGTCCTTCTCCATTGAGAAAAACAATACTAGCCGAGAGCATATCTCTCTGCAAACAGAGGAACCCCTTGTGGCGGCATCTCACCCTCCCTCCTTTCACCACTCTAAGAGTTCATCCCACTACAGAGAATTAAGGGGCATATTACCAAGGGGGGGCGATAGAATTATTGCCGCTTAGCGGCCGAAAACGGCAGCTGAATCGGCGATAATTGCCTATCGCCCTATTAGCAAGCTGTCGCTAACAGCTTTTAGGAGATAGCGAGCGGTTTGGGGCCCGCTTTGCATGTCAGCAATGTTTATCGATAATGACATGCAAAGTGGGCGTACCCAACCAGTTAGCGACTGAAAGCAGTCGCTAACGTCGCTATCGCCTATTAGCAAGGCAGGCGTAGCGTTGGAAATGTTCGCGCTTAGCGCGAATATCTCCAAATACTAACACCTGCCCAGACCAGTTCTTAGCCATGTTATCCAATAGGAGGTGGATAACATGGCTAAGAGCATTTCGTCGCTAATGTGTGAATATCGCTGTTCTCAGCAATATTCACGCATTTCGCCGCTATCGCTGGATATTTTAGCACAATGGAGAAAAACGTTGCTAATAGCATGTTTTCTCCGCTAACATATCCAGCGATAGGCAGCGATAAAAAAAATCGTTGCTAAGCCTATTTAGCGATAAATATCGCTACTTGTTGGTAATATGCCCCTTAGTGTGTAAAGTCCTCAAATATTTCATCGTCCTTATGGTGTCTTTAATGCCAAAAGCCATCAACTTGGACCTCTCAGTGCTGCTCCCACTGATCACTGAGTTCATCAATAATTCTCTTTCTTCAGAGACCAGATCCCTCAGCCCCCCAAAGCATGTCTCATTTCGCCCATCATGAAGAAACCGTCCATGGATCCCAACATCTCTCCGGCTACAGACCAGTCTCTCTTGCGCTGCAGAGGATCTTAAAAACTGCGGTCAGACACCAACTCTCGGATGATTTGGAAGCTCATGGGCTCCTCAGTGACTTTCAATCAGGCTCAACACCCCAGAGGGGCACAGAATCTACACTTCTACATATCAGTGAAGTGCATCTTACCTCGAATACCAAAGCATACACTGCATCGTATCCCTTCTGGAGCTCTTTGCAGCATTTAATACTTTACTCGTCGAATATAGCCTTTTGATTGGCTATCTAGTATCCTTTCACTGCTCACCTTCAGGGAACTCCTTTTCTTCTTTCTGGTTAAGTACTCCATGAGACTGCATGTGTTTTCCAGCTCTTTCTGGTGTGGTCTTCCCCCTCCCCCACCAAACTCTCACCCATCATTCCTCAACCCCCTGTGTTTTCCTCTTCTGTGTTTCTCCACACCGACGTCCTCCTCTGCACCCACCATGCTCCATGTTGCTCTCTTCTGCCTGTGTTTTTCACCTGCAGCTGGTGCTGTTCTCTCCCTTGTATGGTGCTTGCTCTCTCTTGTTTTGAATACCCCGCGCTCTGTTATTGTCTCTGTCTCCCCACCCCCCTGTTGCTCTCCCCTCATGTGCTGCTTTTCCCCTTCTCTCCCAACCTCTCCTCCATTGCCCCTCCATCACTGCTTCCCTTTTAATCTGCATTTTGTGCTTTTGCATTAAAAACTCTTTTTCTTTATTTACCAATCCAAGTAGCATCTGCTATCTTGGATCAGTAAATAAAAACAGGCATTGCTAATGCATCGGTTTTGTCTATGTAACATATATGCTGTTTTCATCAATCTTCATCCAGAAAAAGTAAAGATTGCCCTGACAGAAAACACAGGAGTGGAGAGAATGTGGTGCAGTGGTCAGAGCTGCTGACTTGAGAGCTGGGGATCCCAGTTCGAGGCTTGGAGTCCTGTGATTTTATGCAAATCACTTACTCTCTCCTGGTGATAAATTGTAATATGAATATGCTGTAAGAGTAAAAGGCAAAACTTAATGAAAATATAGTTCCACCAAGGCGGGTGTTAACAGGATTTCGGAAGTGGGAAACTGATAAGAGAAGCAGAGGGGGGAACAAGCATTGGTAAATGCAGGAGAATATGCTACAGCCAATAGAAATGGAGGAAAGGTAAGTGGTATGCACAGGAACTAATGAGAAACTAGGAAAGAAAGTCCCTTTTAAGTTTATATTAAAAACAACAGATTTCTCAAGCACAGCGCAGCGCTGTGCAGGCGAAATCTAAAAAGGATTACGGTTTAGTCATTGCATGACTGCATCTATAAAATGATGCAACTGGCAACGACGGTCATGTAATGGTGCCTATATTGTCTTCTTTTTTTGCTGAGGCTGTACCGCAATAACAAAAATCATTGGTAAAGTCAATAGATCCAAAAGGCAAGGCCCATTGGTTTTGCCAATGTTCATTATGCATTATTTGCTGCAGACGCGTAGCATGATATTGTACAGCATATTAATAACAAAATGCTTTTACATATGTGCATAGCCTTTTCGTACTTCAAACAAACAGACATCACGTTGGATAGAGTTTGCAGTTTTGTAAAGATATTGGTTTATTTCACTTTTTGTCTCTCTGGACGCTGGCGCCGGTTGGCCAGTAAATTGGGTGAGGTGCAGCCTTTGGTTTTGTTGTGCAGACTTCTCACAATATTCCAGCTTTAACAAGAACTACATTTATTTAAGGGACTTAAAAACGGAGTCTCCGGCCCTCCTGCCCCAGACAGTGAGAGTACTGAGAACCACTGCCCAGTGGATGCGAGGGTGCGGGGGAGGTGGGGGGCGGGTGTTAGAGGGGAGAGCAAGAGCAGGAGTCTGGTATATAGAACTAAGTGCATTAAGGTGCACTGCGGATGGTAACGGTGCAGGTTGCCTTGGTAACAGTAGCATAGTAGTAAAAGGGCACTGCTGACATTACTGACACTCTAGACTGAGAGCACTGAGGTACAGTAAATCAGTGCTTAATTTGAGCCAGTGGTTACAGGTGGGGCCCACAGGCACTCAGTTCAGTTCAAATTCTTTTATTCGGTTAGACAATTAGTTAACCATAAAAAGTACATCATCATTTTAAAAAACATATTCACATAAAAAAGAAACAAATTAATGTTATTACAGTATTATAATACGATTTAAAAAGCCTATAACGTTACAGAAAGAATAACAGAAGGGAAAAATACACTTTCAGTCAACTACATAGCACAATGTTTCAATGTGTTAGATCTTCGTTCCTTATTGCTTTACGAGTTGTTATGCATGATTTCAAATACATGGCCAGGCTCTTAGCCTCGTGTTGTGAATTTGGCTGTTGCAGTGCAAGAAGCGCTGGTCTGCAGGTCCTCAAGCCCATCTGACGCAACACGGGCAAAACCCAGCGTTTGCGAGGTATGGTATAAAAATAACAGAAAAAGGCTACATGCATGGTGGTTTGAGATGAGACCTTGTTGCATGGGCATTTCTCTAGGTCGTGGGACCAGTTTGATGGGTTTGGGAAGGTTACCAATCGGAAAAACAAATTAAAACGAAACCTGGTTAGAAGGTATTTTTCGTAATTAGACAGATAATAGGTGAGATAAGGCTGTAAGCCTGGAGACACTTGTACCATCATAATGTGGGCATTTGATTGCTTGGGTACTTCGCCGCTCAAACGAAGTTCCCTAAGGTGGTTAAGACAATGGCACTTAAAGGTTTTTCTACTTAGCTCACTGATTAGTGATGGCTCTGTTACATATTGGTTAAGATCCAAATCTTCCAGGAAGTTAACAACGTATGCCAACCAAGGGATCTTTTTCCAAGAGGTCAGCCCCAGGCAGTCCGAAATCAGGGCACGGGTAAGGTGACATTCAGGCTTGGACCAGATACGATGCCATAGCAGCATTGGTTGACATTTGATATAATCAGCTAAATAGTCAATCCCAAGCTCAATATGGCATCCGTATGTGGGGGCACTTTGGGGGAGGGCCAACAAATATTTTACAAAGCCATTTTGAATTTTTTGGAGTTCAGCCGTATTTACATAACCCCATACACCAGCCCCATATGTGGCAATGCTCTGGCACTTAGCTTGGTGGATTTTAAGTAGTACGGGGGGAGATGGCTTACCCAATTTCCTAGAAAATGAGACTAGGGCGGATGTAGCACGTTGGTAAAGCAGTTTTCTAGTTACCAGTTACAGGCACTCATTTTTGGAGACAGACATTTTTTTCCCGCAGACTCTGCTCCAGAGCAAGGGGGAGAACAACATAAAAGGGGGAGAGGGAGAATAAAAGATGGTAAAACATTGAGAAAGGGAGAGGTAGTAGGAAGTTTCAAGAGTGACAAAAAGAGGTAGGGAGTGTCTTAAGTTGTATTAGAGTCATGACGTGGATTCAAAACTACACAACAGTGGTATTCGGCACCCCAACCTTCGACAACCCCGGCTGCAGGCTTCTCTGCAATGTCGGAGGAGCGTCATCCCACAGACTCAGAGCCAGCAGCTGAAAAATAAAACGATATTTTATTTTTGTTTCATTTGTCAGCAGCTGGCGATGAAGATGGAGACGGCCCATGGGAGGGAGGAGGAAATGAGGAATAGTGCACATGTGCACTTCTTAAGTGCGCCTGTCTGTTTTGCCGGCTGTCTTAGGTCAGTCAAACAGACATGCTCAATTATGTTTATCCAACCCAGCTGTATTGCACAGCCCGATTAGAGAAACAGCACAGATTCCCTGTGCCTGAGGGAGCGTTAAACAAGCCCGCTCAGGCCAATCCCAGCGCTGCTCTAATATGAGAGAAGCGCGGGGATTGAACAGGGAATCTGTGATGTGTCCCAGTGTCTGCTGGGATCGGGAGGAAGAAGAACTCTGAGGGGGAGGCGGCCAGCAGCTTCAGGTACGTTTTTTAATTTGTTTTATTAACTCTGCTCTCCCCAAGCTCAACCCCTGCGCTCCTCCTCCCACACTCCCCCTCTCACGCTGCTCCCCTGCACTCCCCACACACCCCTCCACCCGCCCGCCCTACCACTTTAAATTTGTGTTGCCCGCTACTGGGGCTTCTAAGCAAAACTTGCAGGCCCCAGGACCGGAACTAGCATTAATGCAGCAGGTGCATTGGCACCTGGGCCCAGAACCCTGATGGGCCCATTGAAGCCTAACAGTTGCTATATTTTACTAACCCAAAAGCAGTCAAATGGGTCGTTTTATCAGGATGCGCCCGGGCCAGTGGCTTCCTTGCAGCGTTAGTGGATGGCTTGGCACTTAATCCTTTATAAATGACAACTTCACCTGGGAAGGGAGGGAAGGCCCGCCCGCTCCTCCACGAAATTCGAACCCAGGCGTCAGATCGCGCGGCCTGTGCCTCGTTGGAAGTGGCCCTCCCTCCTTTCCAGAACCCGGGGGCGGCGGCAGCCTGGCACCTCGCTGCTGCATTGGAGCAGGTAACAGTAACACCCGCCTAGCGGAGCGGGAGGAGATGGATGGCTTTGGATAAACAACCGTGAAGAATAAACGTGCCCTTTTCCTTGTATTTTTCACTCCCTGTGCACAGCCAGTCTGTGCACGGATGGCGCAATGCAAAGAAACAGGAGACTAAAGAAGACAAACTTGGGCCTTGCCAAGACTGCTAGGTCAGAGAGCACCCAACCTTTATTCTCTCTTTGCATGCACAGAAGCACAATGCACACTTAGAGCTGCCAAAAAATGAACACAGACAAATGTACACTCAGAGCTATCGCAACATGCACAGAGGCACAATGCACACTCGGAGCTGCCAAAAGATGCACAGAGGCACAATGCACACTCGGAGCTGCCAAAAAATGAACACAGACAAATGTACATTCAGAGCTATCGCAAGATGCACAGAGGCACAATGCACACTCGGAGCTGCCAAAAGATGCACAGAGGCACAATGCACACTCGGAGCTGCCAAAAGATGCACAGAGGCACAATGCACACTCGGAGCTGCCAAAAGATGCACAGAGGCACAATGCACACTTAGAGCTGCCAAAAAATGAACACAGACAAATGTACACTCAGAGCTATCGCAAGATGCACAGAGGCACAATGCACACTCGGAGCTGCCAAAAGATGCACAGAGGCACAATGCACACTCGGAGCTGCCAAAAAATGAACACAGACAAATGTACATTCAGAGCTATCGCAAGATGCACAGAGGCACAATGCACACTCGGAGCTGCCAAAAGATGCACAGAGGCACAATGCACACTCGGAGCTGCCAAAAGATGCACAGAGGCACAATGCACACTCGGAGCTGCCAAAAGATGCACAGAGGCACAATGCACACTCGGAGCTGCCAAAAGATGCACAGAGGCACAATGCACACTTAGAGCTGCCAAAAAATGAACACAGACAAATGTACACTCAGAGCTATCGCAAGATGCACAGAGGCACAATGCACACTCGGAGCTGCCAAAAGATGCACAGAGGCACAATGCACACTCGGAGCTGCCAAAAAATGAATAGAAACAAATGTATACTCGGAGCTATCGAAAGATGCACAGAGGCCCAATGCACACTCGGAGCTGCCAAAAGATGCACAGAGGCACAATGCACAGTCGAAGCTGCCAAAAGATGCACAGAGGCACAATGCACACTCGGAGCTGCCAAAAAATGAATAGAAACAAATGTATACTCGGAGCTATCGAAAGATGCACATAGACACAATGCACACTCGGAGCTGCCAAAAGACGCACAGAGGCACAATGCACACTCGGAGCTGCCAAAAGATGCACAGAGGCACAATGCACACTCGGAGCTGCCAAAAAATGAATAGAAACAAATGTATACTCGGAGCTATCGAAAGATGCACAGAGGCACAATGCACACTCGGGGCTGCCAAAAGACGCACAGAGGCACAATGCACACTCGGAGCTGCCAAAAGATGCACAGAGGCACAATGCACACTCGGAGCTGCCAAAAAATGAATAGAAACAAATGTATACTCGGAGCTATCGAAAGATGCACAGAGGCAAAATGCACACTCGGGGCTGCCAAAAGACGCACAGAGGCACAATGCACACTCGGAGCTGCCAAAAGATGCACAGAGGCACAATGCACACTCGGAGCTGCCAAAAAATGAATAGAAACAAATGTATACTCGGAGCTATCGAAAGATGCACAGAGGCACAATGCACACTCGGGGCTGCCAAAAGACGCACAGAGGCACAATGCACACTCGGAGCTGCCAAAAGACGCACAGAGGCACAATGCACACTCGGAGCTGCCAAAAGATGCACAGAGGCACAATGCACACTCGGAGCTGCCAAAAGATGCACAGAGGCAAGTTGTACACATGGAGCTGCCAAAAGATGCACAGAGGCAAGTTGTACACATGGAGCTGCCAAAAGATGCACAGAGGCACAATGCACACTCGGAGCTGCCAAAAGACGCACAGAGACACAATGCGCATTCGGGGCTACCAAAAGATGCACAGAGACAAGTTGTACACATGGAGCTGCCAAAAGATGCACAGAGGCAAGTTGTACACATGGAGCTGCCAAAAGATGCACAGAGGCACAATGCACACTCGGAGCTGCCAAAAGACGCACAGAGACACAATGCACACTCGAAGCTGCCAAAAGATGCACAGAGGCACAATGCACACTCGGAGCTGCCAAAAGATGCACAGAGGCACAATGCACACTCGGAGCTGCCAAAAGATGCACAGAGACAAGTTGTACACATGGAGCTGCCAAAAGATGCACAGAGGCACAATGCGCATTCGGGGCTACCAAAAGATGCACAGAGACAAGTTGTACACATGGAGCTGCCAAAAGATGCACAGAGGCACAATGCGCATTCGGAGCTGCCAAAAGATGCACAGAGGCACAATGCACACTCGGAGCTGCCAAAAGATGCACAGAGACAAGTTGTACACATGGAGCTGCCAAAAGATGCACAGAGGCACAATGCACATTTGGAGCTACCAAAAGATGCACAGAGACAAGTTGTACACATGGAGCTGCCAAAAGACGCACAGAGACACAATGCACACTCGGAGCTGCCAAAAGATGCACAGAGGCACAATGCACACTCGGAGCTGCCAAAAAATGCACAGAGACAAGTTGTACACATGGAGCTGCCAACAGATGCACAGAGGCACAATGCGCATTCGGGGCTACCAAAAGATGCACAGAGACAAGTTGTACACATGGAGCTGCCAAAAGATGCACAGAGGCACAATGCGCATTCGGGGCTACCAAAAGATGCACAGAGACAAGTTGTACACATGGAGCTGCCAAAAGATGCACAGAGGCACAATGCGCATTCGGAGCTGCCAAAAGATGCACAGAGGCACAATGCACACTCGGAGCTGCCAAAAGATGCACAGAGACAAGTTGTACACATGGAGCTGCCAAAAGATGCACAGAGGCACAATGCACATTTGGAGCTACCAAAAGATGCACAGAGACAAGTTGTACACATGGAGCTGCCAAAAGACGCACAGAGACACAATGCACACTCGGAGCTGCCAAAAGATGCACAGAGGCACAATGCACACTCGGAGCTGCCAAAAGATGCACAGAGACAAGTTGTACACATGGAGCTGCCAAAAGATGCACAGAGGCACAATGCGCATTCGGGGCTACCAAAAGATGCACAGAGACAAGTTGTACACATGGAGCTGCCAAAAGATGTACAGAGGCACAATGCACACTCGGAGCTGCCAAAAGATGCACAGAGGCACAATGCACACTCGGAGCTGCCAAAAGATGCACAGAGACAAGTTGTACACATGGAGCTGCCAAAAGATGCACAGAGGCACAATGCGCATTCGAAGCTGCCAAAAAATGAATAGAAACAAATGCATACTCGGAGCTATCGAAAGATGCACATAGACACAATGCACACTCGGAGCTGCCAAAAGATGCACAGAGGCACAATGCACACTCGAAGCTGCCAAAAAATGAATAGAAATAAATGTATACTCGGAGCTATCGAAAGATGCACATAGACACAATGCACACTCGGGGCTGCCAAAAGACGCACAGAGGCACAATGCACACTCGGAGCTGCCAAAAGATGCACAGAGGCACAATGCACACTCGGAGCTGCCAAAAGATGCACAGAGACAAGTTGTACACATGGAGCTGCCAAAAGATGCACAGAGGCACAATGCGCATTCGGGGCTACCAAAAGATGCACAGAGACAAGTTGTACACATGGAGCTGCCAAAAGATGTACAGAGGCACAATGCACACTCGGAGCTGCCAAAAGATGCACAGAGGCACAATGCACACTCGGAGCTGCCAAAAGATGCACAGAGACAAGTTGTACACATGGAGCTGCCAAAAGATGCACAGAGGCACAATGCGCATTCGAAGCTGCCAAAAAATGAATAGAAACAAATGCATACTCGGAGCTGCCAAAAGATGCACATAGACACAATGCACACTCGGAGCTGCCAAAAGATGCACAGAGGCACAATGCACACTCGAAGCTGCCAAAAAATGAATAGAAATAAATGTATACTCGGAGCTATCGAAAGATGCACATAGACACAATGCACACTCGGAGCTGCCAAAAGATGCACAGAGACAAGTTGTACACATGGAGCTGCCAAAAGATGCACAGAGGCACAATGCGCATTCGGGGCTACCAAAAGATGCACAGAGACAAGTTGTACACATGGAGCTGCCAAAAGACGCACAGAGGCACAATGCACACTCGGAGCTGCCAAAAGATGCACAGAGGCACAATGCACACTCGGAGCTGCCAAAAGATGCACAGAGGCACAATGCACATTTGGAGCTACCAAAAGATGCACAGAGACAAGTTGTACACATGGAGCTGCCAAAAGACGCAAGGAGGCACAATGCACACTCGGAGCTGCCAAAAGATGCACAGAGGCACAATGCACACTCGGAGCTATCGAAAGATGCACAGAGGCACAATGCACAGTCGAAGCTGCCAAAAGATGCACAGAGACAAGTTGTACACATGGAGCTGCCAAAAGACGCAAGGAGGCAGAATGCACACTCGAAGCTGCCAAAAGATGCACAGAGACAAGTTGTACACATGGAGCTGCCAAAAGATGCACAGAGGCACAATGCGCATTCGGGGCTACCAAAAGATGCACAGAGACAAGTTGTACACATGGAGCTGCCAAAAGATGCACAGAGACAAGTTGTACACATGGAGCTGCCAAAAGATGTACAGAGGCACAATGCACACTCGGAGCTGCCAAAAGATGCACAGAGACACAATGCACACTCGAAGCTGCCAAAAGATGAACAGAAACAAATGTATCCTCAGAACTATCGAAAGATGCACAGAGGCACAATGCACACTTGGAGCTGCCAAAAGATGCACAGTGGCACAATGCACACTTGGAGCTGCCAAAAGATGCACAGAGGCACAATGCACACTCGGAGCTGCCAAAAGATGCAGAGAGGCACAATGCACACTTGGAGATACCACAAGATGCACTGAGGTACACTGCACACTCGGAGCTGCCAAAAGACGTTTATTGAAAGGCCCATGCCAGGAAATGTGTGGGGTTTCATTCCATATATCCTTCTCCGCTTCGGGTGCAGAGGATTGAGCTCTTACCTAAAATGTCATAGCTTTTTTTTTTTTTAGTGCTGCCTATGTTATACTATTTCTGTGTGCATAATTCCTTCTATGTTTATTCGCTCGTCTACAAACCTCGTAAATACTCAGAGATTAGCTCAGTTCAGGTAAAAAATACTTTAAAAAAAACACCTTGGGTGGGCACTTGGTAATTTAAGTCAACAGAATGACCACCAGTGCCCAATATCATGCTCTCATATCCAGAAAGGTGGGGGCTCTGTCCTGGTAGCATGTATGGTAAATGATGAGATGCACCCTCTGAAATTGTTGCTCTGTAAAGGCGGTGAGAGAGAGTATTTAGAGGGCACGATAAGGTAATCGGGCATTGCGCAGGTTGCCTTGACGACAGCACGCCATGAAACTGATCAAGATAAATACATAATGTCTTCTAGGGCTAACTGAGGCATTGTTCAGGACTGGACTACCTGGCGCTACAGTGCACGTCTACTGACACTATGCATCAAAAGTCGACAGTGCCCACCAGGGACCCGATCAGCCTCCACGTTTTGAATGACAGGCTCCGCCCACTACTTTTGGCAGTCTGATTCACAGTCCTTTGCCAAGGCCATGCACAGCTACACGAGACACGACAGACCCCGCCCAGTCGCATTCCGTTGGTTGCTTCGACTGACGCCCCCTTGCCTCTCATTTCTTATTGGCCAGGAAAGCCGAGTACCTCGGCACGCGGCAGTCTGAGGCACGTGGCAGGTGGCGCGAGCCTGGTACCAGCTTGTTTACTGTTCAGGTCGTGCCAGCCTGAGAAGAAATGGGCTGTACCGGGCTGGGGTCCATGAAAGCGCAGTGGAACGAACCAAATTTGAAAAGAGGGAGGCTCAGCTCGTAAATAAACCACCAGGGAAAAGATGGGTAGTAGAAAGGTGTTGAGTGACGTAAAGGAGCCACTTTTGTTTTCTAACAAGGGAGCTTTAGTCTGAGACAGACTTTTTTTCCTTCTTCTATTGCAGTTTTTTTCTATCGATCCATTTCCTCCATTTCTAAGTCGAAACCTATGCGGTCTGGTTTGCTAACAACACCCTGGGGATATTTCGACCGCTTCCACGGGAAGGCATTCAGCTCCTTGCTTACCCTTGGCTTTGTGGTTTGTAACTCACATTTTCTTACTTTTTGTTTGCTTGGCTTTATTTGTTTTAAGCTGCCCAGCTTGAGTTTGTCCCTTCCCTTGACCAAATCTTATGTACAGTATCCTTCTGAGTGCTCGATTTCAAGCAATCCTTTAAATCTTGTTTATATCTTGTCGCATTTGCGGTGCATTCAAAGACAGAGATCAAATGTCAGACTCCCTCTTCTGAGGAAGTGCCTGTTTACTTTTGTTTCACTGACTTCAAAGCGAGAGGATTTATGTGACAATCCTACTGGCTTTTGAGGGCAATTCTGGAGTGTGGTGGTAACAAATATTTTAATACCATTAAAAAAATGAATACAATACGGTGATTACATTTCCACCCATTATAGTTTGTGCGCTGTATACTTTTATCAGTAAAATGTATGTCTGTGCAAATGCAATGGTCATTTGAAGCTGTGTTGTCTGTAATGGCAGTGGACTATCACACCATGCATACTCCACTATACCCCACTCTACTCTGCAAAACTCCACGCCACTGCACTATACCCTGCACCACTCAGACAATGCCAATCCTCACTTCGTCACTGCAATCTACTCTGCACCATTCCACTCTATGCCACTTCAGTCTACGCCTCCCTAATCTACATCGCTCTATGCCAATGCACTGTACATCACTCTACTAGGCACCACTGCAGTCTTCGCCAGTGCACTCCACACCACTCCACTCTATGCCATTCCACTCTGCAACCATACACTCTATGCCACTGCACTCTACACCAGTGCACTCTATGCCATCCACTTTACACCACTCTGTTCTACTGTGCACCACTGTACTCTATGCCACTGCAATCTACACTCCACCCTGCACCACTCTACACTATTCTGAACAACTCTACTCTACACGAATGAACTCTACCCTAACCACTAAACTCTATGCCAATGCACTCTACACATTTAATAAAAAAACAATGCACTCTACGCCACTGCCCCCTATGCCAACCTACTCTGCATCACTGGACTCTATGCCACTATACTCTAATCTGCAACACTCTATGCCACTCTCTTCTACTCTGCACCAATGTCCTCTACGCCACTGCTTCTGTATACAGCAATCTACTCCATTGCACTCTATTCCAAAGCACTCTATGCCACTCTACTATACAACGCTGCATTCTTCGGCAGTCTACTCTGCACCACTGCACCCTCTGAACTCTACTCCACTTCACTCTATGCCACTGTACTCTACACCACTGCAGCCTACTCTGCACCACTCTTCTCTACAGCACTACACTCTATGCCACTCTACTCTGTATCTCTTCACTTCACCCTATGCCACTGCTCTCTACACCAATCCACTCTATATTACTCTGTACCACTGCACTCTACAGCACTCTACTCTATGCCACTGCACTCTATGCTCCTTCACTGTACTCTGAAACAATGTACTCCATGCCACTGCAGTCTATGCCACTGTATTCCACTCTGCGCTATTCCTCTCTACACCACTCTTCTCTACGCCACTGCACTCTACACCACTGTACAAGTTGTGTCTCCTCCGCTAAAAGGCGGAGGAGCGTCGCTCCCACTGCTTTCCAGCAGTTTAAAAAAGGAAAAATCAAATTATAACAAAATGGTATTATAATTTTATTTTTTCCTGCTAAGGCAGTTTTGCGGAGCGGGGTGGGCTGGGCTGCTCTGCTCACAGAGCAGGGGGGAGTGGTGGGTACTCAGTAAGTGCGCATGACTATTTGGCCGGCTGTCTTCGGCCAGCCAAACAGTCATGCACACTTAGCATGTTCTCCACCCGGGCTGTATTACAGCCTGGGTGGTGAACATGCACATACTCATAGTCCCCATCTGAACGCCGAACCACGGCCCCAGACCAATCTAAGCATGGGCGAATTTTGCGGATCTCGCGTTCGCGAATTTTGCGGATTTGCGGATTCGCAATCCGCAAAATCCGCGAATTCCCGCGAATTTGCGGATTTTTTTTTTTTTTTGTGTTCGCCCGTGTTTCTGCCAGTTCGCGAGGGTTTTTACAATTTCGCAATTTGCGAACTTACCTGTCGGGTCGCAAGTTTTGCGAACTTGTTGTTTCTACATGTCCAGCCTGTTTGGGACACTCTTCTTCATCACTGCCACTCTCTGTCACCACTGCCACTCTCTGACTACTCATGCCACCCTCTGGCCCACCCATGCCACCCTCTGTTTCATCACCACACCCTCTGGTTGTCCAGTGTACATTATTTTCGGCAAAGCAAAGCACACCTTCCCTGCCTCAAGTGACCTGAATTAATTTGGGGCTGATTAATGTGTCACAGAATATTTTTTTAGCTGGCACCTGCTTCCTTAGTGCGCCCTGATTAGTGATCTTTTGCACTTGCTAAGTGCTTTCATTGTTGCAAAATTAGTTACAACACCTGCCCTGCCCCAACTGACAATAATGAATTAGGGGCTAATTAATGTGTCACTGAAAGAATTTAAAGTTCCAGCCTGGCACCTGCTTGTCTGCTCCTTTAGCTGTAAATCAGGACCTTTGTGGCATACAGTTAAGGTCAGAGCAGGGTCACACAATAGTTGCAAGCAGGCAACCGAATTCTGGAGGGCCCCCTCAGGAAGCAATACAAAGAATCGTTACAAATCATGAGGTTGACCTTTTGCACCTGCTCATTGCTTTTGCTTTTGCTGAAATCGTTTTGCGGTTTTTTTCGCGCTATTCGCGGGGCGCGGCGTCGTGCGAAACCGACCGCGGAAGCCGCCAATTCGTGCGAATGAGCATTTTATTTTTTTGCGGCTTGTTGTTTCGCGAGTTTTTTTGCAGTATTCGCGAGCCGCTTGCAGCGCAACACGCGAATTTACCCCAAGGTCGAGTACGGGCGCGGCCATTTTGTTTGCGTGACGTATTTCCGTTTCCGCCCGCTATGTATAATCTCGCGCAGTAAGCGCATTGCGAGTAGAGGTTCGCACGAGATCGCGCGGGAAATCTAGAGGTTCGCACGAGATCGCGAGGAAAATCTCGCGCGAACTGACTTTCGCGCTCGGAAACGGGCGCCGGCCATCTTGTTTTTCATTCATTTCCTGTGTCTGGGCATGGTGTTTAATCCTCTTGATATCTTTCCCATCCTTTGCTTGTTTTCAGTTTTTTTTTTACGATTTTGCTTCTTATCTATCCCTCTCTTTTCCTAGCTGTATATTTTTGTCTTTTCTGCTATTTTTCTTTACTTTTAAACTACTTTTGTAAACTCTTTTCTTTTCTTCTTCCCTATCCTATTCTTTCTTCATTTTCTACTTCTTCCTACCTTACCTGCCCAGACCATGGTCAAGCCAGGCGCCGTGAAGCTGCCCAGGCACTTGAGGGCCGCAGCGGCGGCGGGGAGTAGTGCTGGACCCAGTGGCAGGACAGCAGGCGTGAGATCGAGGGGGGAGCAGGTGACGCGCCGGGAGATATTCAGCCCGGAGGAAGTGGGCGCGCTGGTGTACTTTGTCCAGCGCCGCCTGCCCAGGACCATCGCGGGAGGCGGCAGGATCGCGGCCGGCGGCTATAACATGCGGGAGCGCCGGAAGCGGTGGGAGAAGGTGTGCTGGGCCATATCCCACCTCTACGGGGTCCAGCGCACCTACAGCCAGGTCACCCATCGCTGGACGGACCTCCTGGACCGCGAGCGCGACCTGCTGGACCAGCTCGGCTTGGAGATCCCCGGCCTTGGTGAGTAGTAGTAGCCATTGGCATTTAATCACTCACTACTATGATGTTTTCTCCTGCTCTGTGTTGTTGTATTGCAAATATTTGTTTTTTACATGGAGCAAGCCAATAATGCCGCTGATGACGATTACATTGTAGTTAAATTATATTTCAAAATCTTCTGTGCATTTCAGGTGCACTGCTCTCCTTCTCAGTGGGGTTGCTACTATGCTTATTTGTTTTCTATTTCGTGGTCTCATTGGCCTGAGTAACTATTATGTATGAGTGTACTTAACAGAACTGCGTAATGCTAGACACTAGGGGGCAGATTACATTTACAAGCCCCTTGCGCCACGTTTACGTTGCCTTGCGTGACGCAACAGCGGCGTAAACGTGCCGCATCCCTGCAAGTCATTTACAGCATGACGCATCTAGGGAGATGCGTCACGTTATAAAGCCATGGGCCTGCACCACAATGGGTGCGTTCCTAGTACGCAGGGTGGGCGGTCCAGCGGCTGTGCGCCTCGCAAAATTGCCTGCGTGAAATCTACAAGATTTAACGCAGGCACTTCTGCGACGCTGCTACGTCAATTCAATTCCTTATGTCTGCTCGAAGCAGGCGAAAGGACTGACACAGCATGTAAAGTATTGGGTGGCCCTGAGCATTACTGGAGTTGCATTGCGTTGGCGACGTGACTCCAGCGATGCGCCGCTCTTACGTGACGAGATGCGTCACGCAAGTGCCTACCCTTGCGCCAGGGCGCGCCGCATTGTAAATGAGGCACATCTGCCGTGTCGCAAGGGTAGTTTTGCGTGACGCATTTGATCTGGCGCATCTCTGGAGATGCGCCAGAACGCGT
Source organism: Lissotriton vulgaris (assembly GCF_964263255.1). Classification (NCBI taxonomy): domain Eukaryota; kingdom Metazoa; phylum Chordata; class Amphibia; order Caudata; family Salamandridae; genus Lissotriton; species Lissotriton vulgaris. The sequence goes on along the minus strand of NW_028244805.1, from coordinate 846 downwards.
AAGTAAGTATGCCCCTAAGGGGCAGAATTGCAATTACCGTCGCATCCCTGCAAAGTAGCAGGGATGCGCCATTAATTGTGCGGCCCGCTACCACCACCAAACATGGTGCGCCGTATTTGCAATGCGGCGGCGGCGCCCCATGGGCCCAAAACGTCACCGAAGCTTTACTGCTGGAGTTGCGTCGCAACGATGGCGCAGCTCCATCAATGCTCTGGGGTACCCTATCTCCCCAATGCTGGGTCAAGCCGTACGTCTGCTTCAAGCAGGTGCAGGGTTTGTGTGACGCATCATTGTCCTAAAGGTGACTGATTGATATTTTGTAGATTTCCCTCAGCCACTATTAGGATGTGTTCCAGCGCAGGAATGCCCTCCCTTGCGCCGGAACGCCCCCTGATGGCGCAGGGCTTTATAACGGGATGCATCTCCCAAATGCGTCACGTTGTTATAATATTATACGCCGCACCATGGCGCCCTTTTTTGTTTAGCTGCTGCGTCACAAAAGTCACGCAAGAACGGCGCAAAAGAGCCGCAAGGGCTTAAATCTGCCCCTTCCTTTGTAACCCTGACAATAAGAAAAATAGTGGCGGTGGATTGATAGTTTGACTATGTAAATGACTGGTAATGTAGCAGGCAACTGTTAGTGTTGTCACTGATCTGACTGAAATCACAATGGAGTTTGTCTGTCACTTTGCGTCTTGCCTGCGGACTGCTGCCTGCCAGTCCTAGGTGAACGTTTCAGTACTTTGTTTAGTGAGTTACGTGACTTTCGAAGTCACAGGTCCGCATATAAATGAAAAGTAACCATAATCAATATAATTTCGCAGAAATATTTTGTTATTGTTCTTT